>NC_080545.1:46196525-46517150 GCF_028640845.1 Ahaetulla prasina | reverse complement strand
CTTCTTGGATGCGCAAAAAACCTTTGATAATATGAACTGACAATTCATGATTTCTAGATTTCTAATTTCTAGATAAAGCTCTGCGCATGCGCAAGATGGCACGGCTCTGAAGACTCGGCTCCGGCGTTGAGAGGCCCCTCCGATGCTGGCGATGCCTCGGTCGCCCGTTTAGCCGCTTGCTGCCCCCGGCCCGGTAGATCTTACCTCGGGCAGCCGTAGGAGAGGTCTCTGGGCTTTCTCACATACATGGCTACCAAGAACGAGGCCGGGTAGGCAAGCGGTGGATTCGGGCGGCCATGTTTTTAGGCTCGGAGGTGGGGCGATGAGTCGGCGTTTTTTCGGCCGTTTCTCGGCCGATTCGTCTTGCCGGCTGGCCTCTAGCCTCTGGCCCGTTTCCCGGCCCTCTTCTAAGTATGGACTCCGGACTTTTTGGGTTATAGCCTTTCGGGCTCTAGCCTCTGCAACTTGGACGATCTGGATGATAGCAGAGGTATTACATCTACCCTTATTATTGCCATCTGCCTCGTTGCCATGGTTTTTTGGCTTTCTCCCTGCTGCCGGACTGTGGACTTGGCAGCCTTCATATCCCCCAGCCTCTCGGAGAGGTTTAGCCTCTTATATGGGCTTCGCCTCTCGGAGGGGGAGGTCTGGAGAGACCTGGCCTCTGGAGTGGTTAGGATTTATCCCGGCCATGTCTGGAGGTGGTTGTTGGAGGACTGCGGGGAGATGATGGAGGCATCCCGGAGTTGTTCCCCTGTAACCAGTCCGTGACTGTGACTGTGATAACATCACCCATGCCCCCCTCGGCCTTTTTGGGACTTCTATGGCCGTTTGGTCCTATTAGGACTTTTTGGGGAAGACAAGGGATTTATCTGGGGACAGAGGAAGACGGAGGAAGACGTGGCCAGAGACTGGATTGCCATTTCCCCTCACCCCCGGTTCCAGGATGCTTGGACTATGCACCGGACAGAATACCACCTAGACTGTCATTCGGTGCCAATTGTGGTTCCATTCTTTGTCTGCCCTCATTCTGGACTAGTACCATCTGTTACCATCTTGCCATTCGGAGATGGAACCTCTATTTTGCCGATTCTTAGTCTCAGCTGCTACGCGTTATACTTCT
Organism: Ahaetulla prasina; assembly: GCF_028640845.1. NCBI lineage: Eukaryota > Metazoa > Chordata > Lepidosauria > Squamata > Colubridae > Ahaetulla > Ahaetulla prasina. The sequence continues at coordinate 46,516,027 of NC_080545.1, read as the reverse complement.
TGTGAACTCTTGCGCCTGCGAGGTGCCCCCGCCTCGCAGGAATGGCCCTCCTCGCTACCGAGGGCCGGCCTCCATGACGGGTCTTGGGACCCACAGAGGTGGCATGCGAAAAAGAAGAGCTTGTGGGGTTTTTTAGAGAGGGAATTTTTAAGGGGTGGGAGGGTAAGGGCGGGTAATGGGGGTAACCCGTCGGGTAGGGGGCCAGTTCCTGCACATGCTCGCGGCGGTTTTTCTCTATCAGGTTCGGAGGTTATGGGGGAGGAGTGTGTTCCTATCTGTGAGGGTGGTTCTATCGACACGGTAAGTGGGAGAGCAGGTATGGCGGAAGCGAGGGGTCATATCAAGTACCGGGAGCGCGTGCTCGATGTCTGAAAGCGATCACGCGCTCCGACCCCTTGGACTTCTCCCGTTCCCCGGATGGTCAGGATCCTCAGAGCTTGGGCCTTCGGTTGATGTTGTGCAATGCTCGGTCCGTGGTGAACAAAGCCCCCCTTGTCTGTGATCTTATACAGGGGGGTTCCGCGGACCTTATGGGCATTACGGAGACCTGGTTGGGCACTGAAGGGGGCGTGCCCCTTGTTGAGATGTGCCCGCCGGGTTTCCGTGCATTCCATCAGCCGAGGGCCCAGGGTAGGGGTGGGGGGGTGGCGGTTGTGATTAGAGAGAGTCTAGAGCCGAGGGAGACCACTGTACCTCAGATTGCCGGGTGCGAATCCCTCTTTGTGAGATGGGGTCGTAGGTGTCAGATGGGTTTGCTGATCACGTACCTGGCTCCTTGCTGCGTGACAGCTGCCCTGCCCGAGCTCCTGGAGGTGCTGGCTGGGGTGGCAGTTGAGACCCCCAGACTTTTAGTCATGGGGGACTTTAACTTGCCATCTTCCGGCTCGTCATCGACGGCAGCTCGGGAGTTCACGGCTTCCATGACGGCCTTGGACCTGACCCAAGTAGTTGATGGCCCTACTCACATTGGGGGTGGCACTCTGGACCTGATTTTTCTCTCTGGTCAGTGGTTGAGAGATCTGGACTTAAAGGAAATAGTCACTGAACCTTTGTCATGGTCAGATCACTCTCTTCTTCGCCTGGACTTTCTGACCGCCATTCACCACCGCAGGGAGACGGAGCCGATACGTTGGTTCCGTCCCAGGCGCCTGATGGACCCGGATGGGTTCCGGACGGAGCTTGGGCCATTTCCTGAGGGTCTGGCTCACGGCTCGGCTGAGGAACTTGTTGCGGCCTGGGAACGGGCCACGGCGGGGGCCTTAGACCGTGTCGTGCCTTTGCGGCCTCTGACCCGGCGCAGGTCCCAACCGGCTCCTTGGTTCTCCGAGGAGCTGAGAGGGATGAAGCGCCGGAGAAGACGCCTAGAGAGTTCCTGGAGGTCTAGCCGTTCGGAAGCTGATCGGACACTAGTGAAGTCCTATACTAGGACTTACCTAGTGGCATTGAGGGAAGCGAGGCGTAGCTACGCCTCCTCCCTCATTGCATCGGCAGATAACCGCCCAGCCGCCCTGTTTCGGGTGACTCGCTCCCTCCTACACCAGGGGGAGCGGGATGACCCGTTGCAGGGACGTGCTGAGGAGTTTAACGGTTATCTATACGATAAAATCGTTCAGCTTCGGGATGGTCTGGACCAAGATTGCGGTGACGCGGGTGAGATGCTCGAGGGTGGTCTTGGCGATATTGTTTGGGATGAGTTTGACCCTGTGGCTCCCGAGGACATGGACAGGTTGTTGGGTAGGCTGAATGCCACCACGTGTTTACTGGACCCGTGCCCCTCCTGGCTGGTGCTGGCCACTCAGGAGGTGACACGAGGCTGGCTCCAGGCGATTACGACCGCTTCTTTGGTGGAGGGCGTCTTCCCGGCCGCCTTGAAAGAGGCGGTGGTGAGGCCCCTCCTTAAGAAGCCTTCCCTGGACCCGGCTGTTTTAGGTAATTATCGTCCGGTCTCCAACCTTCGCTTCGCGGCGAAGGTTGTAGAGAGTATGGTGGCATATCAGTTTCCCTTGCACCTGGATGAAACTGTCTATCTAGACCCGTTCCAGTCCGGTTTCCGGCCCGGTTACAGCACGGAGACGGCTTTGGTCGCGTTGGTGGATGATCTCTGGAGGGCCAGGGATAGGGGTTGTTCCTCTGCCCTGGTCCTATTAGACCTCTCAGCGGCTTTCGATACCATCGACCATGGTATCCTGCTGCGCCGGTTGGAGGGATTGGGAGTGGGAGGCACCGTTTATCGGTGGTTCTCCTCCTATCTCTCCGACCGGTCACAGTCGGTGTTGACAGGGGGGCAGAGGTCGGCCCCGAGGCGCCTCACTTGTGGGGTGCCGCAGGGGTCGATCCTCTCGCCCCTACTGTTTAACATCTACATGAAGCCGCTGGGTGAGATCATCAGTGGTTTCGGTGTGAAGTACCAGCTGGATGCGGATGACACCCAGCTGTACTTTTCTACACCGGACCACCCCAACGGTTATCAAGTGCTGCCCCGGTGTCTGGAGGCCGTACGGGTCTGGATGGGGAGAAACAGGCTCAAGCCCAATCCCGCCAAGACAGAGTGGCTGTGGATGCCGGCATCCCGGTACAGTCAGCTAAATCCGCGGCTGACCATCGGTGGCGAGTCATTGGCCCCGATGGAGAGGGTTCGCAACTTAGGCGTCCTCCTGGATGAACGGCTGTCTCTAGAAGATCATTTGACGGCCGTCTCCAGGAGAGCGTTCTACCAGGTTCGCCTGGTACGCCAGTTGCGCCCCTTTCTGGACCGGGATGCCCTATGCACGGTCACTCACGCACTCGTGGCGTCTCGCCTGGATTACTGCAATGCTCTCTACATGAAGGGCATCCGGAGGCTACAGTTAGTCCAGAATGCGGCTGCCCGGGTGATAGATGGAGCCCCCCGTGGCTCCCGCATAACACCTATCCTGCGCAGACTGCACTGGCTACCTGTGGCCTTCCGGGTGCGCTTCAAGGTTTTGGTGACCACCTTTAAAGTGCTCCATGGCATTGGGCCGGGTTATTTACGGGACCGCCTACTGCTACCGAATACCTCTCACCGACCCGTGCGCTCTCATAGAGAGGGTCTCCTCAGGGTGCCGTCAGTGAGGCAATGTCGTCTGGCGACGCCCAGGGGAAGGGCCTTCTCTGTGGGGGCTCCTACCCTCTGGAACGAACTACCCCCCGGACTTCGTCAGCTTCCGGACCTTCGGACCTTCCGCCGCGGGTTTAAAACATACTTATTTAATTGTGCAGGACTGAGCTAGATTTTAAATTTATGGGTTTTAATTGGGTTTTATCTTTATATTTTAATTAACGGGCTTATAGAATAAGTTTTTTAATTGTTTTTATATTGTATTTATGTGTTTTTAAGTGCCTGTGAACCACCCTGAGTCCTTCGGGAGATAGGGCGGTATATAAATATGATTAAATAAATAAATAAATAAATAAATAAATAAATGATACTACAACTAAAATATATGGACTTCGGCGAAAACTTCGCAAATATGATCCAAGCAATATATTCCAATCAAATGGCAAAAATGATAGTAAATGGGGTTATAAAACCAGAATTGTTCTTGCTAGGTATATTACCAGGAAAATATAATAAAAGAATTACATATTTAATATTACATATGATAACGGCATCGAGAATTATGTATGCACAAAATTGGAAAAATGAAAAGATACCTGTAGGTGAAAACGTAATAAAGAAAATATTAGACTGTGCTGAAATGGACAGGTTAACGATGAAAATTACGGTTAAAGAGGAAACAGAGTACTATTTAACTTGTGATCTATTTTATAAATGGTTAGAAAATAGAAGCAAAAGTTAGTAATTTATAATTAAGGACGATCAATAAAATAAAAGTATATGTATATGCTTTTATTTTATTGATCAACCTTAATTATAAATTACTAACTTTTGCTTCTATTCTCTAACCATTTATAAAATATATATATAAACAATAATATCATAAGCAATATTATTACTGGATCATACTTGATTATAGATTAAATTATACAAGGTGATTAGAAGGAAAGATTACATTGTACGTATTATGAGAAAAATGGTTATAATTATGGTGTGTATAAAACTATATGTATTTAAAAGAGATTTGATACAGACAGTACAGTGCCGTTGCAGAAAAGGAAATGTTACGTATAACAAAGGAAAATGCATAATAAAAACAATTTAAAAAAGAGAAAGAAATGATGCTGAATCTTTGTGGCTTGGCAGAAATTCAGAAAATGTGTGCCTTGACTCTGCTGGTATGTCACACCCACCCTGCCCACCCTGAAGCAAAGCGGTCTCTCTGACTTTCTCTCTGGACTGTCCTTTCCTCTCTTCCAGACTCACCTCTCTAGACCCTCTGGAAGTCTTGCGAGAGATACTACTCTTGGAGTAGGGGCTTCAGAGCCCTAGAAAATAGTGCAAGAATGATCTCATGATTTTCAGATGCCTCAGGTTGCGCAAGAGCAAGGTCTTCCCACGAAACTTCCAGAGGCTGTAGAGGGCTGGCATGTTGTCAAAATGGCATGGTGTGTAATAGGTTTGCCATCACTACATACATTATTCATTGCTAAAGTGAGCCCAGTGTAGGTCTCTAATGCATAGTTTGGCCACAAGTACAACTGAAATTCAGTTTTATTCCTAACATGTTCTCACTGTTCTTTGCAGAATTAGATCTCAATTTTAGAAAATGTCTTGCAAGCCATTGTTCTGCTCATCTCACTTGTGGCAGTACATGCAGTGTATTGAAAATAAGATAATGAACACAGACTGATTTAGAAATTTGTCCAGGATAAAAAATTATGCATTATTATTTATAATGCATTAGTGAAGTATACTTGAAGATCAAGCTCAGCCCTTTTGTTCCATTTACAAATGTTGTTTCATAGCCTATTTAGGTTTCATGGTTTCATTGTTGCTCATCTCATTTATTCTTGCATAACCACCAGTGCCAGATCTTTTGTTATAAAGCAGAATTGTGCTATAGGCAATTCACTAAGGAGATGGGAGCAGACTTTCAAAGCATTAAATGGAAAGCAACAAGAATTAACAAATTATATGAGGTTATGTAAATTGACTATAGAAAGTAGTACATATACTTACAGCTAAACTTCAGATTTTTTTCCTATGCTATAAATCTCACTTCCATAATTTAATATTAAAAAAGTGAACCTTATACCTGGACTTGCTATATAGCCTTAAAAAAAAGCTTCTCAATCTGACCACGGTCATTCCTGTTTCCCCATATGAATGATATGAAATTATCATTTTGGCACTTTAGTGATTAACTGCAACATATACAGTATATTAGTCTGTAAAGAAAAGTTTATTGATAGTTTTCATGTTTTTTCCAGCTAAATAAATGTGCTTGCTTGGACTGATTGCAGCTTATCTGGGAAATAAGTCTCACTGAAATTAATGGGACACACATACTCTGTAGACACACATACAATTGTACTACATGGCTCATATTTTCCCAATTGAACAACAGAATGTATTTTTACAACAATCGTACACAAAATAAGGTACAAGTGGATAAATCTTGTTCATATATACTCACAGACATACCCTCTTAATCTTAAGAGTGACATTAAATGATAAAATAGCAAAGGATTGAAATAGTGACTTCTAAAAAGGAACAAAAAGAGATCAAAGTTCTTGTATAAAGCAAAACAGAACTTTCTGATTTGCAGATTTCATTAATTCTGATGCCTCCTGAATTTCTGGCTCCTCTTCCACAAAGCCTGATTCCAGAATAGTGCAAACAAAACCAGGAAAACCTTTAGTTTTTCTGAGAAGTATGGCTTTCTGCATATGGGTATGTATGCATGTATTCTCATTTCACTGAGAGTAGTGGCAGAGGTGTTTTAGCACAGGCACATGTGTTCACAAGTAGGAACAGCTTTCAAAGCAGCCATGTGAGCCTTCAGAAGGCTCCTACTACTTTAATTTTTTTTTTAAATTTGCATTTATATCCCGCCCTTCTCCGAAGACTCAGGGCGGCTTACACTATGTCAGAGTTTCTCAATTGTGACAACTTGAAGAGGTGTGGACTTCAACTCCCAGAATTCCCCAGCCAGCAGAGTTTCTCAATTGTGACAACTTGAAGAGGTGTGGACTTCAACTCCCAGAATTCCCCAGCCAGCAGAGTTTCTCAATTGTGACAACTTGAAGAGGTGTGGACTTCAACTCCCAGAATTCCCCAGCCAGCAGAGTTTCTCAATTGTGACAACTTGAAGAGGTGTGGACTTCAACTCCCAGAATTCCCCAGCCAGCTGTGCTGGCTGGGGAATTCTGGGAGTTGAAGTCCACACCTCTTCAAGTTGTCACAATTGAGAAACACTGCACTATGTCAAGCAATAGTCTTTATCCATTTGTATATTATATACAAAGTCAACTTATTGCCCCCAACAATCTGGGTCCTCATTTTGCCTACCTTATAAAGGATGGAAGGCTGAGTCAACCTTGGGCCTGGTGGGACTTGAACTTGCAGTAATTGCAAGCAGCTGCTGTTAATAACAGACTGTCTTAGCAGTCTGCGCCACTCAAGGACCCTATGTTTTTGAGAAAGAATGCTTTATCCATACCAATAACTTTGTGTAACATCTGTACTTGAATAATTTGCAAAGATGCATTGAGTAATACTGTCTAAGAGGACAAGGTTGTTTGGTGTGTTTTGGAGCTTCCTTGAGTGAGCAATTAAAAACAAATGTCCCAAATGTTTTACTCCCTCCCCCTTGATAGGCTTTTCAGGTAAGAGATTCAGAACTGGGTCTTTCAAAGTCTTTTATACTTTTACAGTATTATGAAGTACATACTCATTTTTTCTCAAAGCAAATGGTGTATTATATCTTACTGTTTCATGTAGAAAATTATCTAGAAATTTCTATTAGTGCATGGGCATATTATTTAAAGTACTGTATTAAATAACAAGGAGTGAATGAAACAAAATAGTATGTAGAACAGGAATGTGTATCTTTCGCCTCAAGGTGAGCCCTATTTTAACAGTGTTTCTTGCAAGTAAGTTGACCCAGGGCCCAAAGTTGGCCCAGTTGGGGAGATGTTAAAGGTACAAAAGCTTAAGACACCAATTTTGCTCCTTAAAATTATGAATTGCCTCCAAAATGTTAAAAAACCCAGGTTTTGAAGGTTGAAAAAGAAGTTGTCAGACTGCATTTTATATCCCACATGTATAAGTTCCTTCAATATTCTAATTTCGTTGTACAGACACTAACTACATATCTGGTTTCTCAGGGGAAATCTTCACTTCAGTTTGAAAAGAAATAAATTTTGTTCAAATTAAGCAGCTTTAAGTCCAAAGAAAATATATGAAAGAACACACAATTTATTTAGGTGGATGGAAGTAATGCTTCTTCATCAAAAGTTTTTTTTATAGGAGAGGGAACTAGGCCAGTATCTTGTAATCATTATTATGATACTTAATGAGTTCAGAGCAATTCTAAGCATAATTATTAAGATAAAATATGAAATTAATGATTTGAATGTTTCTTATTTTAGGCTCCTGAAATCTTTTAATATTACTAGTTACTATTATTTGAAATGGGTCCCATTCATCAAGTGTGAGTTACCATCAGAAAATAGGAATTTTTTGGATTAATATTGCATGTAAAATGTAAATTTGAAGTCAATTCAAAAGTTACAGAAAAGAATTTAATGCAATATAGAAATTTGAGTTTAGATAAATATTGAAAGGCTATGTAAGGGCACCATTGTGTATATTTTTCAAGAAGTGTTCCCTGGTGCATTTTATGTTACATTGTATGAATACAGAACATGGCTAAATTGTGACAACTGTTGTATAGTCTGAAGAATTGACGTATAAGTATAGAAAAAATTAGTAGGTGTAGTTGGTGCTTTTACGTGAGGCATGCAAAGAAATTTGTGGCTAGAAGAAAAAGAAGAAAATCACTGTATTTCTAGTTTGGTATACTAACAATATCAAAGAAGAAATGGTTGGTACTATTTGGAACCATTCTTATGACGTTACACAGTAACTATTGGTTTTAAAAAGACAATCAAAATACCATATGTCAGTAAACCAGAAAATGTCTGAAATCTCTTGGGAAGCTTTGCCCATTGTAGTTGGTGGTGCCATTGTATGACAAGGTAGGTTAAATATGATGACATAAAAGAAAGAACAAGTTCTGTGAATATTTATTTTTTACGTTACTTAAGCTACTTATGAACAATGGACAATGAGTAAAAAAGTACTGAACAAATACAATGTTTCCCCAAAAATAATACTCTTTCTTATATTTTTTTGAAACCCCAAAATAAGTGCTTGGCCTTATTTTTTGGGGAGATCTTATTTCGAGGTGGATTCTAATTTTTTTTACTACCAGTTCTGTGGGCATGGTTTATTTTGTAGGCGTGGCTTAGTGGTGGCTTAGTGGTCATGTGACTAGGTGGGCGTAGCTGGGTAATCAGTGACTGGGTGGGTGTGGCCAACTTGATGTCACTCACGTCAAAGGTTGATGTCACTCACGTCAGTTTCCCTGTCTATTTATTTACTACTACTGAACATCCAAAATATACTATTAAATCCTATGTATATATGTCATATGTGTACATACATATTACATAGTATAGCATGTATAGGCACACAAAAAGATACATTATCTACTATATATATACTGTATGTACACACATGCGCGCGCGCACACACACACACACACACACACACACACACCCCTCCTCTAAAACTATACACATTCAACCTCACTTACTACATTTGATAAACACACCTAGAGTCCACTTTCTGCCACACATTTAACTATAACTTCTGTACATTTAGAACATTACATACACTTCAGATCTTCCCTAACTTGCACATGACTGTTAGAGCCAGGAGAGATCATGGATTGAGTAAAATGTGGTGAAACTCACTTAACCCTCTTGCTTAGCAACCAAAATTTTGGGCTCAATCTCGCCTTCCTCTGCATGGCAGCCTTGTCCTAGTAAACTCCTTCTCCTTTCTGGCAATTTTCCTCTCTGTTAGAGGTACCAAAATAATACAGAGATGTAAGGTTTCCTGCTGGAGGAGGGGGTTGAATTAGATTGCCTCTAAGGTCCCTTCCAGCCCTAGATTGCTGTCCTGTTTCAAAGTGTCTTCTGAAGCCACCACTAGTGCCAGGGTTTGTGGTCCTTCCTTCCTCTTCTCTCTCTCTCTCTCTCCCTTCCTTTCTCTTTCTTCTTTCTTTATCTCTTTCTTGTTTCTCCCTTTCTTTCTCCTTTTCTTTTTTCTCTCTTTCTTCCTTCTCTCCCTTTGTCTTTTTCTTTCATTCGTTCTTTTCTCTCTCTCTCTCTTTCTTTTTCTTTCTTGTCTCTCCCTTTCTTTCTCTTTTTCTTTCATTCTTTCATTCTTTCTTTTCTCTCTCTCTCTCCCTCTTTCATTCTTTCTTTTTCTCTTTCTTTCTTGTCTCTCCCTTTCTTTCTCTTTTTCTTTCTCTTTTGCATTATTTTGTGCCACAAATCAAATTGGATTATTTTGTGCCATCAATCAATCAACCATCCATACATCCTTTCTGCCTTCGTTCCTTCGTTCCTTCCTTCTTTCTTTCTTTCTTTCTTTCTTTCTTTCTTTCTTTCTTTCTTTCTTTCTTTCTTTCTTTCTTTCTTTCTTTCTTTCTTTCTTTTCTCTCCCTTTATTTGTCTTTTTCTCTCTTTCCTTCTCTCTCTCTCTCTCTCTCTCTCTCTCTCCCTCCTTCCCTCCCTCCCTCCCTCCCTCCCTCAAAGTCTAGGACAGGGATCTGCAAACTTGGCTCCTTTAAGACTTGTGGACTTCAGTCAGAGTTCCTCAGCCAGCAAAAGCAAAGCTGGCTGAGGAACTCTGGGAGTTGATTGGTCCACAAGTCTTAAAGGAGCCAAGTTTGAAGATGCCTGGTCTAGGAGAGTGAGACCCGGAGGCCTGAGAGAAAATACTAAGCACCCAGAAAAAGGAGCTTCAGGCAGGGGCAAAAAGGGGAGCTTCAGGCGGCAGCGGCGGCAGCAGCAGCCAAAATGAGAACTTCAGGCTGCGCGACTTTTGCTGCGGCAAGCCGCAGCGGCGGCAGCAGGGCATCCTGGCTCCTGGGGACGCGGTGGCGGTAGCGGTGGTGGTAACGGCAGGGCATCCTGGCTCCCGGGGACGCAGCGGCAGAGGTGGCGGCAGCAGTAGCGGCGGTAGCGGCGGGGGGGAGTTCCGGGAACTTTTCCTGCATGGCTTTTTGTCGCAGCAGGTAGTGGCAGCCGCGGCGGGCCATCCCAGAACTCTCAGGGAGTTTTCCTGGGTGGCTTTTGCCATGGCAGGCATTAGCAGCCACGGTGGGCCATCCCAGAACTCCCAGGGAGTTTTCCTGGGCAGCTTTTGCTGTGGCAGGTAACGGCAGCCACGGCGGGTCGTCCCGGAACTCTTATTTATTTTATTTATTTATTTATTGATCACATTTGTATACCGCCCTATCTCCCGAAGGACTCAGGGCGGTTCACAGGCAAATAAAAACATATAAATACAGATTAAAATAAGAATTAAAAAACTTATTCTAAAAAGGCCAAATTGTTAAAACAATATAAATAATAAAACCCATTTAAAACCAATAAATTTAAAATCTAGTCCAGGCCTGCGCAGATGAATAAGTGTGTTTTAAGCTCGCGACGGAAGGTTCGGAGGTCCGGAAGTTGACGAAGTCCTGGGGGTAGTTCGTTCCAGAGGGTAGGAGCCCCCACAGAGAAGGCCCTTCCCCTGGGCGTCGTCAGACGACATTGCACCCTGAGGAGTCCCTCTCTGTGAGAGCGCACGGGTCGGTGGGAGGTATTCGGTAGCAGTAGGTGGTCCCGTAAGTAACCCGGCCCTATGCCATGGAGCGCTTTAAAGGTGGTTACCAACACCTTGAAGCGCACCCGGAAGGCCACAGGTAGCCAGTGCAGTCTGCGCAGGATAGGTGTCATACGGGAGCCACGAGGGGCTCCCTCTATCACCCGCTCAGCCACATTCTGGACTAACTGCAGCCTCCGGATGCCCTTCAAGGGGAGCCCCATGTAGAGAGCATTGCAGTAATCCAGGCGAGACATCACGAGGGCATGAGTGACCGTGCATAGGGCATCCCGGTCTAGAAAGGGGCGCAACTGGCGCACCAGGCGAACCTGGTAGAAAGCTCTCCTGGAGACGGCCGTCAAATGATCTTCCAAAGACAGCCGTTCATCCAGGAGGACGCCCAAGTTGCGCACCCTCTCCATCGGGGCCAATGACTCGCCTCCAACAGTCAGCCGTGGACTCAGCTGACTGTACCGGGATGCCGGCATCCACAGCCACTCTGTCTTGGAGGGATTGAGCCTGAGCCTGTTTCTCCCCATCCAGACCCGTACGGCCTCCAGACACCGGGACAGCACTTCGATAGCTTCGTTGGGATGGCCCGGTGTGGAAAAGTACAGCTGGGTGTCATCCGTGTACAGCTGGTACCTCACACCGAAGCCACTGATGATCTCACCCAGCGGCTTCATGTAGATGTTGAACAGAAGGGGCGAGAGAATCGACCCCTGCGGCACCCCACAAGTGAGGTGCCTCGGAGTCGACCTCTGCCCCCCTGTCAACACCGTCTGCGACCGATCGGAGAGATAGGAGGAGAACCACCGATGAACGGTGCCTCCCACTCCCAATCCCTCCAACCGGCGCAGCAGGATACCATGGTCGATGGTATCAAAAGCCGCTGAGAGGTCTAATAGGACCAGGGCAGAGGAACAACCCCTATCCCTGGCCCTCCAGAGATCATCCACCAACGCGACCAAAGCCGTCTCCGTGCTGTAACCGGGCCGGAAACCGGACTGGAACGGGTCTAGATAGACAGTTTCATCCAGGTGTAAGGGAAACTGATATGCCACCATACTCTCTACAACCTTCGCCACAAAGCGAAGGTTGGAGACCGGACGATAATTACCTAAAACAGCCGGGTCCAGGGAGGGCTTCTTGAGGAGGGGCCTCACCACCGCCTCTTTCAAGGCGGCCGGAAAGACACCCTCACCAGTGAAGCACTCGTAATTGCCTGGAGCCAGCCTCGTGTCACCTCCTGAGTGGCCAGCACCAGCCAAGAGGGGCACGGGTCCAGTAAACACGTGGTGGCATTCAACCTCCCCAACAACCTGTCCATGTCCTCGGGAGCCACAGGGTCAAACTCATCCCAAACAATGTCACCAAGACCACCCTCAGACGTCTCACCTGAGTCACCGCAATTTTGGTCCAAACCGTCCCGAAGCTGAACGATTTTATCGTATAGATAACCGTTAAACTCCTCAGCACGTCCCTGCAACGGGTCATCCCGCTCCCCCTGGTGAAGGAGGGAACGAGTCACCCGAAACAGGGCGGCTGGGCGGTTATCTGCCGACGCAATGAGGGAGGAGGCGTAGCAACGCCTCGCTTCCCTCAATGCCACTAGGTAAGCCCTGTTATAGGACTTCACTAGTGTCCGATCAGCCTCTGAACGGCTAGACCTCCAAGAACTCTCTAGGCGTCTTCTCCGGCGCTTCATCCCCCTCAGCTCCTCGGAGAACCAAGGAGCCGGTTGGGACCTGCGCCGGGTCAGAGGCCGCAAAGGCACGACACGGTCTAGGGCCCCCGCCGCGGCCCGATCCCAGGCCGCAACAAGTTCCTCGGTCGTGCCGTGAGCCAGACCCTCAGGAAGTGGCCCAAGCTCCGTCCGGAACCTCTCCGGGTCCATCAGGCGCCTGGGACGGAACCAACGCATTGGCTCCGTCTCCCTGCGGTGTTGAATGGCGGTCAGAAAGTCCAGGCGAAGGAGAGAGTGATCTGACCATGACAAAGGCTCGATGACTATTTCCTTCAAGTCCAGATCTCTCAACCACTGACCAGAGATAAAAATTGAATTGAAGGTTGCCAATTTGGCTGAGATGGCGAAGATATCAGCCTTTTTGAAAGACAATATGCAAGAAAGATACTTAAAGGAATGGAAAAAATGGATTGACTATATTCAACGTAGATATCAGACTAAGAGTTATCAGACTGTTTTTGAATGATTATGATGTATTATTCTTGAGTGTTTTGGGGGGAAGTTAGGAATTGATGATTGTAGGGGTATAATTAAGTTGGGATGAAAATTTTTTAGCATATGTTTGTTTTATTTTTAACTATACCTTGTGCCCGTTCCGGGAAGTCGGGGAGGGAGTTGTGAAGGAGGAGGGAGGGGGGGAAAGGGGGAAAAAATTTTTGTAAAACTTTTTGAATAAAAAAAAAAAATCAAGTCCAGTGTACCACCCCCTGTGTGAGTAGGGCCATCGACTACTTGAGTCAGGTCCAAGGCCGTCATGGAAGCAGTGAACTCCCGAGCTGCTGTCGATGACGAGCCGGAAGATGGCAAGTTAAAGTCCCCCATGACTAAAAGTCTGGGGGTCTCAACTGCCACCCCAGCAAGCACCTCCAGGAGCTCGGGCAGGGCAGCTGTCACGCAGCAAGGAGCCAGGTACGCGACCAGCAAGCCCATCTGACACCTATGGCCCCATCTCACAAAGAGGGATTCACAACCGGCAATCTGAGGTACAGTGGTCTCCCTCGGTTCCAGACTCTCTCTAATTACAACCGCCACCCCCCCACCCCTACCCTTGGCCCTCGGCTGATGGAATGCACGGAAACCAAACAACTCTTGGAGTTTTCCTGGGCGGCTTTTGCTGTGGCAGGCATCAGCAGCCGCGGCGGGCCATCCTGGAACTCCCAGGGAGTTTTCCTGGGCGGCTTTTGCCACAGCAGGCATTGGTGGCAGGCAAGCATGGCAGGGCCACTGGGAAGGGAATAGGCTGCTAGCTGCCTTTCTGATGGCCGGGGGGCCCCAACATGCCTGCCTGCCTTCCATGCGCCCTTCCCAGCGGTCCTGTGGCAGGCCCATTTTCCTGCCTTCCTCCACCACCACGTCCTTGTTCTGTCCCCACCAACCACAACCAAGCAGACACGCCAGCTGACTATATCTGCCAGCAATTTACTCCAATGACAAATATCAGTTCTGGCAATGAACCTGCGATTGCCTGCCAAGTTCTCTTATCTCCTCAGACCAGCGTAACTGCAGTTCAGAAATAAACAGAAGCCAAAGTCTTAGTCTCACAATATTGCAGCCAATAGTTCCCAAGAATCAGTTTTTGTCCCTCACAAGAAACTATAGAGCAGCTCCTCCAGCTTTTATACCCTGTGGGGTGTGGCTCCGTGACTCAGCACTCTCTAGGCCTGCCCCACCCCTTCTTTTGTTGTTCCCGCCTCTCCTTTCTGTGATGCCTGGGATCTAACCAGGACTGATTGTCAGTGTTGTGTCTGCGCCCCCCGAGCCGGGCCCCCTGCCAGAAAGTGACTCGGAAAGTGAGGGGGAAGGGCCATCAGGACTTACCTCTGGAGCACTGGCTTCCCTGGAGCCAGAGGCAGGCCAGGTAGAGGAGATAACGAGGCCTCCATCCCCTGACTCTCCCCCCCCAGGCCACGCTTCCAGACCCAGCTGATGACAATCAGGCCTGGCTAGATCCCAGGGTTTAGGAGATATGAGAGGCGGCTACAACAAAGGAAGGGGTGGAGCAGGCCTAGAGAGTGCTGAGTCACGGAGCCACACCCCGCAGAATATAAAAGCAGCCCTGGCTGCTCTTCTGTTCCGTGACGAGCAAAAATTGAGCTGAACTATTTGACTCGTGGAGAATTGAGCTGAACATTCAGCCTGGATTGCTGACTTCCTGGTTGCCTGGCAACCCCAAGATAAGGGAGACTTTGGCAGGCAGCTGCAGATTCCCTGCCAGGACTGATAGCAGCCGTTAACTTAGTTATTGACTTGTTTAGCCAGCTCGCGTGGCTGAGGCCAGGAGGGGACAGAACAGTCAGCAGCTGAGTCTTGAGGCATTTCCTGGGAGGGGGAAAGTGTGGGAGAAGAGGCCTCGTCATCTCCTCCACCTGGCCTGCATTTGGGACCTGGAGTGGAGCCAGAGAGGAAGGTCCTGCAGAGGGAAGCCCTGTTTGCTCTTCCCCCTCACTCTTTGAGTCACTCTCTGCCAGGAGGCTAGACTCGGGGGCTGAAGACACAACACGCCTCTTTGTTCAGCTGCTTACCTTCTGTTGTGTCTGCGCCCCCCGAGCCGGGCCTCCTGCCAGAAAGTGACTTGGAGCCGGGCCTCCTGCCAGAAAGTGACTTGGAGCCGGGCCTCCTGCCAGAAAGTGACTTGGAAAGTGAGGGGAAAGGGCCGTCAGGACTTACCTCAGGAGCACCGGCTTCCCTGGCTCAGCTCCAGGAGCCAGAGGCAGGCCAGGTGGAAGAGATAATGAGGCTTCCGTCCCCTGACTCCCCCCCCCCGCAGGCCATGCCTTCAGACCCAGTTGATGGGAATCAGGCTTGGTTGGACCCTAGGTTTCGTAGGCAGGAGAGGAGGGAACAACAGAAGCAGGGGTGGGGCAGGCCTAGGAAGTGCTGAGTCATGGAGCCACACCTCACAGGATATAAAGGCAGCCAGAGCTGCTGTGCCTCTTTGTAGCAGGCAAATCAACTGATTAACTAAGAGCTGAAGTTTGTTCCTGGGTGACTCATAGGCGTTGAGGGAGGTAACAGACACTTGGCAGACGATTGCTATTTTGCTGCCAGAGCTGATAGTGCCGGCTAATTAAGCCATCATCGGACGGAGGCAAAGGAGGACAGAACACCTTCCTTGGCAACTGTCGGGAAGGGAAGCTGACCGGGAAGGCAAGGAAGGCAAGTTGACTGAAGTTTTCTGCCGCTGCTGGAAAGCTGCTTTCTCCGCCATGTTCCTTGCGCATATGCATCCCATTAGACTTGTAAGGCAATGGGATGCGCATGCGTGAAGAATCTGGCAGTAACAAACATGGCGACCGGGGTGAGCGACCGGTGACCGGTTCGGGGGCGTGGCCAGCCATCTATTACTACTGGTTCTGCGAGCGACTAAATTTTTTTACTACCGATTCTCCTGAACCGGTGCGAACCGGTAGCAACCCACCACTGGTTTTATTATTTTGGGGTGCACGGAGCAAGACGGGGCTCCTCTTGCCATCTTAACTGATTTCCACCTCTGTCTCCTTAACCCTAACCCGAGGAAATGGCGGGGACTGGCTGCACATTAAATATTTTCAGGGAGGGCTTATTTTCGGGGAGGACTTATTTTAGCACATGCGCTCAAAAGCCCAACTGGGCATATTAATTGGGGAGGTCTTATTTTCAGGGAAACAGAGTAGATACGTGCATACCAATTAATATACAACTAACACGATATGGTTTTTTAAAAATAAATTTTGCATTAAGTAACATAGCAAAGATAGTGAAACGTTAATAGCACAGTGTAACATCTAATTATAATCTGAAAAGGAACCATGGACGGTACCATTATAATATATAAAGTTATATAAATTTTGTAAATTGCAGTTTTGTTCAATGGGGTATTTAAATTTCAAGGAGTTAAATACATACAAACAAATTAGGTTTTTAAAAATATTCTTTTGATTGTTCTTTTTCTTCATAGAGTGATCAATGCAGGGAAAAGTACACATAATGAGGACCAAGCAAGTTGTGAAGTGCTTACGGTGAAGAAGAAAATCGGGACAACTAATTCAACACCAAACAGAAATTCCTCTAGTAAGCGGAGATCATCATTGCCCAATGGGGAAGGATTGCAGTTGAAAGAGAATTCAGTAAGTCTCTGTATCTTCTCAGTGATTCAGCAAGACAATTGGTTCACCTATAAACATTTTGGTACAAGAGAACACACACACACACACACACACACCCCTAGTGTTTTCTTAACAAGTTTATCTTCTTTCCTAAAATGTGAGCAATACTGCTGTGAAACATACTACTAGAGGGCACTGTTACTCTGCAAGTTCAAACATTTTGTTTTTTAGTCCATACTATAAGTCTGGAATGATGAAACTGAATAAACATAGCATCATTATTATTACGCTAAAAGTGTAATAATGCACAATTACATGTTACTGTAGATGAGAGTTCCTGCACCCTAAAGCATTTGTTTTATCTGTGTGGTAAAGATCTTCCTGTGTGCTGTATTAACATGTAGCAATCCAAGTGAGACATTCTAGGTAGGGGGTTTAGACTTATTAGTGAACATTCCTTAAAAGTTTAATGAGGTTTTAAGGAAAAGATTGTCCTGGATTCTTGACAAACCTGTATGAATTGGATGTGAGCCAAATGCAATTGCTGATTCAACTTGAATAGATGAGTTGAGCTGATTTGACTGTTTAAGATTAAATCTCCAAATCATATGTAGACATATTCATACCTATGCAAAATAAACTGCCCTTGTGGATAAGAACAGCTTTGAATGTTTTTCAGAGTTTGTTCACAAAATGTTCTTGTAAAAGCAGAAAACAAAGTAGATTGTAGAGCTAGATCAAGAGGTATGTTATGCTTAGATTCTCCCTATATATTCTCAAAACTATCTCAATTATTTGGGGAAATGTATGAAGCTGTTTTTATTCTACTAATGGGAGAGTCACAATGAAATATTTCCTAAAAAATACTTCTTTCCTTAAACAGGAATCGGATAGCATCTCTTTTCATTATTGGTCATTATTTGATGGCCATGCTGGATATGGAGCAGCTGTGGTAGCCTCCAAGTTGCTGCAGCATCATATTGTAGAGCAGTTGCAGGAGATTGTGGACATCCTGAAAAACTCTGCTGTTCCACCCCCAACTTGCCTGGGGGAAGAGCCAGAAAGCATGAATGCCAGCAGCAGAACTCTAACCCGGGCAGCCTCATTGAGAGGAAGTGTTGGAGTGCCAGGTTCACCTGGTACTCCACCTACTCGCTTCTTTACAGAAAAGAAGATCTCACAGGAATGCCTTGTCATGGGAGCTATTGAAACTGCATTCAGGGAAATGGTAAGTATAGTTTGGTACTTCAGGCAATCATTTTGCACTCAAAATGGAGTGTTTCAAATTGAAAAAGTTTCAAAACTCTGCACCTTCCTATTCTATTCCATTACTATCACCAATCTTTATCGACATCATCTTCATTCATTATGTACACTCATGCTGAAGTCTCTGTGGATTGGCACTGCTATGGTTAGAACATTTCAGGAAATGGTTCAATAATTTTAAGGTTAAAAATGTCTCTTTTCCTTAAATTTGATACATCTGTTGCTGGTTTCCTTCCCTCCAACCCTTCAAAGTCGGGACAAAAATTCATAATAGAATTTTGAGCGGAGTTCCAATGAAGATATATTATTATTATATCTTGGGTTATATACAATATGTTACAGAGAAAAATGGGGCCAACTCTTTATAGATTTTGTAAAACTCTTTTGTCATTGCATGACTTCCAATAATTAGGACCTGAAGTTGTTTTATAATTAGAAGGGTTAACATCAACATAGATTAGATTACCCCCATCCCATACTGCTGCAGAATATGAACTAAAAATAACTGCATCCAATTAGGATGGAGATATGTATGTATGCATGTGTGTATGTGTGTGTGTGTGTATGCATGTATGCATGTGTGTATGTGTGTGTATATATATATAAATTTATTTTTATTTTATTTATTAGAATTTGTGAAATTCGAGAACAAGAATAAAAGAGTAAAAATACAATGACAGAGACAGTAGGCACATTAGTGCACTTATGCACACCCCCTCTACTGACTTAAATATGATGTAAGATCCACGGAAATCAATTTGTGACTGAAACTGTAAAAATTTGTAGCTGAACTCTATCACAGAAATCATATTTTTTTACAGTCAAGTTTAGAATGATTTACATTGAGTTTAAAGCAGTTGTTAGCGTGCGTATTATTGTGATTAAAACAAAAGAAGTCATTTACAGGTAAAACATTGCAACAAATAATTTTGTTTGCAATATCTAGGTCTTACCGCAAGCAACGCAATTCTAAGTTATCCAAACCGAGAATTTTGAGCCTAGTAGCACAAGGAATTCTATTGTGTACAGAAGAGTGCAAGACTTTTCTTATGAAGTACTTCTGAACCTGCTCGATTGTACTGATGTCAGATATATGGTGGGGATTCAAAACAGTTGAACAATACTCGAAGATTGGTCTAGCATATGTTTTATAAGCTCTAATTAGCAAAACAATGTTTCCAGAAAAAAAACTGCACAAAATTAAATTTACAACTCTTAATGCTTTTTTAGCAATGCTATTACAGTGAACTTTGGAACATAATTATCACAGATAAGTACATCTAGGCCGTTGACAAAGTCTCACCCTATCAGTTAGTTCAGTGTATAACACACACATACACACGCTACTAAAGTTATTTAACACTACTTGATAGTTCTAGAATAATACTGAACTGTACATAAAATGAAATCTATCCAGCTTTTTGTTGTTTTTCTTCCAGTAAATCAAAATAAGTTAATACTAAAGAACAACATGTTATATGAGGATTTTAATTTAATAGAACATTTTGCAGAATGGAATTTGGTAATATTTGATGTCACTATATGATGGATTTTCTTTGTCTGGTTTTTTGACAATGGGCATATCTAGAAATCTGCAATTTGCATATGAATCCAAAGGTGACATTATTGAATAATAACTATCAAAGAATACATTTTAATTTTGGTCCTAGATTAACATATGTGAATGGAAAAATGTTTCCACTAATGTAAAATGGTTCAGTTCTCTTCCATTTTAGAAGGCCCAAAGCTTTTAGATCAAAGCTGTATATTCTGACCTGTTTAACAGACTGACAGGTAAAACAGGTTCAGTTTTATAAAATTTGAGCATCTGTATTTTGCTCACTTGAATCATAATAATTTTTTTCTCATTAGTATCCCATAATGACAAAGTGAAAACAGAATTTTAGAAATGTCTGTAAATTTATTAAAAATGAAATATCACATTGGCATTAGTATTCAGTCCCTTTGCAAAAACACTTGAAATTTAGCTCTGGTGCCCTCCTTTTCTTTTAATATTGCTGACATGTTCCCACACCTTGATTGGAGTCCACCTGTGGTAAATTAAACTGATTGGACATGATAAGGAAAGGCATACACCTCTCTACAGAAGGCTCACAGCTGACAATGCATAGTCAGAGCAGAGCAAAAGCCATGAGGTCAAATGAACTTTCAGCAGAGTTCAGACACAGGATTATTGCAGAGTTCAAATGGAGGGAAGACTACAATAAAATCTGTGCTGCACAAAAGCACAGTGGCCTCCATAATTCTCAAATGGAAGAAGTTTGGCACAACCAGGACTTTTCCAAGAGCTGGTCACCCAGTCAAACTGAGCAATTGGGGTCCTCTGACTGAGCAATTTGATGGTCACTCTGACTGAGTTCCAGAGATCCATGGGACAGAATTCTAGAAGGACAACAATCACTGCAACCCTCCACAGATCTGGGCTTTATTGCAGAATGGTTTGATGGAAGCCGCTTCTCTGTGCAAAACACATGAAAGCCTGCTTGGAGTTTGCAAAAAAGCATCTGAAAGACTCTGAGACTGTGCAGAACAAGATTCTCTGGTCTCATGAAACCATGATTGAACTGCTTGGCTTCAATTCTAAACATTATGTCTAGGGGGTACCGGGCACCGCTCATCACCTGCCCATCATCATCCCAACAATGAATCATGGTGGCAACATCATGCTGTGGGGGTGTTTTTCAGCAGCACAGACTGGAAGCCTGGTCAGGATTGAGGGAAAGCTGAGTGGAGCAAAGTACAGGGATATGCTCAATGAAAACCTGTTCCACAGTGGTCAGGACCTCAGACTGGGCTGAAGGTTCACTTTCCAACATGACAATGATCCTAAGCACACAGCCAAGACAATACAGGAGTAGTTTAGGGACAACTTTGTGAATGTCCCAGAGTGGCCCAGCCAGAGCCCCCTTTGAACATCTCTGGAGGGACCTGAAAATGGCTGTCCACTGATGGTCACCATCTAACCTAACTAAGCTTGACAGGATTTGGAAGAAAGAATGGCAGAAAATCCTCCAATCCAGGTGTGCAAAACTTGTCGCATCATATCCAAAAAGACTCGAGGCTGTAATTGCTGCCAAAGGTGCATCAACAAAGTACTGAGTGAACGATCTGAATACTTATGCCAATGTGATATTTCAGTTTTTTCTTTTCAATAAATTTACAGATATTTCTAAAATTCTATTTTCACTTTGTCAATATGGGGTACTGAGTGTAGATTAATGAGAAAAAAATGAATTTCAACAACTGTAGAATCAGATTGCAGCAGTGGTGAAATTCAGCCGGCTCTATCCTGGATCGTGTGATCCGGTAGTGCTGGTGGTGGGAGGCTCCACCCACCCACCAGATGTCATCACATCCCGTTTTTGACCCTCTGTAGAAGGCTCTGCACATGTGTGGAGGAGGCACGCATGCTCACATTTGCGAACCGGTAGCGAAGGTAAGTGAATACCAGCCCTGGAATGCAGCATAACAAGATTGACAAAAGTAAAGGGGATCTGAATACTTTCTGAATGCACTGTACATGTCTCTGAAACTTTTGGTCCTTGATATTTTGGTTTCATTAAAAAGTACACAGTTCACACATGAGTCAAGAGGTGGCCTCATTGGGTAGTGTAGCATTTGCTGTCATAAAGCTGTAACTGATTAAATGCTATTAAGCCATCTGTGCTGAATAGTGCTGGATAGTACTTTTGAGAAATGCTATTATCACTGCAACCATACCCTGTTTTAATCCGCTTTAATAGTACTGCAAGGACCTGCTGAAACCCTAATTTTGCATTTCTAGTGTAAGAATATGAAAAGGCTGAATGGGAACCTTTTTACAGGCATTTTATACAAGTAAAAGTTTTTGTATAAGGGTAGGAATTAGAAGTAGATGAAGCACGGGCCTGTTGACATTCAGTTTCTCTGAAAACACACACACACACACACACACACACACACACACACACACACACACACACGGCATGCCCATGCTTCTCTTTAATCCCATGTGCATAGATGTTGTCTACTCTGCAGTCTTCTGTACCTTGGAATGGACATTTCTGCAGTGGGGAATCCATTCGACTTTGTACATTGCCCTGTGTGATTTAAAACTCTGGATTTCAGATTAATAAATGACTTTAATCAAAGGTGCTCAACATGTAGACCTAGGATTTATGATTCAGAAACTTTGTTTGTGTCAAGATGGCTCCCAGAACTGTTGTATTGTCAGATTTTGAAGCAGAAAAATTAACATAAAAATGATATTTAAAAAAGCAATTCCTGTTCTTCATATTTGGTAAAGTGAGATGATTTTCATTCCAGGCTGTTAGTATAATCTAACAGTGGGTACAGGTAGTCCTTGACTTACAGCCATTCTTTTTGTGACTGTTCAAAGTTACAGTGGCACTGAAAAAAGACATTTATCATTGTTTTTCACAGTTACGTCCCTTGCAGCATCCCCATGATCAGTAACAAAATTCAGATGCTTGGCAACTGGTTCATATTTATGATGGGTGCAGAGTCCAGGGATCATGTGGAGTCACCTTTTGGGACTTTTTGACAAGCAAAGTCAATGTGGAAGCCAGATTCATTTTACAGTTGTATTACTAATTTAATAATTGCAGTAATTCACTTAACAACTGTGGCAAGAAAGGTCCTAAAATGGGGCAAAATTCATTGAGCAACTGTCTCATTTAGCAACAGAAATTTTGGGCTTAATTGTGGCTGTAAGTTGAGGACTGTTGTATTCTGCTTTCTGTCTGTCAGGTTTTTGTTTGAAGATAATATATTACTGCATCTACCATTCTTTTCTATTGTAGTGCTTCTTTTTGGAACAGTCTCCTCCTAAAATGTGGTTGGCCCTAACTCTGATAGCCTTTAGAAAGGCTTTAAAACTGATCTCTTTTCCCCCATGGACATTATACCAAGATCATAATGGTATATTTGTTGTTTTAATTGTAATTTGGGTTTTCTTCTAGTTTTATTGCTTATGCCACCTGCAGATATGATCACCAGAGTTGAGGATTCGTATAACTCTTATAAATTAGTCAGTCAATCAGTATAGTCCATTTTACCACCATGCTAAATAGTGCTATGTGTTTAGTTTGTACAGTGTTATGTTGAGGGGCAAGAGTTAGCAACAGATTTCTTTATTTCTGTTAGTTAAAAATTGTTGAATCAAGATGTGAACTGAGATTAAAATCTTAGTATTTGACCTCCTAGGTTTGGACATGCAAGAACCATTCTTTCTGTATTATGCAACTTAAATTATTTGTCAACTCTGAAGTGAACCTGGCTGAAGGCATCTTTTGCTGCCTCATAGTTGCCATGAACTGTGAAAAGGGGAAGGGAGGGAGATAACAGTCAAAACAAAAAGTTTTTCTTGTGGAAACCAAGTTCATCCCAACAGCTGGCAGTTGAAGGAGGAGAGGAGTGACCAAGTAGCCTGCCAGCTATTTTCATTAGACAATGTGACTGGTGACATCTGGAGAGGGAAATATTTGCTCTTTTAATTAGAGGGAAAACCGCGGGAACTTTTAGAATTGGTTTTCACTAGCTGTGTCAATATGATGTATCCAATAGGAACTTCCGGTTGGCTCCGCTTCATTGATGGCGGTCTTTTTTAGACCACTAACCCTATGAGTCCGTAGAGCCGCCAGGACAGCGCAAATCAGCTGTCTGGTGGCTTGAAAATCTCCCCCTCGGGTGAAAAGGGAGAGATGAGCATTCGGGCTGAAGTTGAGCCCCCCGGAGAAGCCTCAGGAAAGTTTCTGGAGGCTCGAGGGGAGTGCTCCTTCTAAAGCCTGAAAGAAGTTCCGGACCTGGAGGGCATCTGCCTTTTGGCAGAAAAAAAGATAGCGTCCAATCTCCGTGGCAGAAATGGATTTGTGATTGATTGTAACATGGACAGAGCAGAAACTGGAGTTCTAGCACTTGTTTGCAAGAAGCTTGCAAGCCCCTAATAGAGGATACATTTGTTGCGAAGATAGGAGAGAAGAAAGCAAATGGCGTTTTGTGGAATGCAAGCAAATGGAGATTTGTGTATTGGAAATGAAAGGAAATGCTTATTAACAGCCAGTGTGGAATCAGGAGATATACAAGAAGATACTGACTATATGGAAGAAATGAGAATTTTATGATTTATATTTTTTCTTCTTCTTTGGGACTATAGGCTTTTGAATCTTTCTTTTTTAACCCCTTTTTGTCTCCTGTTACTGGGTAGGTTATATATTTTAAAAATGGCTCTTAAGCAAATAGTAACAAAAGCCACTAAAAACTTTGAAATTTCTTCAGTTCAGATACGAAAATTAAAAGAAGATATTAAAGAGGAATTAAGGAATTTTTTACAGGAGTTTTTGGAGACTCATCTTTCAGAAATAGATCAAAAATTTGATGAAATAGAGAAAGAGATGTTGGATTTTAAGGAAGCGGTGGAAGAGCAGAAGAGAGAAATGAAAATGGTAAAGGATTCAATTTCGCAAATATTAAGGTCTTGTATTCAGATGGAGGATAGTTTGGAAGAACTTAATAAAGTTAATTTAGAGTTGCGAAAGAAAATAGAGGAAATTCAACAGAATCAAAATAACTGGAACTTAGATAATAAGATAGAAGATATACAGGCTAAGGTAGATAGGGAGATGAAGAAAGAGTAATATTACAATATAGATTAATGGAATATGCTATAAGGGTGAGGGGGTTGAAGGAAGGTAGGAAGGAAAATTTAAAAGAGATTTTTACGCAAGCTTTTGCTCAGATAAAGGGTGTGGAGCCAGAAGACTTTGAGATTAATATTGAAAGAATTTATCGTGTTAATTCTTGGTGGGCAAGACAAAATAGATTACTGAGGGATGTGGTTATTTATTTTACAACTAAAAAGGTTAAGTATGAAATCTTGCAAGCCTTTTATAAAAATAAATTTCAAATATTGAGACAAGATATAAAAATGATGAAGGAAATTCCTCCTAAAATGTTAAGAAAGAGAAGAGAATTTGCTTTTTTAGTGGATGAGTTTAAGAAACATCAGATATATTTTAGATGGGAAGTTCCAATGGGTCTGTCAGTGAATTTTAAAGGTAGAAAGTATTTTCTTAGTACAGTTATGAAGGCAAGACATTTTTATACTAATGTTTTAAAGAGTGGGAATCCTTTGTTGTTAGATGCTAAGTTAACTGGTTTGAAGATGATGGAAAATAGAATAGGAGAGGGGAGGAATGTTTAAAATGTGAATATGATGATTATGATTAATTTCTAGAATTGACTTGTTTAGGATATAAATTATAGGATTTTTGTTATTTGTTATTTGTAAGGTATAAACTTATGGGATGATACTATTTAATTTTGTAGGATGGAAAGTAAAATTTATGAATTTAGGTAATGTTGTGGATGTAATGATGTTAATTGTTTATTGTTATATTTTGGATGTAATTTAAATTATTATTTGTTTTAATTGATATTCTTTGGATATATAGATAGCAAAAGTTATGAAGTTAAGTTGGAAATATTGTATCTGAGTGACTTTATTCGTAATGATACTTGATTGATGGAGTAACATTGGAAGATTGGACAGTAAATGTTAAGACAATTGAAAAAATATATAAGTGATGAAAATTTGAGCTCAAGAAGATGGACTGTAATTTAAGAAATGGACTTTTTTTAAAATTTGCATTTATATCCCGCCCTTCTCTGAAGACTCAGGGCGGCTTACACTATGTCAAGCAATATAGTGTGAAATTTGAAGAAATATACACAAGTGGAGAAAATTTGAGAAGATGGACTAATCTTAAAAATGGACTGTAAGAAGAAGTAATATATGAAGGGAAGATTGTATTTGTATTGTTCTTTTTCTTTTCTTTTCTTTCTTTCTTATCTCTTTATTTTTATTGTAAGGGGATTTAAAGTTTTAGAGAGGAGTGGGAGTTTATGTATATTTTGTATATTTTAGCTTGTGATTGTTGGTTATAATACCTGGTATTTGCTCTGGGAAGTCCAGGGGAGAGGGGGGAGGAGGGGGGGAGAGGGGTAGAAAATGATACATGGATTGGCTATCAATGTACAGTAATGATTGAAGATATGAAATTATAATTTGAAATGAAATTGGGGCTGCTCAACTGCCATTTCAGAAGGAAAGGGAGAGAGGTGTAGAAGGAGGGAAGAAAGTAGGTAGGAAAGAGGTGAGAAGGAGGAGGGGAATAAGAAGTTAGAAAGGGTGGAAGAAGGGAGGAGTGGAGAAGGAGGAGAGGAAGTAGTAAAGTGAAGGAGATGAAGGAAGGGAAAAGTAGTAGAAGGTAGAGGAAGGTGTGAAGAAAGGAAGTGGCAGTCGGGCAAGCCCGAATTAGCAATAAATAAAAATTAATGATTAATGATGGATAATAGATTGTACATAAATATGATGTTGGAAAATGGAAATAAAAAACTTTTTTAAAAGTATGATGTATCCAATAGACATGTTCTTTAAGGAATCTACCTGCCTTGGAGTTGTGCTTTTAGAGGATGTGTTACTTTGATTACATGGTGTATGTTTCAAATAATTTTTTAATACTACTTTGCTTTCTTGCTACCTTTCTTAATCAGTTACTTTTTCTGCTCAAGAGTTAAGCATTCATTAATATTTATTCTCCTAGCGTGCCAAAGGCAGAAGAAGAAAAAACCTAGCATGGTCTACTTTTCAATCCAAGCATCACTCAGATTTATTGTACATGTTGAAATTACTTTCTAAATTATGGTGTAATTTCCTTCCCCCCTCAGGATTTGCAGATAGAACATGAAAGAACTGTCTTCAATATATCTGGTGGTTGTACAGCTCTTGTGGTGGTCTATTTACTGGGGAAACTCTATGTGGCAAATGCAGGTGATAGCAGGTAAGCTAAATTTATCATTTGGCTGGAAAATTGTAAGTAGAATTTTTTAATACTTACATTTGTGTGTGTTCAACTAAAACAAAAAATGTATTTCTATCCTTTTTCATGAATTTCAGTTTTCACAAAAATTAACTAATTCCGAATGAAGTTACATTCTTTGCCACTTTCTGATGATAAATGTTTCCTTCTGCCAATGTCTTAGCTGACTTGAAGTTTCTGGGACAATCTCTGAAATTTTTCTTCCCCTTCCTTTTAATACTCTACCATTTCTTGCTGCATCACAAGTTAAACATGTTTCAGTGTTCGTCTTTTTGTGTATGTGTCAGTCGAAGCAAATAGGCCAGCAATCCAGAGTGAAGGCATCAATCTGAAGTACTGAAATAACTTGTAATTATATTTTATGTGATTGATTTTTTTGTCTTGAAAATAAAACTTTGATTCATTTGGCAAATTCATATGTTAAAGTGTCCTTAAAATGGGATGAAGCCCTTGTGTGAAGGCCAGGCCAATTCCCCCATCCCCGCTTGAACAATACTTCTATACTTCTCTCTTTGTCGTGGTTTGTAAACTTTAATTTTTAATGATTTTTTTTTTAAATCCTTTTTTTAAAGCACGGATTTTAGCATTGTTTGCACAAGGTTGCATTGCTGTTGTGCAATAGCATTTTTATTAGTTCTGCTAATGTTTCAGCAATATATTACAACATAAATACAATGCATTAAGCATAATGCATATCAAATGCACTGGCTGCCAATCTCTAAAACTATTCTGATAATACAGAATTACAGCAAAATTCTCAGCCAAAGATTTGTATGGATTAATATATAAAATTTACTTTTGACTCCATAATCATTTCTTTTATAAGAATTTCCTTAGAAAAATATAACAATAACACTTCTTTGACTGATTTCTTCATCTGAGCCTAATACTAGACTATTATCAAAATGACTAGACCTTCTATGTCCATATAAGAAAATTCTTTCAGTAACTGCAATGTTAGAGCAATCCAGATGCTAATAGGGAAGTGGCCAGGCAGAGCAGCAATAATCAATAAATCTAAATAAAACAATTTTTTTAAAAAAAATCCAGCACAGAACTTCTGTAGCTGTACATATTATGACTGGTACTAGTCATATTAGAAATGTACGTATTTACTACAGAATTATTTTTAAGCCATTGCTAAAAAATACTAATGTTTATGTTTAGCTATTTATGCAAACAATTAGTAGATGCATTTCAAGAACTAGTGTATTTAATTGTAAGAGTCAATGGGGAAGAATCATACTTATACAATTTATTTTCCTCTGTTCCTTTCCTACTGTTGCTGTTTTCTGATCCATATAATAAATAACTTCTTGCTGAGGATATAGTAAACTCTTGTTTGTTCATTGTATCTATCCCGTCTCTGCCTTTATCACATTCAAAATACTTGTTCAAACATGCATGTGTTTCTGCCTCACCTATGTGAAATTCCTAATGTCTGGAGCCTTTTGATAAAATGAGCACATACTTCTGTGGTTTCAAATTCCTAACAACTGTCAAAAAGGAGTTGGTAAATGATTTCTCTTCATCATTTCTTAGCAGATTGTTGAATCTGTTATAGAGATATGCAGTTCATTGCTGTGTTTCAAATAATTTCTGGTTGAAAAGGTAGGTAATAGAATCAGGGCACCCTATGAATACTTTTTCACAGTAGGAAGAGAGTGTTTTTCTTTTTCCTTTAGATCAGGGGTGTCAAACTTTGCAGCGTCACGTGACGTATTGCTACTTTCCCCCCTTTGTTCTAAACTGGGCGTGGCCAGCCCATGATGCATCCAGCCCGCAGGCTGCAAGTTTGACAGCCCTGCCTTAGAGCATTCAAATGCCAGATGACCTTGTACACATGAAATTACTCTTTCTGCAGAATGGTAGTATTTGCTCTGCAGCTTAAGCAGGATGACTTTCTCCTATAGTATTTGGATTTCAGCTTTCCCTCTTTACAAGAAGTTTGAAATCTAAGCTATATCACAGGGTTGCTAAAATATGTTGAGTGTGTTAGTACTTACATGTAACCTTCCTATTTGATGGTTTATGGTATGCTACAGATTTTTTCCTTACCTTCCTTATGAAGGTGCCTTGGGAAAAATTGGATTTGGATTATAGTTTTGGCATATTGGACAAAGTGTAATTTATTAACTTTTATTATCAGGGAATTCTTCACATAGCCTGGATATGACTTAAGACTCCAAATTGAGTCTACTCCTTCTGTGTTTTACTAAAAAGCATTATGTGATAGACTTGATTGATTAAAGTAATGATAGGGGTTAGTATCTGTAGGTCTGTGGAAGATTGGGTTTAGTATATTAGGGAAGTACATTATGAAGAATTTAATTTAACGAATGAAATTAAAGAAAGAAAAATAGACATGTTGTATGTCTCTGAATCTAAGAATTAAGAAAGAATATAGCAAATCTGAAGAAAAGTAGACTGGTCTTATGGAATAGAGTTCGATATATGCTGAGAAATAAAGTAGTTTTAATTATGAATGACATGGCTATTGCTAACAGGTATGTCAGAAGAAGTGTCATCTGGATTGATATATATGAATATGAAAGTACAATAGGAGCCTATAGATTAGTGAGTACGTATATATCTGATTAAAGGTGAATTAAAGAATTAGATATGATGCTTAGTAACATTGCCCAACATTTTGAATACATGTGATCCAAGGAAAAAATTAAAGTTCTGTTAGGTACTGTGAATGGGTGGAATTGTTGCAGAATAAGATGATAAACTG
Source organism: Ahaetulla prasina (assembly GCF_028640845.1). Lineage (NCBI taxonomy): Eukaryota > Metazoa > Chordata > Lepidosauria > Squamata > Colubridae > Ahaetulla > Ahaetulla prasina. The sequence continues at coordinate 46,486,481 of NC_080545.1, read as the reverse complement.
ATTTCAATATCTGTCATTCCTTAAACATATACATGAAATAATTTATTCTTCAAGATAGACATCAAATAAATTTCATAATAAAAATTTCATAATAAATAAACAAACACTGAAGTAGAGAAAAGTACCAAAAGGCTAGTGTCAAAAATTTGTGGTTTCTGGAAAGCAAATTCAACCTTTAGAACACGTATGGGAATGAGAACATCATAAAAAAGCCAGAGATAAAAAATAGTATGCTTTATTAAGGCAGAACATCATCATATTATGTGTTTAACTAAAGAACTGGCTCCTAATTGCATATAATATAGTAAGTTTTCTTGCTATATTGCTCAACTCCTTTTGTTTCTTCAGCATCTTGGTCTCCACCTCAGCTATAAGAATTCTTTCTTTCTTGAATAAACCTTGTGCATCAAATTTATAGTACAAAATAGATAACGTCTTAGGAATTGCTTTCCTACTGTTGCCATGACACCCTGCACTTCAGCTACTTCTACACAAGATTTCTCTAATAAGAGTCAGGCCTGCATTTTTCTTCAATTACTGGATCACATGGTGGCTATGACATCTGTTGTTTCCCACTCTTGTCTTTGAATGTGTTCCTTATACTCCTTTTACTTTTGCTTCATTTGTCCAGCATGGACATAAGACAACCCTTTCTCTCAATTCTGCCTTGAGTTAGAGAATTCCTCCATTGGTTGCTAATTTCAGACAATCTCACTTCAGATGCAATTAATCAAAGAAGCAATTAAATTATAACAATGAGGTAAACTATGAACTAAATTTCTCACATTTACACTGTTATAACTTAAAGAAAATTGATACAAAATGTTTTACAGATGCTATACAATTTCATCAATAATATTTAAGATGGTCAAATCGTATACCTTGGAAATGCCATGACATAGATGGAATGTTTCATCGTATATGTACTTGGAAGTGTTCTTTTCATGCCTTCCTCTCCAATACACTGTGTGCACATTTATCAGGCAAATGAGTATTTTGATCATATCATTTTTATGCTTATTTTCCACTTCCAAGTTGTATAAACTTGCATGTTTAGTGGATATAAATATATCAGGTGTGTGTATTTGTGTAACGAGGGTGTGATCTACGGAGATCAACACCCTATATCAGGGGTCTGCAACACTAAACACTCAAAGAGCCATTTGGACCCATTTCCCCACAGAAAAGAAAACACTGGAAGCCACAAAATCTGGGTGGGCGTGGCCAACTCAATGTCACTTCCACCCGATCACATGACCGCCCCAGCCACGCCTAACCAGCTTTTGTGGCTCCGGGTGTTTTCTGTGGTAAATGGGTCTCTCTCCCTCCCTCCTCTTTCTCTCTTGTTTTTCTTTTTTCCCTCTCCCTCCTTCCCTCTTTCTTTTCTTTCTTTCTCTCCCCTTCTCTCTCTCATTTCTCTCTTTTCCCTCTCATTCTCTCCCTCCAGCTCTCTCATTTCTGTGTCCCTCTCCCTCCCTCTCTCCCCTTTCTCTCTCTCTTATTTGTTTCTTCTTTTCCTCTCTCTCATTCTTACCCTCCATCATTTTCTCATTTCTCTTTCTTTTCCCGCCTTTCTCTGTCCCATCTCTCTCTTTCCTTTCCTCTCTTTCCCCCGCTTTCCCTCCCTCTTTCTCCCTCCCTTTCTCTTGTCTCTCTCTCTCTCTGTGTGTGTGTGTTCCCTCTTGAACCATTTCCAAAAACAGGTGGGTTTGTTTTTTTTTTGCTGATGTTCTTTCTTCTTCTGTGCATTTTACTATATGATTTAAATCAAGAGTCATTTCAGGTTCCCAGATAAATGAAGCTCTTTCATCCCCCTGCTGTGGCTTCCTGTTGGCAGGCTGGCCACTCCCCTCACCCTCCCAGTTACTCTTTGCGTGGCCTGAGAAGATAAGGGTGACAGAGGGGATGGAGACTTTCTCCATATTCCAAAGTGGAAGGGAAACGTCCCTGTACTTGCCTCTCATCTCACGGGCACTTCTTCCGGCACTTCTTGGTGCTGCGCTCACCTCGGTCACCCAGGGTTAAGCACACTTAAATTTAGTGCACTTCACAATGGTGGAAATGGCGTCCCTTCCTCCTCCTGGAGCCCATTACGATATGGGGCATCAGCCGCAGCCAGGCCGGGCCAATGTCTCAGGGCGGAGAGTAAGTTGTACATCTTCCTGGGTGACTGAGGTGAGCGCAGCACCAAAAAGGGCTGGAAGAACTGCTCGCAAGATGAGAGGCAAGTATAGGGGTGCTTCCCTCCCATTCTGGAATATGGAGCAAGTCTCCATCCCTGCCGTAACCCTTACCTCCTCAGGCTACGCGAGGAATGACTGGGAGGGGAGGGCGAGGGGCAGGGGCAGGGGCAGGGCCAGCCAGTCAGCAGGGTCCCACAGCAGGGGAATGAAAGAGCCGCATGTGGCTCGGGAGCCACACATTGCCGACACCCACCCTATATCAAGGTGTGCACAATTATTAGGCAGCTTCTTTTCCTCAGGCAAAATGGGCCAAAAAAGAGATTTAACTGAAGAGTCAAAAATTGTAAAAAGTCTTTCAGAAGGATGCAGCACTCCTGAAATTGCTAGGATATTGGGGTGTGATCATAGAACCATCAAACGTATTGTTGCAAATAGTCAACAAGGTTGCAAGAAATGTGTTGAGAAAAAAAGAGACCCATTAACTGCCAAAGATTTGAGAAGAATCAAACGTGAAGCTACCGGGGACCCATTATTCTCCACTGCTGTCATATTCCAGAACTGCAGTCTACCTGCAGTGCCCAGAAGTACAAGGTGTTCAGTGTTCAGTGCTCAGATACATGGCCAAGGTAAGGAAGGCTGAAATCCTACCACCACTGAACAAGACACATAAGTTGAAATGGCAAGACTGAGCCAAGAAATAACTGAAGACAAATTTTTCAAAGGTTTTAGGGATTAATAAGATGAGAGTGACCCTTGATGGACCAGATGGATGGGCCTATGGCTGAATTGGTAATGGGCACAGAGCTCCACTTCGACTTAAGACGCCAACAAGGTGGGGGCATGGTTCTGGTATGGGCTGGTATAATTGAAGATGAACTAGTTGGACCTTCTTGAGTTGAAGATGGACTCAAAATCAACTCCCAAACCTACTACCAGTGTTTAGGAGACACTTTCTTCAAACAGTGATACGGGAAAAAGTCTGCATCTTTCAAGAAAACCATGATTTTTATGCAGGACAATGCTCTATCGCATTCATCGAAGTACTCCACTGTGTACCTAACCAGTAAAGGTCTTAAAGATGAAAGAATAATGACATGGCCCCCTTCTTTACCTGACCTAAACCCTATTGAGAACTTGTGGGCCCTTCTTAAATGGGAGATTTACAGTGAAGGAAAACAGTACATCTCTCTGAACAGTGTCTGGGGTACTGTGGTTGTTGCTGCACAAAAAGTTGATTGTCAAGAAACTGGCAGACTCCATGAATGGAAGACTTATGACTGTTACTGAAAAGAAGGGTGGCTATATTGGTCACTGATTATTTTTTTTTGAAATGTCAGAGATGCTTTTTTTAAAAATTTGCATTTATATCCCGCCCTACTCTGAAGACTCAGGGCAGCTTACACTATGTCAAGCAATAGTCTTCATCCATTTGTATATTATATACAAAGTCAACTTATTGCCCCCAACAATCTGGGTCCTCATTTTACCTACCTTATAAAGGATGGAAGGCTGAGTCCTTGGGCCTGGTGGGACTTGAACCTGCAGTAATTGCAAGCAGCTGCTGTTAATAACAGACTGCATTAGTCTGTTGAGCCACCAGAGGCCCTTTATTTGTTCATTTTAGTTGTTTGTTTATTATTCTCGAGTGAGATGAGCAAATTTTTCATTTTACATTTAGTTGCATAATAATTCTGCACACTAATAGTTGCCCAATAATTATGGACACATAGATATTCTCCTAAGAAAGCCAAAACCTCACTTTTACTTTCTTAAATATTCAGGTTTGAAATTTATTAACATTTGGATTGACCAATAGCGCTATAGTTGTTCAGTAATAAAATTAATCCTCCAAAATACAACTTGCCTAATAATTGTGCACACAATGTATATGTTGTTATCACAGGCACTTTAATGCCTGATGGGGAGTTCATCTTTGTGCTCTCTGCATTTAAGGTGCTTGCTCCAGGCATGACAGTTGCAAACTTGAACTAGTCAGAGTTTGGAAGCTACTTCCAAATCTTTATAGACTGTATCCATGGGTAGCCACAGAGCTGCAGTACTCTTAAGAAGCCTGAGCTGCAGACTACCATGAGTCCCGAGCCAACCTTAGCTAGCCCAGCAGCCCAGCACAAAGCTGCAGGTGCCCCACCCCAGTTAAGCAGCATGACCCAAAGCCCTAACATGGCACTGTGGTGCAACATCCCTGCCCCATTCACGTTGGAGTCTGAGGCTCCTGTCCTATTGCACTCTGCTACCTAGCTGATCTTTGCCGTCTTCTTGTTCCCACTGCTGCTGAGGTTTGCTTGTCTTTTGCAAGGCAGCTACTGGCCACACAAAGCTTTCTTCTCAAGGTCTCACAAGGAAACTGCTGTGTGTTATCTCAGGACGAAGGCTTGCATCTGCATTCTGAAGGACCAAGCCTAGTGTGCTTCATCAACAGTGGCAGCCAGAAATTGGCAAAGGTCAGTTGGAGATGGCAGAGGGTAAGGTGGGAGGGGCTGTGGAATGGAGGGGGCCAAAAGGGCAGAGAAGGGAAGAGATAGCAATAGCAATAGCACTTAGTGCTTTACAACTTCTGTAAGCCATTTACAGAGTCAGGATTGCCTCCAACAATTTGGGACCTCGTTTTACCGACTTCGGAAGGATGGAAGGCTGAGTCAACCAGCTAGTGAGAATAGAAGTGCCGAACTGCTGGCAATCGGCAGTCAGCAGAAGTAGCCTGTGGTACTGCATTCTAACCACTGTGCCACCACGAGATAGGCCGTGGAGGTGATTGAAGTGCACCCTGTGGTTATAAATATGCCTGTATACAAGTGTGATCACATGTCCACTCCAACTACTATAACTTAAGAACCATTTGTTCAGTGCTGTTGTAACTTCAAATGGACACTGAACAAATGGTCATTATACTGTAGTCATTGCCTAATTTAACACATAATTTATGATACATATAGATATAATCAGAAGGAGGGAGAACATTGCATAGCAGCCTAAGCAATGTGTGTGTCCTGTTTATCAACTAAATTCTTAAGCAACAAGGCAAGAGTATGTATATTTCTTTATTAAACACATTTGAAGAATAATTTGGGAACCAATTTAGAATTTTCACAATTGTTTGATAACTAGTTTAGAATGTAATAAATATTATTATTTATTTCATTGCCCTTTTTATTTAATCATGCCCTTCATGTATAAATCTAACAAATTCATAGCTGATTCAGAAAGCAGAAATCTAAAAAAGATAGGAAGCAATGATAAATATTTAAAATATATGTTTGTTCATCATTTGGTGTCTAGTATATATTCTTTGTTCTTTGTTGGACAATATAGGGGTGGCTGTGTTTCCTTCTGTCTCCTTTTGTTTTTTTGCCTAAATGTAGAACCTAACTTTTTTACACCATTGAATTTCATTTTGTTATATAGCGCCCAATGTTCAAGATCCTTCTGTATCTTAAGCCTATCTTCTGGAGTGTTGGCTATTCCTGCCAGCTTGATGTCATCTGCAAATTTGATGAGTTCCCCATCTATCCCTGTTGCAATATTAAGCCATATGAACTCCTTTGAGAAATTGCTTATGTGCAAAGATCAGCATAAGTAACTTTGGCTAATTTTATCATGTAAGCAGAAATTTGTTCGATGCCAAGGCTGCAAAGATGTTTGCCTCTACGATGGTGTGAAATGTATCAACACTTTTGTGATAGCCACAGGACATTCCTTTTCTGATAAGGTTCCTTTCACAAAGCTTCTTAGAAGTTTCTCATACATACAACTATATGAGATTTATTAACATGCAGAGCCAGGATGTTTCAAGATGTATTTCTGTTTGCTGCGTGTAGCATGAATAGTGTAACTGTAGAACGCCTTAGACACGTGTGGGAGTGATGTCCTTGTAGCCCGTGTAGGTTGCCATGCAACTGTACCACGTAGGCAAAAGCAGAGAACAAAGAGCAGCCACCTCATGGCGGAGAACAAAGAGCCACCTCATGGTAAAACTCCTCCCAAGAATCACGAGCTTTCTTCCAAAATCATAGGCTTGTGGATGTGCTTGTAATCACGTGTTCACATGTTGAATATATGCTAATATGTAACCTCCCCTGCTTACCTTTTGTAACCACCCATTTTTACCTAAACACAATAAAAGGGGGCTCTGGAATTTGCTCTGGGCTTCTTCATCATCCCAGACTTTCTCCAGGCTCTCTCATCTTGAGGAAAACTGCGTGTTTGACTCATTCCTTCATGAGAAGCCCACCAGATGCTTCAACATATCCCCTCGTCCAAATCATTGATGAAGATGTTGAAGAGTACTGGGCCTAAAAGAGAGCCTTGGGGTATTCCACTGCATACTTCCCTTCATGTAGATGCAGTTCTCCAGCAGGGCGGGACCAGCAGCCAGGCATGGGAGTGACTCGGTCTGTATCCAATGGGATCGAGTCTGCTAGTTGAAAAGCACCTCCTCCTCCTGGTGCCTTCCAGCTTTCAGACTCGATCTGATTGGGAACAGACGCACTTCGGAACTGCTTCCCTTTGAGTCATCGGGAAGTAAGCATTTTTTATTTTATTTTTTAGTAATTAGGAGGGCGATTCAGCCCTATTTATTCCTTCCCAGCTGCTGGTGTCGGGGTTGAGGCTCCCTTTGTAGGTGAGCTCTCCCCCTCCCCAGCGAGAAAGGGCGATTCAGCCCGATACCGCTGGGGACAGCATAAGAAGCTGCTGGAAGAACGGGGAGGCTGATAGGACTCAATTTCGCCTCCCCGTGGCTGGCAAATTCGGCGGCTGCCGAATTTAACACACAGCCGCGTGGCGGCTTTAATTAAAATTACGTTCTGGCGCTCCCGGGTGCTTCCCGATCGCCCTGGCCTACCCATAAAAGGGTCTAGGCTGGCCAGCCTGCCCCTGCCTGAACGCTGGGGCGTCTTTAATCAGGCCATTGATGGGCCTATTTCCAATCACCGGATCTTCGTGGGCGCTCCCGGGCTTCATTCCCGATCGCTCGGGTGACTCAGCAGAGCCTCTGCATCGATCTTCGACGGGCTCTCCGGCTACCCACTGAGGCCTTCAGTCTGTGAGTATGATTACCTTCTTAGCCATCTCCGGTTTTTACTAGCCACGTGGCAAAAGACTCTATCACCTTGTAGGCCCTAGAGAATAGAAAAATTCCCCCACTGTATTTTTATTTAAATGGTAATTTAATTATAATTTGTCCTAGGTCATTTTTGTTATAGGCCTTGGCTTGGGCCTCTAGAGGCTCATAGGCTTCGCATCCAGGCCTTGTCCACGTTTGAGGCCTAGCTATCTGTTAGGCCTTTCAAGATGGCCGCCGTTCCTCCAGTCCGGCCTAGTAAAAGGAAGCAACATCAGACCAGCCCAATCCCAGGGCCTAGTGCTTCGAGCTCTCATGCACCCACAAGGTCAGAGACACTTCAATCCCCCATTTCCAAGCCCCAAAAGGCCATTTCTAAGACTTCTGAAAAGAAGGCCCTACAACGCCAGAAGGCTAGGGCAGTGAGGGAATCTGCTGATACTATACAGGAACAGCAATCCACCTCTTACCAGTTCAACCTCCTGTGCAGACTCCTGGGGCTCCATTAACTTTATCTCCTGATATATCTGTAGACTCATCCCAACCTCTGCCCACTTCTGATTTATTCTGTCCTATTTCTGTATCTGAAATGGAGGTTTTACCTGCAGCCCCGCCTGTACTTGAGTCAGCAGAGGTTTCTTCTAGAGCCGCTATTCCTATGGGGCCTGTAAGTCTCCAGGCAGCTGCCCCAGCGGCTAATGACCCTGCAGTTATGGCAGAAATGATTGCAGCTGCTGTTCAGAGGGGTATTTCTGCTTCCAGGCAGGAAAGAACCCATTCATGGGCTTCAGAATATGTAGCATCCCAAACTAGTCACGATTTGGTGCAGGACTGCTCCACAGCTCAAGCCGAAGATTTCCAGGCGCATTCTCCATCTAGGGCCTCACTGGTGGATGAAGGGGACCTTAGGGATGAGAACCTCTCTGAGGATGAGGATTTGGTCCCAGACCAACCCTCCTTTGTGGGTCTCTTCAACCCACAACTATTTCGGTCTTTGTTACACAAGGCCAAGGTCACTACCCGGCTGGGAGTGGCCCGACCGGCCCCAATTCCCACCTCGGAGACCACTGATCCACCCATGGACTTGTTTTCAGTTCCGGTGGTCAAGTCAGAAGAGGTGCCTGCTCCTAAACTCTTTGTAGAAGTAGTTGATAGGCAATGGAACTCTCCTATAACTGGTCCTAATCCTAATGCCTTGGACCGTCGTTTGTATAATTTGGAACCTAACTTCCTTAAATTACTGCAAATCCCCACAGTCGATGCCCCAGTAGTTGCATTAGCAGGACCATCTGTGGTCACAGGACCTCCAGAGGAAACCCTTCGCCCGGAAGATAAACGGGCCGAACAAACCCTGATTAGAAGTCATCAGGCGGCAGCCTGGGCCGTTAGGGCCTCTTCCTCGGCCTCTTTCTTTAATCGGGCGGCCCTTTTATGGTTAAAACAATTGCGTGACCGTTTACCAGTCACTGACTCCCGGTCACATCAGGACCTAAACAAGATTATAGCTGCCACCGAATACTCAGCCGATGCCACCCTAAATGCTTCTCGATTTGCCGCCAAATCGATTGGTTCCACAGTATCCTCACGCCGCCTTCTCTGGCTTAGGCGTTGGCAAGCCGACGCCAAAAACAAATGGAGGTTGGCCTCAGCCCCTTATTCGGGGACCTCACTCTTTGGAGCAGCCTTGGATCCATTACTTGTAGAGACCAAGGACAAGTGCAAGATCCTTCCAAGCATGTCCCGCCGTTCAGACTCCAGGCCAACCCCATATTTTCGTCCCTTCAGGGCGACTGATTCTAACTTTGGAAGCTTCAGAACCCAAAGACCCTTCTCCCCCAGACAGGGTAGACAGGATAGGCAGGATAGACAGGGAGGTCAAGGTCAGAGGGGTTCCTTCAAGCGGCCTTTTCGGGGGGGAGAGGTCGGCCATTCAGACGCTCACGTTGACTGCTTGCCCGTCCCTCCCATTGGGGGCAGACTGGCGCTCTTCGCCAGCCAATGGGAGGAGTCCACCACGGACTCCTGGGTCAGGGAGACAATCAGGTTCGGTCTCTCCCTGGAATTTCTCTCCACCCCTCCGGGTCATTTCGTCAGGTGCCCGTTATCTTGCGACCCGACGAAACAGCTGATCGTGGCATCGGCCATAAAACATCTTCTCTCAATTCAGACCATCCAAACGGTGCCACGATTCAAGCACAGTCAGGGGTTTTACTCCCGACTGTTCATAGTCCCAAAGCCCTCGGGGGGATGGAGAGCAATCCTCGACCTGAAGGCTCTGAACCGCCACATAATCTTCAGGCGGTTCAAGATGCAGGCACTCCAGTCCATCTTGGAGAGCATCAGGGAGGGGGACTCCCTCACGTCAGTAGACCTGATGGTAGCATACTTACACGCCCCTGTCCTTACGGCTCACAGACGATTCCTCCGCCTCTGCCACGAGGGTCTCCATTACCAACATTGTGCCCTTCCATTCGGGCTCTCCTCGGCCCCCTAGGTCTTCCCAAAACTAATGGCCGCCCTCACAGCTCATCTCCGGGCCATTCCAATCAGAATCAAAGCTTATCTGGACGATCTACTTCCAATCTCGGACAGAGACCCGGGCGGCAGCGGATTTGTCCACAACCATTCAGGTTCTAGAAGCCCACGGCTTCTCGATCAAGGCCAAAAGTCACTTACATCCTATGAATCGAATCCAACACTTAGGGGCCATCATAGATACGATCAAGGACCGGGTCTATCTGTCACAGGAGCGTCTCACCAATTTACAGAACCTAGTCAGGGGGGTAACCAAGAGACGTCTTACTCCTTTAAAGACCCTTTCCCAACTCTTAGGGAAACTGGTCTCCTGCATTGGCATTGTACCTTGGGCTCGTCTCCACTGCAGGACTCTACAATGGTTCCTACTCCCCTATCAAAGGCACACACAGCTACGTCACCAATACTTGTCCAACGTCCAGAACAAGTCAGGCTCTCCCTTCTAGGGTGGATCTTCCCAGCCCTGTCAAAGGGCAGAGAGTTCAGGGAACCCCAACGCCTAATCTTGACAGCAGATGCCAGTCTTCATGGCTGGAGCGCCCATCTGGGATCAAACATGGCTCAGGGTCAGTGGTCCCCAGGGGACCTGACCCACAACATAAACTGGTTAGAACTCAGGGCCATTCATCTGGCCTTACTATCGTTCCAGAACATTGTTCTCAATCAACACATTCTAATTTTAACGGACAAGGTGGCCGCAAAGGCTCATATGAACTGCCTAGGGGGAACCCACTCTCAGCCTCTCTTGCAAGAGGCGGTGCAACTGGGTCTCTGGGCGGAGGCTCACCTGAGGTCCATACGGGCCTCTCATATATCAGGGGTGGCAAACACACAGGCCGACTGCCTCAGCCGAGTCTCAGTCGACCAGGGGGAGTGGCTGCTGAATCCGGATATGTTCCTCGAGATCACGCGCCGCTTCGGGAACCCGCTGGTAGACCTCTCTGCCACTCGAGACATTCGTCAACTGGATCGGTTCTTCTCCAGGTACCCAGTCCAGGGGGCGGAGGGCATAGACACCTGCGCAGCCCTTGGCCCCCCGGCCTCCTTTATGCCTTCCCTCCCATTCCAACAATACCCAGGGTTATCAGGAAGATGCTGAGGGAACAGGCGGAACTCATCTTGCTGGTTCCACACTGGCCTCGGCTCCCGTGGTTTGCGGACCTGGTGGCTCTCTCAGTGGCTCCCCCGCGGAGACTTCCTCAGACCAAGATCTCGCTCAGCCAAGGGCAGCTGACTCATCCGGACCCTCAGTGGTTCAAGCTGACCGCCTGGCGCTTGAGCGGATTCTCCTGAGGAAGAGACATGTACCTGCCAACGTCGCCAACACCATCCAGGCGTCTCGTCGTAGTTCCACCATTCGCATCTACGGCTCGACGTGGCGCACCTTCTACACCTGGTGTTCAAGCAAGAACATAGACCCTACCACCGCTTCTACGGTCACTATCCTGATCTTCCTTCAACACGGATTGGAACAAGGTCTGGCAGCGAACACGCTTCGACGACAGGTAGCTGCTCTCTCTTCTATTTTAACTTGCGGTGCCAAACGCTCCCTAGCCCTCCGGCCCCTCATCCGTCAATTTCTGAGGGGAGCAACCAACCTTTGTCCTCCAGTAGTCCACAGGTACCCATCTTGGGACCTCACAAAGGTTCTAACTTCCCTCACCAAGGGCCCCTTCGAACCTTTGAGGGAGTGTGGCCTGCAATATTTGACATACAAGGTGGCCTTTCTAGTAGCCATTACTTCAGCTCGCAGAATTTCTGAACTTGCTGCCCTTTCCATCAGGGCGGATCTCTGCGTGTTTCACTCAGATAGGGTGGTCCTCCGGCTAGATCCTACCTTCCTACCTAAAGTTAACTCACTGTTCCATAGATCACAAGAGCTCATTCTTCCCGACTTTTCTCCAGATCCGGTACACCGGCTGGAAAGGTCCTGGCATACCCTAGATGTCCGGAGAGCCCTCCGTATATATATCAAGCATACCGCCTCTCTCAGGAGGATGGAGGCTCTCTTTGTGTCCTTTCAACCTACCACTATCGGCCTTAAGGTATCTTCCTCTACCATCGGTAGATGGCTTAAGACATGCATTGCCAGAGCATATCAGATTCAGGGAATTCCTATTCCAAGTCGCATCACTGCGCATTCAACTAGAAGCGCGGCTACTTCAGCTGCGTGGGCCACCCAGGCTCCATTAGAAGAAATCTGCAAAGCAGCCACATGGTCTTCTCCGAATCCATTCATACGCCATTACAAGATCAATTCCTATGCATCTGCTGATGCGGCGTTCGGCCGCAGGGTTCTCCAAGGGGTCCTAGTAAGGGGTTCTAACCCGGACCGGGCGGATCCTTCCCGATAGGACTTGCTTTGGTATGTCCCATGCCTGGCTGCTGGTCCCGCCCTGCTGGAGAATGGACATTGGTCCTACCTGAATGTCCTTTCTCTGTTGGCGGGACCAGCAGCCAGCCCCTCCCTGAACGCCCGGTTCCTGTATTCTATGGAGGTCATACGGGCTCTCATGGTCATATGCCGGGGTGGGTGGGCATAATAACATATTCTTGCAGTTCCTAATTTACAGCTCAGTGCGTCGGTCTGCCGCATCATCCTCGTCCGAAAGCTGGAAGGCACCAGGAGGAGGAGGTGCTTTTCAACTAGCAGACTCGATCCCATTGGATACAGACCGAGTCACTCCCATGCCTGGCTGCTGGTCCCGCCAACAGAGAAAGGACATTCAGGTAGGACCAATGTCCATTCCATTGAGGACTACATGTTGAGTGCGGTTGGTCAGTCAGTTATGAATCCATCTGGTGGTAATGCTGTCTAACCCACATTTTTCTATTTTACCAAGTAATGATCTACTTTATCTTTAGAAAAGAATTCATGTATGAAATATTTTCCCTGATATAGTGCCAGTTGGGACAAGGGTCTGGGATCAAACAGCTTTATTTAGCCAAAAGAGAATGAAAATGAGCATCATTCTAAAGTGGGTTTTTTTGTTTGCATTTGAATAATGATGTCATTTTAGACCATATTAACAAGATATTTGATCTGAAAGATGCATAGAATTGAATTATTATTTGAGAAAAAACATATTTCACAAGGCTGCTTTGTCACTGAGTTTTCAGTCAGTGTTGACATTCTCCCCAGCACACATTATCTTTCCTCATATCACAGCAAGTTGACTTTGTATATAATATACAAATGGATGAAGACTATTGCTTGACATAGTGTAAGCTGCCCTGAGTCTTCGGAGAAGGGCGGGATATAATTGCAAATTTAAAAAAAAGTCTCCAAGATCTAACTGTGTGCTTATAAAATAAGTTAATATCTATAGTCAGCATGACAGACTGAGCAGTGAAACCTCTTAATACCTAGTAATAACATCCAGATGTTTCCTTGAAGTCCTCCTTTATAAGGAGAATTTAAATCACAACTGGTTTTTTACATCAATGTATGGCATAATACTTTGAGTTGCATTTTTCTTCATGTCAGCCTGCCCCATTCCATAGTCCTGCAGAAGCACTGGACTTCAGCTCCCGTAATGATCACCCAGCACAGATGACACATAGCACTACTAGAAGGTGCTAGATAAACAAATACTTTCCAGATCTTGAAAACAATACCCTCAACTTTAGAATAACAATATTGTAAGGCTATCGATTTGTACTGTTTCTTCAAATGCACGATGAGAAGTGGATATTCTTTTAAAAGACCAAAGGTCTTTTTTCTTATGAGATGGCTCATGTGGTACTATTCTTACGTCTGTATTTCAGATAAACAAATTGCTCAATTTGTTCCTTTTCATTAAATATAGCATTAGGTAAAGTGACTTAAGAATTCATTTATTGAATGGTTAGTGACTGAAAAAGGATTTCCTATGGAACGATCTCAATTGGTCACCAATAGAGCTATTGCTGGCAGTTCTAATAAGTACAGTATTTGCTGAGATTGTTTAGAAGAGTAGTAGTCAACCTGGTCCCTACGCACTTTCCTTTTTTTTAATTTAATTGAGTTTTTAAAAAATTTTTATAGCATTATTAAAAAACATTTTCATTAGGTTTTCATAAAATTCCCCATGACAATTTAAATTTCTGAAAATATACATATTCTGTTTCCCTTCCCCCAATACTCCCAGCAAAGAGTCAGTCAGAGGCCTCTTTTCTGATTTATTTACATATATATAAATGTCCTGGCTACGTCTACCCACGGGCCTGCCAAGTTTCTGGAGATAACAAGGAAATTACAGATAAGGCCAGAATTACTCACGAATATATTCTTCCCTCCGTTGATACAGATTGCCCAAGAATTCATTACTTTGTCCAAGACAAAAAACCAGGAAGTCCCGCCTCCTATTTATAGTCTCTGCAGATGTCACTGCATGACAATTATGACTTGGCTTTGTCCCAACTCTTCCGCTGCTGCGCACGCCGGTCACGTCTTCGTAATCTTGCATCACTCCAAAACTGTTCTTGGGGCGTTGCCAAATCAGAAGGAGGCTCCAGGGAATCAGGCTTTGCCGGCCCCTCCTCCTCCCTTTGAGTGGGTGCCAGGGAGGGAAAGGGCTCACGAGAAGCAGGGCTGGCCAGGTCTTCTCCCTCACTTTCTGAATCATCCGAGTCCAGGAGTCCGGGTCCAGGAACTTGGGTCACAACACTACTATTTGTATTGCCCGCGCATAAGTTTAGTTCATGTTACGTAAGTGAAACTAAATGGCGCTATAGTGTGACTGCAAACAAAAGAGCCTCGTCCCAGAATAGCTCACGCATCTCCCCCCACATCACCTATCTGTAACAGACAAGCAGAGCTGGTAGCCGGCGCCCACCTCAAACCCAATCCACGATGTGCGAGAGGCATGTGCAGACGACGATACATGGCGCATTACTGTGGAATCGGTGGGCAGTTAGAAAATTTTATTACTAACAAAGATACAAAAGTGGGTGGTAGATATAAAAAGATTGACTACGCCTGATTTAGAACATCAACAGATGATTGAATCACACGTGGCAGTGCAAATATAATGATTGACTTGGGCAGATTCAATTAAGACAGTACTGTAAAGTTGCTTAACGATCATAGACCTTCATTCATTATTCACAGGATTCATGATTTCTTCTTGGTCATAGTGAAGCTTAACAATAAAGAGCATAACAATAAACTTCAATTCCAAAAAGAATTGCATGGATTTTGACACATATGAAATAAGCAGATACCCAAATTCTCCCTTTCTGCTAGTTAGAAAGAATTTTGTATTCTAAAATCAGACTGAAATTGCTGGAAAAGTTTATAAACCAATACCCTGTTTCCCCGAAAATAAGACATCCCCTGATAATAAGCCCAATCGGGCTTTTGAGTGCATACGCTAAAATAAGCCTCCCCATGAAAATAAGCCCTCCCTGAAAATATTTAAAAGCAGAGCTGGAAATCAGGTAAGACGGCAAGAGGACCCCATCTTGCTCCATGTGCCCCAAAATAATAAGACCTCCCCAAAAATAAGGCCAAGTGCTTATTTCGGAGTTCAGTAAAATATAAGACAGGGTCTTATTTTTGGAGAAAAACGATAGGATTTACTACTACTTTTAGTCTTAAGAATTAAGGTGGAATTTGCAAGAAGCAGGATTTTACAGGTAACAAATTTAACACGGAAATAACCTGTGTTCCAAGGGTTACCTGATCTGCTGAGTAGCAAGAAAAGATTAAGAACTCTGCATTAAGTTTAATATCTTTTCTGTTTTTATGTTTCCACAGTAAGATATATGTTTTATGTAGTTTAGCAATTCTTTATATCAGAATTTGTCGTGTCCCACTCCTCCGCTGACGGCCGGGTCAGGGAAATCCGAATCAGGCTTGCCTCTGCAGCTCTGCCCAAAGTCCTAGCAAAGTCCTCAGAGCAGGCAGGAGACCAGTAAGTGACTTCAGCAAGATAAGTTCGACTTTTGCCTGACTCAGAGACTGCCAGAAAGCAGATCCTTTATATAGGCCATGGGGTGTGGCTCCATGACTCAGCACTCATTAAGGCCTGCCCCTCCCTTCCTTCTGTTGCCTCCACCTATCCAATCTTCTGATGCGAGGGTCACTCCAATCAGCTGTTGATAATAAACCCTCCTCAGGCTCACATGCTGTGGAGGAGGGGGAGGGGTCTAGCTGCTCTGTTTGCCTGGGCATGGAGTCAGGGCTGGGGCCGGGAGGTGCTCCTTCTTCTGCAGTTTGTCTGGGCATGGAGCCAGGACTGGGGCCGGGAGGCATACATTCCTCCGTGTTCGGGAGCAGATAAGAAGGCCCCGGCTGCTCTGAGGGCGGGCAAGACACAACAGAATTACTCATTGGTAGTGATTTTATTATGTTAGGTTTGCTAACAAGATTATATAGTCCTTTTTTTAAAAAATGGGAGAGCGTTTTGAACTGTTGTCAACAATTATAGCAACTCTGTGTTATACTTAAAAGGACAGATCCCTGATGCTGTAAATTTAGTTTGGATACCATAATATGACAAGTACACTTATTACAGATGTGGTCAGGGAGAAGAAGAGGTCCCAAAGGTGCTTTTTCAAGAGACAACTGGACTTTCTTGTTTTTCTTTGAAGATCTTTTGCTTCTCATCCAAGAAGCTTCTTCAACTTCTCAATATCTTCAAAGAAAAACAAGAAGGTCCAGTTGCCTCTTGAAAAAGCACCTTTGGGACAACCATAACCTGGATGACTGAGAATCTCCATAGACAAGCAGAAGAAGAGGATTCAGAGTTGTATGCCTGCCAGCCTTCCCGGCATGTTACTGGTATTATGGCAAAAATAATCTACGAAGAAAATGAACAGATGGGAGAGGGTGCAAACAACTCTTTTATTAATGTAAAGCTATTAGGTTATAGTGAGTCTCTTGCATCCCAGCAAAGATCAACAGCCACAATGTTACATAGATCTTATAAAAAACCTTGATCAAAAATAATTTGAACATCAATTTTCTCTAGCAGATGACCCCAAAGAAACAGTTGTATTACTGCTGATAAGGAAACAAAGGAAGTTGAAGGTACTCTTCATGGTGTGAAAACATTAAACACATTTCTAGAACAGAGACATAACAACTTTGGTGACTTATAACAAGGCTGTAATTGTTATTCTAAAAAGCAGATAAGCAAATTCCTCAAATCTTCTGTTTCCCCCCTCCCCCAAATGTGAACTTTAATCAGTCACTACCAGAGACAGATTTGTAAATAAAATAATAAAAGTTAATTCTGAAGTATTTTAAGGATACAGCTTTGCAACATGTATACATACACACAAACACACACAAGAAGCTACATTCATAGAAGTAAGCATAAGCATGATTATACAATTGATTTAACTTGAGGTCTTATTCTAACCCCTCACACTGTGATTTAAAAAAGGAAAATATATAAGGAAATTAAAATCCATCTGAATATACGAGTATGTTACTACATAGGTATCAGGCAGTGCCTTATTTTACAAGTTGATAAGAGAATAATGTGTGTGCTACTGTGCTTCACAGAAATATTGTTAATGGTGCCAAAGTTACATAAACAAAACCACTATTGAAACAGTGTTTGAGTTAGTTGTGACTGTGTTCTCTTTTGTCAAATTAATTAGAAGCTCCAGATGCATTTAAAGATCAAAGATTCTCTGTTGTATCTTTATGAATTAAAGTGTCCTCTGGCTTAGCAAATGACTTTTTTATATATAGTTTTAACTATAACATTACATATTAAGCAGTATACACTAATTCTTTCTGTTGGCAAATGCCTGGTTAGGGTTTTTTTGTATAAATATGGTTTTGTTTCTGCTAAGCATGCATTAATTTCTGGTAAAATGGTTTTTTTCCTGAAATGACATGTGCATTCTGAATAAGTAATCTATTTGCATAAGTCATGTGGAGCCAGAGATTGAAGACCCCTCAATCCTCATATGAGATCCTAGGCTGCAGAGAGCTGTTAAGCAGTGTAAGTTGTGCTATATGTTTCTGGTAGGAAAATGTGCTTCTTCTATTTTTTGATTCAATACATAGAACAAATCAACATTTTGGTTTTTTAAAGAAAGCCATCTTTTTTAGGGACTGCTCTCCATGCTCTTACTATGTGTTTGGATTTTTCAGAGCCATAATAATTAGAAATGGAGAGGTCATTCCAATGTCTTCAGAATTCACACCAGAAACAGAACGTCAGCGGCTTCAGTATCTGGTAAGAGGCCTAAATCCTTATATTACTAGATGGTAAGAATGGATTTTTTAAACCAAAGTAAACAACTTCAAATTCCAGGACTACAAACTCTCCAAAGCCCAGAACTGTTGCCAAATTATTGTTTTTGATATATCTGGAGATGATTAAATACGTGAAGACTGTGCATACTAACTACTGAAGATCCCTGACTAGAAACATGTCCAGTTCCTGAAAGAGCTATGGCACAACACTACTTGATTATGTGCCATCAAATTGGTGTCCTCTCTTAGTGATCATAGATAGATTTTCTCTATGATCATCTATCTTAACCTGGTCTTTCAGGTCTTCTAACAATACCCCTCATGCCACTGTAACTGAGTACATCTATCTTACTGTTCTTCTTCCCCTTCCTTCCATCTTTCCCAGTATTAGAGCTACTGTAGTTCTTGGCCTAATGTATCTGAAGTAGGATAATTTTAGCCTAATCATTTGTGTTTTGAGTGTAAACTCTGGGTTGATTTGTTTGGTAATACTTTTGTTTATTTTCATGGATGTTCATGGTATTCTTAGGATTCTTCTCCAACGTGGTAAAACTTACAAAGCAATCATCATCACTCGACCCTCATTGCAGTCAAGATCTATGGCAGAACTTACTGCAAAGCAATAGAGAATCTGTGACGTTAAACACTAAGAGACCAGTATAATAAAACATGTACCATCCCTGCATTACACTAAATACTACTATATATTTTTATTTGTCAAATTCAGAATGGGCAGAGTCTGATATATTATTCCCTCTGTGCCTTCGTAGTTATTAAGTGTTATACTATAGCCATTTCTTAAAGCAAGGAGAGCCATTTTTTTGTCAGGTCTGCCAAGTGTGGCCTTTATATAAATTTACAGAAGAAGTAGCTAACACCTCAAGCAAATGCTACACACAGATTTGTTTCTCCGCACTTCCTCCCTTCTGTCCCTTGCTTTCTCCTGTAATCTCTAGTGCACCATCATTTTAGTGGCCTTTCCTCCCACTGAGGCTGATTGGGGCGGGTTTGAGAGACCAGATGGCTTTTCCTTTTTAGAAAAGCTTACTCTTCAGAACATAGGTTGCTGGCTGGACATAGGGAGAGTGGACTGTTGTTGTTTTTCACAAGTGTCTTAAATATTTTGGAAGATAGAACTACTTTAAGTGTATGTAGGTTTACAACAACAAATGCAAGGCAAATATAATGAATATTCATGCCTCTGTCATTTAAATAATTTGTGTGCCTTTAAAATCAAGGAAGTTCTGTAGCATTTTTAGAACATGACCTTACCTGAAGGAACCAGAATCAGAACATTACCCGTGTCTCTTCCTTTTTTTCTGGTTGGACTTAAAAATGCTTCTATTATTTCCCTAAAACGTATGTATTTAGTTCGTTTCCATATGTAGCAAATGTATAATAAAAGTGAAATTGCATTAGAGTGAGTTTCAAAAGCAATGGAAGTTATACTGTACAGTATGTAATGACAAGAAATGTTACGTTATACAGTACTTAATCTTTTTGGGTTTTTTGGTTCCCCAGTCTTAATGCTGCTTACCACAAGATGTTGGGATGAGACATGTGCAGTGTTCCCCCCCAAAAAACAAACAAACATACAAACAAAAAAAACAGCCCAGAAGTTTTGTTTTTGTTTTAGGGATATTATCTACATGCTACTAAATTTATAATGAACATCCACTGAAACCATGTCAGATTTCAGCATCAGTAGCAAATATATTTTTACAAAATAGGTCTTCTACTTGGCTCTTTTGTAAAAGAAACAATTTTGAAGACCAGAAAAATGTAATTCCCTTACCAGATTTGTGAGAGTAAAAACAGCAGCACTCAGAAAGAGAAGAAGATGAAAGCTTTGATACAGTAGCTTATGAACAGCTGTCTCATTAACTTCTTTAAAAATTTGTTTTAAGCAGAAATCTCTTGTCTGTTAAGTTTATGAATCTATGGATTTCCCACTAATTAAGCAAATGATTTATATGCTTTTTAAATTGTTCATTCATTTTTATGAAAGAAAGTTGGTATATTTGGGGTTGGCTGATACAGATTGTTTTGGCAATGAGACTCTTCTGTTTGTGCAGTCAAGTGAGACTGAGTCTAGATATCACTTTTCCCAATAGTTTCATCTTCCAAGAAAAGCTGAGGGCATTGACAATCTATTAGTCTAGCAGGCTGCCAACAGCTCTTATGTAAATTGAGAAAATACAAATTAGTATTACTAAATTGTGACACTCTGCCCTAGCTCGGTATAGGATCAAATGTATAAGCAGCTTCTCCAATTATAAATGCTAGAAGAAAGTGCAGCAATTGTGCAAGCTCAACAATGAAAATGTGTAACAGGGGTTTTGGGATAATTTGATGAGACAAGGATGTGAGTTGTAATTATGGATTTCTGGGATGATTGCCCAGTCAATGTCCTCTTTTAATTTACAGGCATATATGCAACCCCATTTGCTGGGAAATGAATTTACACATTTGGAATTTCCAAGGAGAGTTCAGCGAAAGGAAGTTGGGAAAAAAATGCTTTATCGAGATTTCAGCATGATTGGCTGGTAGGTACATCCCCCTTTTTGGAAAAATGGAAAATATGCTTTAAAAATTTCCCTACAGATGTGGTTGTACATATGCAACATTTAGAAATATAAGGATACGATAATAATATACATTTCTGTTACAAAACTAAAGAGACTATATTGGAACCCGGATGTGGAAAACTGGTTGTGTCAAAACATGGGAGAGTGGGTGAAAACAAAAGTTCGATCTTGTAATTTTTTTTCCCTGGTGGGGGAGAATGGGGGTGGTTGATAGGCGTGGGGGCGCTGCAGCATCCCTGGGGGCAGTCATAAGGGTGAAGCAATGAAGCAAGTCATAAGGCTGCTGCAATGGCTGTAACTTTAGCTCATAAGTAGCCTTTGAT
Organism: Ahaetulla prasina; assembly: GCF_028640845.1. Taxonomy (NCBI): domain Eukaryota; kingdom Metazoa; phylum Chordata; class Lepidosauria; order Squamata; family Colubridae; genus Ahaetulla; species Ahaetulla prasina. Next base: position 46,465,572 of record NC_080545.1, on the reverse strand, counting down.
AACTTTAAAAAGACCTGTCTTGTTAAGACTTACGTCTTAAAACTTGAGGGACAAATTATCACTTTGTTTACATCTACCTCTACATCTTTATTTTTTTCTGATTTTTTTTTTTAAATTGAGGTGGTGCTTACTTTTCTCTAGAAACATTATATTTTAATCCAGTTGGTTTTCCTAACATACCTGCTGAATATGACACCTGATGGAGCTTTTTCTTTGTGTAATTTAGAAACTGCTTTGCAAATATAGTTACTGTAGGCCTTCAGCTTTCATAGTTCCACAGAATGTTGTGTCTGGCTCACAAGGAGATAAGGGAAATGGTAGATGAAGGCAAGGCCAATCTTGTCCTTTCCAGTCCTCTGATATAAATAGCTTTATAGAGTCAAGCATTAAAGTCTGATTAGGCTTCATCTTCTCGAGAGTCATCTAATAAAAGAGACTCTACTGACAGTCTCCATTAGTTTTGCCACAAATACCAAAATAAAATTTAAAGTGGCAGCGTCCCTTTCCCTGGCCTGGATTTATCTTCAATCTATAACAAGGAACTTTATTAGTTGCTGCTTTGTCTTATTAAGGACAATGGTCTTTCCTGCTAGATTGGAAAGGGTTAGGGTTAGGGTTAGGGTTAGCTATAAAGACTACTGAGCGGTTGTGTTGTGTTCTGTTTTCACTTGTTGAGCTGTGCTTTCTTTCCAAATCCACATCAGTTCTCAATATGAACTGTGGTTCAGTCACCCAGATAATATATAATGCATGGGTGTATATTAGATCAATGTTTCTCAACGTAGGCAACTAAGATGCATAGACTTCAAATCCCAGAAGTTCCCAGCCAGCATATTCTCTTAGAAGTCTGCAAAAGAGCAGTGACTGTCTCTTAATGGTGTAACTAAATCTTTCTCTTCAGTTATGCATACATTTTTATCCATGTACAACTAGTTCTCAACTTACAATAGTTAATTTAATGAGCATTCAAAGTTACAGTAGCACTGGAAAAAGTGACCCATGACAGTTTTTCACAGTTACAATCCTTGCAGCATCCCCATGGTCACGTGGTCAGAATTCAAGCACTTGGCAACTGATTGATATTTATGAAGGTTGCCGTGTCCAGGGGTCACATGATCACTTTTTGCAACCTTCTGACAAGCAGAATCAATGGGAAAGCCATTCACTTAACAACCATGTTACTAACTTAACAACTCCACTTAACAACAGTAGTAAGAAAGGACATCAAATGGGGCAAAACTCACTTAACAAAGGTCTTGCTTAGCAACAGAAATTTTGAGCTCAGTTGTGGTTGTAAGTTGAGAACTACCTGTTTTACCCTTTTTTAAAAGCTATTTAGGTGGACAGCTGAACTTCCCTCTTAGACAAACGTGTAACTGAGGATGATTTTTTTTAACGTAATGTAGCTACAGCTTCCACCAACTGGCAAGCAAACAGAGAAATAGCCCCCCTAGAAATATTAGGTTATATGGAGGTATTTGAGCTCCAGGTCTTTTTTGATTTCTGACTATGTATGCAGGTGGCATAGAGCTTCATGGATTTTTTGGAGCCTGGTTCAGTGATGATAAATGGGTTTATACAACATGCATTTTCTGCATTTTGCTCAAGATTTGCAGCCATGGCTCCAAGAAAAGCAAGGAGAGGGATCTGATCTGCTGTGTATTCTGCACATCTCTTGGCAGTGACAAATGAGCTTGTTTTCTGTAGTTGCATATATGGCAGAGGAACAGAAACAGTGGCATTTGGGCAGGATGAACTGGAGAAAAACAACAAACCTCACAGATACCCCCCCTCAATTGATGAGGAATAAGTTAATTGTTTAAAATTTAGGGCTCAACTTCACCACCATCCTGCCAAACTGGCATGAACACATAATACTTTTTCTCTGAGTTCATGATCACGTCTATATTCATCCCTGACCCGCAGCTCAACCAACTTCCAAGCCCAAATGTCTGTTTGAGGCTCCTTTCCCATGGTTGCTACTGCTGCTGCTGTCTATGGGGACAGCTGGGAACCTCGCTTGAGCAGAAGCACCTGGCCCTGGTATGGCAACCTGGTGCCTTCTGAAGCCCTTTCTATTTTTAATGGAACATCCTTAAAGGTAAAGGTAAAGGTTCCCCTCGCACATACGTGCTAGTCGTTGCCGACTCTAGGGGATGGTGCTCATCTCCGTTTCAAAGCCAAAGAGCCAACGCTGTCCGAAGACGTCTCCGTGGTCATGTGGCTGGCATGACTCAGTGCCAAAGGCGCATGGAACGCTGTTACCTTCCCACCAAAGGTGGTCCCTGTTTTTTCTACTTGCATTTTTTATGTGCTTTTGAACTGCTAGGTTGGCAGAAGCTGGGACAAGTAATGGGAGCTCACCCCGTTACACAGCAGCACTAGGGATTCGAACCGCTGAACTGCCGACCTTTCGATCAACAAGCTCAGCGTCTTAGCCCCTGAGCACCTATGAAACATCCTTATTGTATGCCAATTTAACATTAGAATTTAGTCTCTTTTGAAAGAGTGCTTTCTTTAAAAAACAGCATCCTGTTTAGAAATTTGATTTAAACCTGGAGCCAGTGATGGTTTCTGTCAGCTAGATGTTGCTGGTTGTGTCACCAGCAAGGTTTTATATGGCCATGCTATTTGTTACTTTGAGTGGGTGTGGATGGCCTTTTTTTTTCTACCCCTACTCCATTTTTGGGCTATTTTTTGGTTGCTTCCATGAGTTGCTAGACATGATGTTATTTCCTTGTGGTGTTAGGTGAGGATGAAGTTGTGGAAATTCACTTCCCTTAACTTGTCTCACATTAAAAAACATAAGGACAGGACACTTGCAGGTCTTGAGACAAAATAGGGATTAGTAATGAGCACAATTTTTTTTAAAATTTGCATTTATATCCCACCCTTCTCCGAAGACTCAGGGCGGCTTACACTATGTCAAGCAATAGTCTTCATCCATTTGTATTTATGCTGTCACACCCCAGACTGCCAGGAAACACTAAGGTGGCTATCTGGCTATGCCTAGATTGGGTCCTTGTTTGGGTCCTTGCATTGCTTCATCATGAAAGATTTTACTTTTACTTCCAAGTTGTTTTAGGGCATGGAATCTTTTTTTTTTTTAACACATTTCGGTTTTGACTTTGAAATGCACTGTCAATCTCTGATTATTTGTTTTGGAGGTCAGTGTAATGCCATAGCTAGCTTAGTAGCTGGAAAAAACAGATTCAGATTCTCATTCATAGTGAAGTAGCTGATTGGTCTTGTTCCTGCCCTCTTTTATCTATCTCATTAACGAGGTACCTCTATGCTATATTCTTTTTCTATTTTTTTTTTACAATTCCTTCCTCAACTTACAACCATTTGTTTAGTGACTGTTTGAAGTTACAACGCCACTGAAAAAAGTGACTTACGACTGTTTTTTACACTTAAGACTGTTGCAGCATCCCCATGGTCACGTGATCAGAATTTGGACGCTTGACAACTGGCATGTATTTATGACAGTTGCAGTGTCTCGGAATCACATGATCACCTTCTGTGACCTTCTGACAAGCAAGTCAGTGGGGAAGCCAGATTCCTTTAACAACTGTGTTACTAACTTAACTGTTGCAGTGATTCACTTAACAATTGTGGCAAGAAAGGTTGTAAAATGGGGCAAAACTCACTTAACTCACTCACTTACTGTCTTGTTTATCAGTAGACATTTTGGGCTTAATTGTGGTTACAAGTCAAGGACTATCTGTATCATACTTAAGTTCCTGATGGCTTAGAGGCTATTTTTTCCTTGTCTTCTTTTACTCTGAATATTTTTAATTGAAGTTTAGTAATACTGCTCTCCTAAAAATTTTACTTACACAATTTGAATTTTAATTAGAAGTGTAAATCTTGATCTTGGTAACAAATTGTTTTAGACTCCTGCCTATTTCCTTTCTAATAAATAAGTAAAAGCGAACATTTTGTGTGTGAGAGAGAGAGAGGGAGGGAAAGAGAGCATGCATGTTGGTGCTCAAGATTGAAAAGAAAAATAAAACTGAAGTCTACCATTCTTGAACATTGAACATTACCATTCTTGAACATTGGGCGCTATCTAACAAAATGAAATTCAACAGCGAAAAAAGTAAGGTTCTACATTTAGGCAAAAAAAACACAAAATGCACAGGTACCGTATATGTGGTACCTTGCTCAATAGTAGTACCTGTGAGAGGGATCTTGGAGTCCTAGTGGACAACCATTTAGATATGAGCCAGCAGTGTGCAGCTGCTGCTAAAAAAGCCAACACAGTTCTGGGCTGCATAAACAGAGGGACAGAATCAAGATCACGTGAAGTGTTAGTGCCACTTTATAATGCCTTGGTAAGGCCACACTTGGAATACTGCATTCAGTTTTGGTCTCCACGATGTAAAAAAGATGCTGAGACTCTAGAAAGAGTGCAGAGAAGAGCAACAAAGATGATTAGGGGACTGGAGGCTAAAACATGAAGAACGATTGCAGGAACTGGGTATGTCTAGTTGAATGAAAAGAAGGACTAGGGGAGACATGATAGCAATGTTCCAATATCTCAGGGCTTGTCACAAAGAAGAGGGAGTCAAACTATTTTCCAAAGCACCTGAGGATAGAATAAGAAGCAATGGGTGGGAACTAATCAAGGAGAGAAGCAACTTAAAACTAAGGAGAAATTTCCTGACAGTTAGAACAATTAATAAGTGGAACGACTTACCTGCAGAAGTTGTGAATGCTCCAACACTGGAAATTTTTAAGAAAATGTTGGATAACCATCTGTCTGAGATGGTGTAGGGTTTCCTGCCTGGGCAGGGGGTTGGACTAGAAGGCCTCCAAGGTCCCTTCCAACTCTGTTGTTGTTATATTGTTATATTCTGGGATGAAAATGAGAGGTTTTTTTTGGGTGGGGGGGTTACTACTCACATGTACACATGTGCCTTTTTGTGATAAACATGTAATAATAAAATGTAATAAAGCACAGTTATGCTTACAGTACTGCTGCTAAGCGAAGCAATCATTATGGGGAAATCATGTAACTCTGTCTCTGCCTCCTGCCCCCTTTTCTTGCCATTCCCTTTAGAATGCTCAAGTGCCTGTTTACTGTCTTATACACATCAGGGGTGAAATGCTCCTGATTTGGACCGGATCAGCTGATCCGGTAGTGATGGCAGAGGGAGAATCGGTAGCAAAAATCTCTGCCCCCCGCCCCTGCTCATCCAATGCCCGGTCGCCCACTTCCTCGCTTGCCACTTCTTTTAAAAAATGCTTTTAAAAGGTAAAAAAAGGGCTCTTAATGATCCCAGCTGAGCTGCCTGATCGTCAGAGCCTTTTTTTTTCACTTTCAAAAGCATTTTTTTAAAACAATCTATTCGGCATTTGGTGCATGGTGTGCACTGTGTATGCGCGCGCAGCATACATGCGGAACTAGTGAACCGGTAGTAAACCAGTTCAGATTTCACCACTGATCAAAAGCAATGAGATCGCTTCAGGAATCTGGAGTTGGTAGCCACAGGTACGCTAGACAAACAGCCTACAGTGGTGTGTTGAAACTCTTTTTTTCTCCAATCTCTTTGCTGGAAGCTAGGAAACAAGTGATTTCTCTTGGCAATCTCTCCTTTGCCTGACCCTTTCCCCCTCCCACAGAATGGAGAGATTGGAGAGAAAGAAATTTCAAGAGTTAGTGGTTTGCATAGCACATTGTAGGTCCCAGTCCCAGATTGCTTTTGCAATTATATTGCTTTTGATATATAGAAGAAGAAACAGCTTACGGTACTTCCTTGCAATTCCTTTCTCTCTACTCTCTCTGCTCTACAAAGTGGGGGGAAAGAAAATCTTTCATTGATCTGATTACATTGGGAATCAACACTTCAGTATCTACATTTATGAGACAGAAACTACTGAGGAATGTTGATGATTTCTTTATAGAATGGGGGAGTAGTAGTATTCTCTCTTACATGCCCTATTTCAAAATTGAGTCCAGAGAACAAGTTTAGAGGATGTGCAGAAACTATTGGAGCAGAGTGAGGAAAAATTCCATTGCAAAAGTAGAAAACTTATGCAGTGGAGTCTGTTCTTCGCTTTCTGATCTTATTCTTAATATATTTTGTGAGTTGTATTTTATTTAATATTTTTAAATATTTAATATTTTACATCAGTTTGTACAATGTTTCCCTAAGAACATATAATGAGAATAGACTAGTTTATAATCCTGTATTAAAACATGAACTTCATAGAGCTTGAATAACACCAGGTTTGAGTTGCCTATAACTAAAAGAATTATCTTCATGCTAATGAAGAATAGTGATGTGTTTCTTGTTAAGCTTGGGGTAGTTTGCCAATAGATAAAAAAATGCCACTGAGGGATTAAATCAGTCTTTCCTAAGGGGTCCTGCTGTCATCTTTTAAAAGAACCTTCTTGTGTTTGTGTGACTTGCTAATTAAATGACAGTAGGACTATGTTTTATAGAAAAGCTCATCCTGTAAAGGAGTAGAAAGGATAGATAGGCTGTACTATTGTGGTTTAAAATCTAAATATTGTATTTAAATAGATCAAATATAGGAAGATCTGTGTTCCTTTGGGTTACTGTACTATTGCAGGGGAGATCTAGATGCTTATTCACAGCTTCGTTTGCTTGCTTTCTTTTATGGATTGAGCAAAACAGACAATCCCTGTTAAAACAATTGTAATTTGGAAGAAAATGTAACTGATGACATCCTAAAATGGCTGCAAGGAATTTGTTAGTGATAAATCTTATCATTTCACCTATTTAGAAAGCCAGACTGGATTGCTGAAAAACAGACTCTACTTGGATGAGGAAGTTGGTAAAAAAAATGGGAAACAGCTCCCCAAATGAGAACTCCAGGATTATTTCTTGTTCTTTTTCTTAATCATATTAAGAAGGATTACTGACTGACTACCCAATCGTGGCCATTTAACCAGTTTAACACTAATATATTTCTTGGCCCCTTGAACCTCTCTTGCTTTTTCCTTGCCTTTATCCTCTTCCTGTTTCTGTCAGTCTCTTGCTAACTTGTTTCATCACCCTCTTTGATCTTCATCCTTTTATGCATTTGTATTACTGATTGAGGGATGCTGGACCAGCAGTTGGGATAATAGGAAGGGATCTCCTTTAGTTTCCCATTTTTTATTTTACTAAAGAGTATATTTTTATTTGTAAAATTGTCATCATGCTCCTTATAATTTGTAGAAGCAGTATAAGCTGGGGGAGGGGAAGGGGGGCTCAAAAGAGGAAAGAAAAACATGGGAATATGTTGCAAAGATGAAGCAAATAAATACGCAGAGAAAGAGAACAGGGAGAAAACTGTGTTAAAGGACTGGATTGATAATTGAGTCCAAGTCTTATAAAGTTATTTTATTCCTTCCTCAGGGCATACAAAACCATTGAAGAGGATGACTTGAAGTTTCCCCTTATATATGGAGAAGGAAAGAAGGTGGGAATAAGCCTTGTGTGAAAGGAACTTGAGTGCTGCATCATATTTACTACTCAATTTAGCCTTAAGTTGTTTGGGGTTTTCTACTTTCTTCACCTCACTTTATTTTTCTGACAACTTAAAAGAATATTTTGTCTCTAATAATTCAGTTCCTAGGTTCCATGACAAACAAGAAGCCTGTTTCGGAGAAAAGCCGTTTCATTACTTTTATTGCTGAACTGTCTTATTTTGATTTTTGTTTGCTTTATGTAAGTATACATTTGAAGGCAGATAGGACAGAGAGATTTTGAAAAGAAAAAAATAGTTTGGATAGGCAATTCTGCAGTTTGATTGTACAGTTATACGTGATCTTTTAAACTGGGAAAAAATAAAAAGCTGTTTTGGATTTGTGCAGTTTTGAACAGTTGTGGAGATCAAATAAGCTTAAGGCAATAAGGATGCCTGCTGAATTTCTAGTTAATAGTTTTTTTTTAAAGCTGCATTGACAGTTCATTCAGGGATGTGGATCAGAGACTGAGAAATAATTTTGTCAAAATAGCAACTGAGTGCCAAATACAGAATTAGAAAATAAATTATTAGCACTGACCCCTACAATTCTGAAGATGTGAGGACTCTGTGATCTCAAGATTGCTTTTGCCTGCTCATCACACTTAATTGCTTATTTTAATTAATCATATGGACTTCTGTGTTGGTCTGGCTGTTCTGGTCAGCTCTGCTGTAGCTTACCTGTACATTTTGATGAGAATTTTGTTTTTTCAACAGTATTTCTGCACCCCCCTTTTTTTTTCTGTGTATGTGTATTTTTCTTTGTAACAGTTCTTCTTCCCATGTCCTACATATTTTAGAAGAATTTAATATCACTGAAAAGTAACCTGAAGAATTCCACACTGTATCTAGGGGAATTGGAGATTACCATTACAGTATCACAACAATGATGCTAAAAAATGACAGTTTTTGGGAAAGGATCCAAATTCTGTTTTCTCTTTAGATTGCAAAAAGAGAATATTGGTTTATATCAATGGTTCTTAAAGTATGGTTGTAGGAGCCCTGGGGAGCCGCAAGGTCAAATATTTTCAAACTCAGTTTTAACTTATAATACAGTAAATATTGATAGATATAACCCGCATCAATCAAAGCACTTTAGGGTCCTCAATCATTTTTTAAGAAGGTAAAAGGCTCCTGAAATCAAAATGTTTGAGAACCACTAGTTTATAGTAGGTAGTTCTGAAAGCTGATTTTGACTCCTCCTAGTGGTAGCAAACACCCTAATGCAAGGTGTGTATGAGGAAAGCCACATGGCCAAAGGCAGATAGGAAGACAACTTTCTTCAATTGTAGATATTTAAGGAATGCTACTTTAGTGTCAAATGATAGCATACAACACTTAGGACAAATAGCTCCTTTGGAATCATTTAAAGTGGTAGCCGTTCAGCATCCAATTCTATCATTTTTTACTGTGTATTCTTAAGGGTTTTTTTTTCTTGCTCAGGAATCTTTCCCCTAGTCTTCTCCAGTATCCCCATGCTTTTATGGTTTTTATCTCTTCCTAGGCTCGTGTCATGGCAACTATTGGGGTTACAAGAGGACTTGGAGATCATGACCTGAAGGTGCATGACTCAAACATCTACATCAAACCATTTTTGTCCTCCTCACCAGAGGTAGAACATTCATATATCTGTTATAGGGGAACATGAATTAAACCAATATTTTCTTTAAAAACCAATGAAACATGTATAAGCTTCCTTTGTATTATTATTGTGCATGTAAAAGATTTAAAGAGTCCACATGAAAAATACTTGAGTTAAGAAATATTATTACTTAAGAAACAGATGATCAAACCAAGTATTTAGTGGGACTTATATAGTGTAGGTTTTCTAACCTAAAACTATTAAGAGCAAGTAAGCGAGTCACATCTTTTTTTATTGTGAATCTGCCGGCATAATCTCTCTCTCTCTCTTTTTTAAAAAAATATGATATTGGTGTTTATTTTTCTGAAAATCTTTATGAGCCTTTCCAATTGACAAGGAAGATATATATGTAAGTAAATAGTTATGAAGTCTTTAGAAAGCCCATTTCTTTTTTAAAAAAGTGGAGCTAAATGCCTTGAAAGGCTCTGACATACTATACACATAATATAGAAGGCTAGTCATAGACATCATAGCTTTTTCTATTCCTTTAGGCTATTGAAACTGATGTTTTAAGGTTGAAAGGGTGGGCATAAAATGAGAAACTTCTATTTTTATGAATTGTTTTCTGCCAAGAGTGACCTAGAATCTATGAAATAGTAAAGAAACATATTACAGTTTTTTGCCTCTAAGACGCAATATTCCCGATTGCCTACTAGGTTATCAAAAGCAGGCCATCAGTGTAACTGGCTTCTTCTTTCTCTTCTCTACACTGAGTCAATTTAAGGCAGCTTTGTGTATGACCCTGTGATTATATACAATATGATGTTTAGCTTTTAGTAATGAAGCAAGTGAAGCAAATATTGCCAATCACTTGTTTTAATAAATCTATAATTATAACTTGGTTGATGTTTTCACATGCCACAAATTTAGTAATTCACCGTGTTTCCCTGAAAATAAGACCCTGTCTTATATTTTTTTGAACCCTGAAATAAGCTGTTGGCCTTATTTTTGGGGAGGTCTTATTATTTTGGGGTGCATGGAGTAAGATGGGGCTCCTCTTGCCATCTTATCTGATTTCCTGTTCTGTCTCCCTAACCCTAACCAGAGGAAATGGTGGGGACCAGCTGTTCATGCGTTTAAATATTTTTGGGGAGGGCTTATTTTCGGGGAAATATGGTATTTAAATGAGCTGAATATTTGGTATTCATTTTTGACCTCTTAATTCACTTCATATTGATCCAAGAGATTAAATTACCCAATTTTGCCTTGCAGACTAGCATTTAGATATTGCATATACACTATTTATGCCAGGGTTAATTAGAAAGCTAAAAGCTGTAACACAATTCTCCAAGATGTTGCAGCTTAATCACATTATTAGATGCCTTCACTTTCCTGGTTTGTGTTTGTTTTTGTTTTCCTATGTTCAAACTTCATACATCCTTTAAATAAAAACCTTGAATTGAAATGAGGGTTCTTGACCAATTTTGCATTAGTCAGCATATTAGCACTATACTGCTATAAAAAGGCTAAAGCAAATATGTCCTCAATATGGTGTCTCTTTGGGTTTTAGGAAACTAAGTAGATTCTTGAAGGGGAGAAAAGATACATAACTTGTACTGAGCTTTTCAATTTCTGGATTATAGTTCTACCATTTTGATATTTTTAATGAGGATTGAATAACTATCTGCATGTAGAGCAGGGGTGGTATTCTACTGGTTCAGACTGGTTCAGTTCTGACAATCAGCTGGGAGCGAACTGGTTCACTCCGATGATCAGCTGGGCCCGCCCATCTGCCCCTGCCCTTTACTTACCTTTATCTTTGCAATTGATTGGCGTGGCAGAGCGGATTGCTGCGCCTCAGCAGTTTTAATTCCCCAGCACTAACGCGGAAGGTGATTTTTAGTTGAATTGTGCACGCGCACACAGCGCATGTCTGGTGCAGGTGCAGACAAAGTGTGCAACCACCAAACCGGTTGTTAAACCGAAAGGATCCCACAACTGATATAGAGTAGATTAATAAGTACCACTTAGATGGAAGATAACAACATTCTGTGCACTTTTGGCATATAGTCACATGACCAAGGAAATATAGTTGGTCATATGATCACAGAAATTGTCTTTGAACAATGCTGGCTCCCTTAGCCAAGAACCATAGATGAGCACTGTGCCCTAGTGTCAGATATGATTGACAGGGAAACTTTTACCTTTAGTTCATCAGCATTTAAATCCTTCATTGATTTTCCCATTTCAAGAAATGAAATTAAAATGACAATTCTTTTAAACTCTATTTGAGGTTATTTAACAGGAAAACAAAAAGTAAGTATTGAAACCAAGCTTCTTAAAGTGTTGAAGTTCTGTTTTTCTGTTCTAGATTTCAAATATGTAAAAAACCCAAAATATGATGAATGGCTCTTTTCTTGCATTGTCAAAACATATCCCAAGCCACCAACTATCAACTACAAGGTTAATGTAATATTACAGACCAGGTGCATGTTTTTCTGAATCCTGGTCTAAATGGTAATTTCCCATTACCTGCTGTGATAAAGTTACTTCACTTTAAAAATAGTCAGTGATGAATTAATAAAAATCGTTGATAATTCAGTGATTTTTTTTTAAGTCAAGGAACCAGATGATATGACAATAAAGGAGTATGTCTAGGCATTTAAAAACTAGAATTTTACAAAACAGACAATTCAAAAACAGAATATAATCTGCATGTGAGAATAATTTTAAACGAATCTTTATTTTTTCAACGTGTAAGTATGTGTAGTCTAAACTTTGCAATGTTCTCCTGATAAATTTATTTTTGAGGTGGAAGTTTTTTTTTTTAAAAAAAACAGATTTTGTCCCTGAATTCTTTCAAAGGGAAGAATGGCCTTTCTTCCGTTCTTCTGTGAAGAACTGTGTTTTCCTTTTTGTTTTTGACTACTACCCCACCCCCAAGTCAACTTGGTCAAAGGCTGAAATTACAAGGATTAGATCTATAAAACATCCAGAGGAAAGTAAATTGGAACAGATTGGGGACAGTTTAGAACTTCGGAAGAGAATTATATACCCACATTTTCATTTATTGAATAAAGCACCATTTCTAGAAACAGGTAGACATAATGGCAATTCCCTAAAAGCTCTTCTCTTTTTCCTTTCCATGGGTTATTTTTCAGGTAAAAGTTTATAATCTTCTCCAGTATGAGCATGGACCAGATGATGTGCTTATCTTAGCTACTGATGGACTCTGGGATGTACTATTAAATGAAGAAGTAGCAGAAGCCATCACTAATTTCCTGCCAAACTGTGACCCTGATGATCCACACAGGCATGTAACCTCTCTTCTGTAAGCTGTCTTTGAAATTGTCCTGCTTTTTCCTGAGGATAACATTGAGGGTGTTTTGTTATAACGTTTGCTTACCACTTAGAATAAATACAAATATATACAAATAAAAAAGTGATAGTAAACAAAAATGTGATGGAATCAGTTCAGTTTGCACCAAAGCAAATTTTACTTCATTCTGAAAACTTAGACAACAAAATAAAATATTTATTACTGTCTGCATATGCTACAACTAAGAAATGCGCTTTTGTGAAGTATAGATTTAGGAAGTTCAGCTATTGCTTAAAAGCTGACCAAAGCTATTCTATGCTCTGTAGGGAAGGAGATCATTTTAAAAAACATTTAAGCTGATCTGCTTTCTATTTCTGATATTCACTCACTTTGTAAAGACAAAGATGAATGCCTGCATATGGTAGTGATTGATGGATTGTATGGTCATATTCTGAAAAATGTAAGCACACAGAAATCCTAGAAAATGGACAAACATCTTGCTAATAGTTCTAGTTTGTGAATTTGTAATAAATGTCAGTTTGGGTAGGAAAGAGGTATTAAACAGGAAGTAATATTTGAATTGATTCATAACTTCAGATCATAAAAAGGTATACTGACAATTGAGCACTTTTGTAATCCTGATCTATATCAAAATGAATAAATTATGCAAGCTTCTTCTTTTGTAGACTTTGTACTGCAATGCACAATTAAACTTAGTTTCTAGTAAACATCCAGCTTTAATATACTACCTAGACCCATGATGGCGAACCTATGGCATACAGAGCCGTCTCTGTGGGCACGCACGCTGTTGCCAGCTACTCTTCTGGTTTCCGGTGTGCACATGCGTGCCAGCCAGCTGGTCTTTGTATGTGCCGGAAAGTCTTCGGGTCTTTGGGTTTCTGGTGCTCTGATATGTGCAAAGACCAGCTGGCCAGCACACATTTGGACGCTGGAAACCTGAAAACCAGTTGTGTGTGCAGGCCAGCTGGACTTTGGGTTTCTGGCGCTCCAGCACATGCGTACATTCTGGTTTTGGCACTCGATGCCAAAAAGGTTTGCCATCACTGACCTAGACCCTAAATTAGTTACTAAATCTCAAGGCAGTTATTAGATTTGAAAACAAGAGAAATGTTTCGATATTTCTTTTCAACTAGATCACTTGTTCACATGCATTCTTTTAGATTTACAAATTTCTTTTATTTCATGAAATAAAACACAGTTATTTCTGACAAACTATTTCTTAAATGATGTTCTTGTCAATATTGTCTGTCTGTATGCATGCATGCATAAATATACGGATGTGCTCATGTGCACAAACACACTTGATGAGGTCCACAACCTTATTTAGTAGAAGATATCCTAGATCTCAATAAAGCAGCAACCTTGCTCAAGATATTTGAAATTTGAGTACATCTTTTGGTCAATTTTTTTCTTAAATTGTCCTTAAGCGCCACTCGTATATTGTTATTTATTAATTATATTATAGGAGTAGATCTTAAGGAGTGTTCAAATGAGAGCTGTGTCTCATTTCTCTTTCTGCTTTTTCCTTATTATTGTTTGCAGTGTTTCTTTTTCAAGGTAGTAAATAAAAATGGACAGTTCAGATTGCTTGCCCGAAGTGCCTTTTGTTGTCTTTGCAGTAGTTCCACGATCAATAAGTTTCAGGGAGAAGCAAATGTATATTCTGAAGCACTATAACAATTAGGTACTTCATTAGGGACGACTGACTGATTGCTTGAAAGATACTTCAGCAATTTTGTAAAGTTGCTTTAAAAGTTGCATCTCAAATTCACTACATTAGAGGAGAAAGCATGGTGTAATGTTGTTATTGATATTAATCCTCAGATTACTTGGAACATCTTGCTCATGTATTGCCAAGAAAGAAAAGCAGTCTTCATTATTTATATGCTTTATCTATTTTTTATCATATATTTTACTTCCATTTGCCTGCTCTTGTTTAATTTTAGCATTGTTTCTTCTGTAATACCTGTATATTTTTATTTTAATAATTGAGAATCTCTAATACTATGTTCCGTAATGTTTCCTACACTTAAAGCAGTCATATTTAAAGGATGAAAGATTACAAGCCTTTTCTACTGGTAATTCCATTGTATTGGTTATACTTATTCTAGATCACAAATAGGCAACTAGGTTTGTTCCAGATGCTTTGAATTTGTTGGCTTCAACTAGTATGGACAAGAATAGAAAGTGTGGGAAATAAAGCCCAGAATATCTGAAATAGATGAATAGTGTTAGTTGCCTCTTGGCCTGGGTAAATTATCCTTTGATCTTCTGCAATATGATGGAGGATAAATGCTCTCTTCCTGCTCCTCTTGGGGAAAAAAAGTTTAAGAGACATTAGATAAAGAATAGATATCTTGTATTGTTAATGCATGTATTATATGAAATCTTATATCTTACACATCTTCTGATTGGGCATCATGTTTTACAGGTAGTCCTCGAGTTATGAATGTAATGGAGCCTGCCCATTCCATTCGTAACCCAAGGATTTGTGGGAGTGAAACTCATATCTTGGAATGGGATCACTTCCTCCTTTTGCCCACACATTTGCTAATTGAATGTGAGGCTCGTTAAGTGCACATGAGGTATTTCAGGGTGGGGAAGGCCATGGGGGGAGGTCTAGTCACTATGGGGGACCTAGTGATGGAACAGGCCACCTGCCTAAGACCATCCAAGGCCTTCCCAATCCACTGAAATACCTCATGCTCCCCGCAGTTGCTTCCCTCCCCAACCTGCTGCTTCGGGTACTTACCTTGTGAAGATCTAGAAGCACTCCTCTCCAACCTTTCAGCTGCGTGCGCCCCTCTGACGCTCTGTTTGGGCCTCCATGGGCCTCTCCTGGCCCGTTGCAAGCTGAAATGGAGCTTCCAATCTGCCCTTCAGAAGCTCCATTTCAGCCTGCCATGTGCAGGACGAAAGTTGCAGAGCTTCTGCAGCTGGTCATAAGGATGAACAACTGCTGTGGTGCTGCAAGATAGTTTCGGGACTTGTTTGTAAACTCTAGGGGGTACTTATCGTGTAATTTAGAACTATCGCTAAGGGAATGCTCATAACCCGGGGATTACCTGTGTTTTAGTCTGTATGATTTCCAAAATGGAGAAAACATTCAATTCCCTTCTTTTGTAGCATTCAAGTCCTACTTCAGTTTGGATTTCTCTAATATACTGGTAGCAGGAAACATAATAACAGATCTCTGAGTATCTTCTCTAGTTTAATCTTGGGACTTCAGGTTTGCAGCTTTGCCTCATGTAATCATAATTAAGTTTCCTAGTGCCTAGTCATACTTATCCTACCTTGCTCAAGACCCCAAGGGTAATAACTTTGCAATGTTTCCAAAACATTGGAAATTGTGTGCAAACTATGTTCTCATCAGTTGAGTTTATAACTTTTTTCAAAATAGTCAGAACATTTGGTCCTGGCTGAAGACTATGAATAAAGTAGTGAAATCTGAATGTTGATAAAGCAAATTTATGGTGATTAATATGGCCCATCTACCAAACAATAAAGATCCTTTTTAACAGCAGTTTTCAATATTGGCTTTTTCTTCTTTGCCTACAGGTACACACTAGCAGCTCAGGATTTGGTAATGCGAGCTAGGGGAGTGCTGAAGGACAGAGGCTGGAGGATATCCAATGACCGACTGGGCTCAGGAGATGACATTTCGGTCTACGTCATTCCTTTAATACATGGAAATAAACTCTTGTAAAAGCAGCATCAGTGCTAGTAACATGAAATGTTTGATTATTGTCCTTTGGAAAAGACAGTCTTCTGATAAATGAAAGTAGTGGTTTAAACATTCTCTTAAGCTTGAGTAACCTGATCTCTTTGTACTTGAAAGCTAGGGCTGATTTGCACATAATCTCTTAGAGGTTGCAGCTTCCCTAAATTTATATTATTGGTACATATCAGGACCAGAACTTCAGTGCTGCTAGTATATTTAGTGCTTTCTTTTTAATGTCCCTCCTGGTGAGGACACTGTTGTGATCTAATTGAATTTATTTTTCCCAGTTTAATGTAGCCTAGAATGCTAAACAAGATGTGAATTGGGAAGACCATAATTGAAACTGGATAGGCAGCCTTTATTTCCCCAATTTCTGTGCTAGCTGACTTTAATTTAGAAGTAATTTATAATTACTAAAGTTAGAAAAGCTGGTATCTACTTAGGTATTGTTTGCTGAAGGTAGTGATGTTTCAGTGGAGAGGTTCTAGAGTTTTGTTTATGCATATTAATTCAAAAATTTTTCCCTCTGCACTGTAATGAAAATGTATAGATTTTTCTATGTGCTTGGATGGTGAAATTAGCTTTTTTCTGGTTTCAGTCTAGCAGCTGTCAATAAAATTGCCTAAGAGAATAGAGAAACATTGGGTGGTAAATCTGTTTTTGTGTTAACGTTTTGTCAAGTGTGTAGCTATGATGTAGCAGACTGGGATATTGTTTTAGTTAATATTTATTCGTTATCAGATTTTTCATGCATTAAATACTTTGGTCTCCTCTTTCAATAGGATATGGTATTCCTATTGAAAGAATTTCCCTACAAATAGGGATGTTCCCTACAAATAGGGATTTGGATGTACTGGATAAATGTTTGTCTTGTTTTTTCCTTTGCTATTTAATGCTAGTGAGTATTAGAAATTTCCTTTAGAACAATAATCTTCTCCCATTTTCCTACAGTACTCTTTGAGCATTAATTTCTTTTACTGCTTTTATTGTATTCCATTACCAGGATGTAATAGGTAAAATGTAAATTATAAATCCATGTAGTATAGCAACAATTTCTGAAGAACAAGCTTCATTAGTTTGTTTGTAATTGTCAATATTAATAAAATATCAAAATAGATAGGAATAAATATTCCAGTAATAAACTTACTCAGCAAAGTATTTATAATTATACATACATAATGCAAGCCACCTCTTCTGGAATTATATGCTTGGATTGGATTCCTCAGGTATTATCTTCTCAATCAAGAAATCTAGTAGCACATTCTATGTCATTTAAAAAGTAAATGATATGGCTAGAAAATAAGAGATCAACTTTTGAGAGATCTCAAATATTTTCCAAAAATGAAGCTTTTAGGATAACAAGAAAATGGTTCTATTTGTTTCCATGTCTTTTTTCTTTAACATTTTCCCATCTTCATAGTATTACATTGATATTTTTTGTGGGGCAGGCATTTCATATACTGTCTTTGCATCAATACAAACGTTTCCCTCAGTAGGGTAGTGCTACTATAAATAAGTTTAAATCTATAACTGAACAGTTAAAAAGATCATCTATGACATCTCTAAATATGTATGCAATAATGTAGTTTATAGTAGGATTCATGAAACTGTTATAAACAATGTTTCATAGTATAGTCTTTTCAACTGTGTAAATAAATCTGGAAGTGGATATTACACAGAATGTATTTCTGCATTCACAGTATGTACTTTTCAGTTCAAGTAATTCTTAATGTGAGTCACTATTGATATTCAGTTTCATTTCATTCACATATGTGAAATCAGTGTTTTCTGGGTAAAATACCGTCACTGGTTCATCATCACTTTCTAATGTAGCATGTGTATGCAAAAATGTGCTGTTGTGTTGTTTGTCTTCGTTTTGCTTTAACATATTCCTTACTTCCACCACTTAAACCCTCTTTAGACACAAATTGTCTCACTAGGAAATTAAAAGTACAGATTTAATGTTTATATTGCTCTACCACAGGGGTCCCCAACCCCCAGACTATAGATTGATATTAGTCTGTGGCCCATTGGGAACTGGGCCACACAAACGGTGGGAAAATGTGCGAAGTTTCATTTGTGCATGCACAGGAAGTAGGTTATGCACGCAAAACCATCCTCTCTCTACCTGCCGCCATTGCTGCTGCCAGTCTGTGGAGCTGGAAAGGTTGGGACTACTGCTCTACCATATGGATACATTGTATTTTATTATAGTCTTGTTAGACACCTGGGCATAAAAATGGGTCAGAATAGTCAGTAGCAGGAATTGTATGTAGTCACCATTAATACATTATCTGTGCAGTTACTGTTTTTTACTCTTTTTCTATAATTGCTAGTTTTACAGTAATCTAATACGAGACACAGATTCAATTCCAATGTTGTGATTTTACATTAGTTCTTTGCAGTTGCTACTTAATTTGTAAAAAGAAAAACATGGGTATCTGTAGAAGCTTCCTGTTTTTCATCAGTTATAAAAGCAACATCATGCAATTGTGCCACAAAATCCACCTCTTTTGGATGTAGATGTGATCTTACGCCATATGTTTAAAAGGGATAGTTTGCATCATGACAGTGTAATATTGCTTTTGTCAATCTATTGTTGACACCCTCCCTACAATAATATATCCATTAGCAATATCTTCAAAGGTAGTCTTAAAATTGACTGCCTTCTGTTTTTCCAGGAACAGTGGCAACCTTATATCAAACTAACACATGGAAGCCAATTATAAGTATCTTGGTAATAGATCTGTCTTAATGCTGTAACGGCTACCAAATGTTTCCTGGAAACCAAAAGTCCTAGTCAAGACAATTTTTTAAAAATGTAATCATATCAATCTAATGCAAACCAAGCAACATTGATTCACTTAACTAAATTCAGAAATTTAAACTGACACTTAAGTTTCCTTCCATCTCTATTGCTGCAGAGCTTCTTCAAAGTTTTGATCTTGTTCAAGATTGCTTTGAGTCAACAACGATTCTCTCTCCCTCTCCCCAAAGAAGTATATTTTATATGTCTTTGAGTAATATCTAGATGAACTTAAGTGGCAGCTATTTATAAACCTTTGCAAAGAATTTGGTCTTCTAGAACAATATACTATTGAAGGAACTGTATCAATTCCTGCAATTTCTGCATATGATAGAGTTGGAGTGGATTTCATGCCTTGCGTTATTAGATTGCAGATGAAGTCTTGCCAATCTCAACAGAGAGGCATCAAATGGTATCTCTCTTTTTTACTTGAGAAAGTTCCACTGTGTCACCTAGCTAAGACTTACATAACGTCCCTTCTAGATGAGTGCATGTGAAATAATACTCCAATAATTAATTCTATTATAGAGTTTATTATTATTTAAAGCAGGTTTCTCCAGATATACTAATCTATATTTTCCAAATTAGTATTTGGGTTACTTTGAGTTTTGGTCATTTGGGGCATTGGAAGTATTGTCCAGCACATGTGGAACAAAACAAGCTGAGGAAGACTACCTTAAAAGTAATGATGCTATACCAGGGGTGAAATGCTACTGATTCAGATCAGTTTAGGCAAACTCATAGTAAAAAAAATGCTACCGGTTCAGATGGACTGGTATTTCCCTTGATCAGCTGTGCTGCGCAATTTATATTCGCTAGAAAGCAGTAAATCCTGCTTTCTAGCAAATATAAATTGCGCTGCACAGCTATTCCCCCCCTCGCTGTTCTACTTACCTTAGAAAACGGTTCTTAATCCTTTTTCAGTGCTGTGTGGTAGCGCCTGCGGTTGTGCATGTGTGTGAAGAGTGCATTTGGTGTGCACTGCGCATGCACACGCGCAGCGAACCAGTAGCAAAATGAACCAGTAGCAGACTTCAGAGCATTTTACTCCTGTGCTATACACCAAAATATTGAAAATGAACCAGATTGTAACTATGTTATTATATATTAAATATCTTGAAGGAGTACTGTTAAACAAAACCAAATACCCAACCTTACTCCTTCATTCATCCCCAACTGAGGAAACTTGTTCTTTTAAAAAAAATGAGTTTTAAAAAAATCTAACTGAAAACATTTCTAGGAAATTATAAATTCAGGTAAAATTAAAAAAAAATCGTTGCTAATAGAGCAATTTAAATTATCCATGGTATGTGTCTGGTACTAAGTCAACAACATGGATCTTTCAAAATTCCAAGAGATGTATTAATTACATTATTAGGTTTAAGTTTAACAACTGTGTAGTCTAAAATTTTCTTTACCAAATTAAGCAATATTTTGGGGGTGATTCTTCTAACAACTTATTTCCAATTGTAGCTAACAATTATAATATTTTAATGAAATATTCCAATTCAAATTATCTAAGATGTTGTTTCATTACTTACCAATGCCCATAAAAAAGGATTCATTTTAGTTACAATCTAAAATCAGCAGCACATGAGAAGTGATCATGGACTCCAAGCAATATTGAAATGGTTTTGTATCAAGAACTGTCAAATTGCTGAAAGTAAAGTAGTCATTGTATGTATTTTCTCTGAGGTTTGATTCTTATTTTTGATAATGAAACACTACAACCCTACCAAGTCCATTTTGGTACTTTTGCCCTTTGTACATGCACTATTGCAGTTTGCATTTTACAAACATTTGCACATTCTCAATTTATTTTTTCTTTTAGATATGTTGTAGGCAATGACCAATACTTCTACAATCATTCTGCCAAATTATACCAGTATTTTACTTGAAAGAACCCTTTCCCTTCCAATCTTTGCTTTATTATTTTTTTCCACTGTATTTCATTTTAATTCAATGGCTGCCCATTATTTTAGTGGTATAGTGATTATATTTATGGAATATATTTTCTAGGCTCAGCATTCTAAATGATGAAAAGAATTTGATGGATAAAAATGATTTAGATTAATGTACTTAACATTGTGACTGTGAAATATCAAACTTTTTGTAATTTAAGAACAAAAATGTTTAGCAAAGGGATATATTTTATGTGTTTTGAAAAATTTTCAGTGCAATTAAGAAGCTGAAAAACCAGAAAAAATGTATGCACAATAAAGTTTTAAAATGGAATTGTAAAAAAAAATAATAAACAGAAAAACTCATTTTTGCTGTTTATATTGGATGGATGTTTCTGTGGGATTTATAGCTGATCGGTTAAAGCACAGAAATTTGCTAGTGATGACATGAAATCAAATGAAGAAAGTCTAATTAAGGACAATCTAAACACAGTATCAAACTTTATTGTGAAATTAAATGTTATTGTTATGCTATTACTTTTCTACCTGTATATTTTAGGATATATATAAATTCACTGTACAAGTCTGCTTGATGAAAAAGTGCTAAAAAAACCAACAAGAAGGATGCATTACTTATTGCTCACAAAATTGTACTCATTTCATTAAGCTGGCCTTCAGTGAAGTCATTCAAATCAGCTTTTTCCTTGCTAGTATATTTCAATTCATTAACTGCAGAATTTATTTATGGGTTTTGGTATAGAAAATACATGACTACTGATGAGATAATATACTACCTGGCATATAATAAATTGATTTATATGCAATCCTAATCTCCGATTCTTGAACTGTACTGTTGTCTAAGGCAATAGTTAAGCTATCAAATTAAGTCATAAAGGGCACCCTTGGTGAATTCTACAGGGCCTCAATGGAAGGCAAGTTGGTAGCAATTATTTTTCTGCAGTTCTAATTATCCTCTGAAGTCTGTGTTTTCTTGTTGGGTTGCAGAACCGAACCAGACAGTTATAGAGGTGCAAATGACAGACTCAATAATTCCTCTGTAGAATTGGATCAGCAGCTCCTTGGGCAGTTTGAGCTTACTGAGTTGGCGCAGAAAGAACATTCTTTGTTGTCCTTTTTAATGATGTTTTGATGTTAGCTGTCCATTTGAGATCTTGCGATATGATAGAACCCAGAAATTTGAAGGTTTCTACTGTTGATACTGTGTTGTCAAGTATTGTGAGAGGTGGAAGTATGGAAGGGTTTTCCTAAAGTCTACCACCATTTCTACGGTTTTGAGTGTGTTCAGTTCCAGATTGTTTTGGTTGCACCACAAGGCTAGTCGTTCGACCTCTCGTCTATATCGGATTCGTCATTGTCTCGAATGAGACCAATCACTGTTGTGTCATCTGCGAACTTCAGTAGCTTAACAAATGGATCATTGGAGATGCAGTCATTGGTATACAGAGAGAAGAGAAGTGGGAGAGCACACAGCCTTGGGGGCCTGTGCTAATTGTACAGGTATTTGATGTGATCTTGCTTAGCTTCACCTGCTGCTTCCTGTTTGTTAGGAAGCTTGTGATCCACTTACAAGTCTGTTCCGGTACCTGTAGCTGGTTTAGCTTAGGTAGAAGAATGTCTGGAATGATGGTATTGAATGCTGAACTAAAGTCTACAAAAGGACCCTTGCATAGGTCTTTGGAGACTCAAGATGTTGTAGGATGTAGTGCAGAGCCATATTAACAGCATCATCTGTTGATCTATTTGCTCGGTATGCAAATTGCAAGGGGTCTAAAAGCGGATTCGTGATGGTTTTCAGGTAGGAAAGCACTAGCCTTTCAAAGGTTTTCATGACTACAGATGTTAGAGCAACTGGTCTGTAGGCATTCAGTTCCTTGATGGTGGGCTTCTTGGCACTGGGATGATGGTAGGCGTTTGAAGCAAGAAGGAACATAGCACATCTCTAGTGATTTATTGAAAATATGGGTGAAGATGGGGGCCAATTGGTCAGCACAGACTTTTAAGCAAGAAGGAGTTATCTTGTCTGGGCCTGGAGCTTTTCCTGGCTTTTGTCTGTGAAATAGGTCCTGCACTTCCTTTTCTGTGATCACTAGGGGTTGTGAACCCAATGAAATGGGGTCAGTTGGAGGAGGCTTGGCTGGTGTTGGTGTGTCTGAGATGGGGTTGTGGAGATAGGTGGCTGTAGTTTCCTTTCAAACCTGCAGTAAAACTCATTCAGGTCATCTGCCAGTTGTTGATTACCTTCAGCCTGGGAAGGAGGTTTGCCATAGCGGTGATATTTTAAGAGTTTTCCACATGTTTGCTGGTTCATTTGCTGAAAATTGATTCTTTAGCTTTTCAGAGTAGCTTCTTTTTGCTGCTCTTATCTCCCTTGTTAGTGCATTTCTGGCCTGATTGTACAGCATTTTATCACCTTTTCTGTAGGCTTCCTCTTTGGAATGTCGTAGCTGCTTAAGTTTAGGTGTAAACCAAGGTTTGTTATTACTGTGTATTCGCAAGTTCCTTGTAGGTACACATAGGTCTTCACAGAAGCTGACATATGATGTTACAGTATCTGTGAGTTCATCCAGGTCTGCAGAGGTATCTTTAAAAATATTCCAATCAGTGCAGTCAAAACATGCCTGTAGCTTTAATTCTGATTCCTCCGTCCAGGTTTTAGATATGTTGTAGGCAATGACCAATACTTCTACAATCATTCTGCCAAATTATACCAGTATTTTACTTGAAAGAACCCTTTCCCTTCCAATCTTTGCTTTATTATTTTTTTCCACTGTATTTCATTTTAATTCAATGGCTGCCCATTATTTTAGTGGTATAGTGATTATATTTATGGAATATATTTTCTAGGCTCAGCATTCTAAATGATGAAAAGAATTTGATGGATAAAAATGATTTAGATTAATGTACTTAACATTGTGACTGTGAAATATCAAACTTTTTGTAATTTAAGAACAAAAATGTTTAGCAAAGGGATATATTTTATGTGTTTTGAAAAATTTTCAGTGCAATTAAGAAGCTGAAAAACCAGAAAAAATGTATGCACAATAAAGTTTTAAAATGGAATTGTAAAAAAAAATAATAAACAGAAAAACTCATTTTTGCTGTTTATATTGGATGGATGTTTCTGTGGGATTTATAGCTGATCGGTTAAAGCACAGAAATTTGCTAGTGATGACATGAAATCAAATGAAGAAAGTCTAATTAAGGACAATCTAAACACAGTATCAAACTTTATTGTGAAATTAAATGTTATTGTTATGCTATTACTTTTCTACCTGTATATTTTAGGATATATATAAATTCACTGTACAAGTCTGCTTGATGAAAAAGTGCTAAAAAAACCAACAAGAAGGATGCATTACTTATTGCTCACAAAATTGTACTCATTTCATTAAGCTGGCCTTCAGTGAAGTCATTCAAATCAGCTTTTTCCTTGCTAGTATATTTCAATTCATTAACTGCAGAATTTATTTATGGGTTTTGGTATAGAAAATACATGACTACTGATGAGATAATATACTACCTGGCATATAATAAATTGATTTATATGCAATCCTAATCTCCGATTCTTGAACTGTACTGTTGTCTAAGGCAATAGTTAAGCTATCAAATTAAGTCATAAAGGGCACCCTTGGTGAATTCTACAGGGCATCTTAATAAATGACATAATGAAAGAGAAAATATGTATTAGTTCAATTGATAAGAAGATATTGTCTATATTCAGACAATACTTAATTGAAAACTTTTCAATGCATCACATCTCACCCATATCCTGCTAAATTTGTGATCCTTCCTAGATGGTGGGTTGGATGCCTGTATGTCACATCCTTATTCTTTGTGATTCATATGCATTTGATTAATATCTCTCAAATATAGTGCTTTATCTATTTAGTTAATTACCAGAGAAGCTTATGAGGCTGCCACCCCTATTGCAGAACCTACTTTCTGAAAGCATAAAATGGTCTCAAAATTGCAACTGTGCAGACCCATGATGTATTCTTTATATACTAATATAGGCAACAAAATTTAAAACCAATAGAATGGGCGTTGGCTTACCTGATACGCCCCTTCTAGGAGAGGGGGAAACGGCGGTCAGATTGGGGAAAATCCTCTGGATTGCCGTAGGACCGAGTCTGCAGAATTCTTAGTTAGCTCCTCCTCCCATAGCCTCTTCCAGCTTTTCGGCGAGGACTGTCTGCAGACTGGAGTGTCGTGCTGAAATGACAAAGAATTAGTGATCCCCCCACCCTAATGGTCCCGAACCCCAGTCGGCCGAACATATAAGGGAGGGGCTGACGCCATTTCCCCCTCTCCTAGAAGGGGCGTATCAGGTAAGCCAACACCCATTCTCAATGTCGGGGGAAACGGCGGTCAGATTGGGGACATACCCAAGCTAGAAGACCATACGGGTGGGAGAAGGCCGACTGCCTCATGCCGACCTATGCCGAATCCTCGTGAATCGCCTGTAGCACCCGTCGACCGAACGTCGCGTCTGAAGCTGCGTAGGAGTCAAGCCGATAATGACGGATGAAGGCAGTTGGATTGGACCAGGCTGCCGCTCTACAGATCTCATCAAGGGAGGCGTGAGTAGCCCAAGCCGCCGAGGTAGAAGCGCTCCTGGTGGAATGCGCAGATATATTCCGAGGAACTTGAGTAGATTGACCTTCATATGCCTTGATTATAGTTGCCCTGATCCATCTGGACAAAACTGATTTGGTTACTCTCAATCCCATTGAAGATGGTTGGAACGACACGAAGAGTGATTCTGTTCTCCGCATTGATTCCGTACGACTGATGTAAATTTTCAAGGCGCGGCGAACGTCAAGGGTATGCCAGATAAACTCCTGTGGGCGTTGAGGATTTGGGCAAAGTTAGGTAGAACGAGCTCCTGTGACCGATGGAAAATCGTATTGACTTTAGTAAGAAACGTAGGGTCAAGCCGTAGAACTACCCTGTCCTTGTGAAAAATACACAAATCTTTTCTGATGGAAAGAGCAGAAAGCTCAGATATTCGACGGGCTGAAGTAATGGCCACCAGAAATGACACCTTAAAAGATAAAAATTGAAGTGGTGCCTCTCTCAATGGTTCGAAGGGGCTCTTGGTCAGGGAGGAGAGGACCTTATGTAAACTCCAGGAAGGGAATCTATGAACCACAGGTGGTCTCAAGTTAGTGGCCCCTCGAAGAAAATCCCGCAGGAGAGGTTCTCTGGATAGGGAATGACGAGATCCACAGGTAAGTATCGAAGATATAGCTGCCAACTGTCTCCTCAAGGTGTTTGGTGAAAGCCCAGCCTCGAACCCATCGTGAAGAAATTCCAGTACATGGGCGACGGATGCTGAGGTAGCCAATCTGGACCGAGCCTCACACCAGGCCACGAATGCCCGCCAGGTGGCTTGATAAATGCGAGATGTGGAATCGCGACGGGCAGCTTGAATGATTGGAATGATGTTGGAAGGAACCTGAGCCTCCTTTAAGAGGCCCCGCTCAACCTCCAAACGGTCAGGCAGAGCCACTGAGGGTCCGGGTGTTGAATGGGACCCTGATGAAGCGACACTTTGTCGTCTGGTATCCTCCATGGATCTTGTACTGACAGCGCCCGGAGATCCGCGAACCACGGTCTCCTGGGCCAATAGGGGGCGACGAGAATCAGCTCGGATTTCTGCTCCAGTAGCCTGCGAATTACCCTGGGAATCAGGGGAAGGGGGGGGAAAGCGTAGAGAAGGCCCTGAGGCCAACGGCTGCGAAGAGCGTCTACTGCTTCCGCTCCATGAGACGGGAACCGTGTGAAATACGGGTGGGAGAAGTTGTTGTGGGTGGAAGAAAATAGGTCCACTTGAGGGCGGCCAAACCGGGCCGACAGGTTGTTGAACAACGAAAGTGCTAGAGCCCATTCTGATTGATCGATGGTATTCCGACTCAGAGAATCGGCCATGATGTTGGTAACCCCCAAAATGTGGTCGGCTTTCAGTGAACCCAGATGGGCCTCCGCCCAAAATCCTAGTCGAAGTGCTTCCTGAAGAAGCGAACGCGAATGCGTGCCGCCCATGCGATTCACGTGGGCCTTGGCCGTGGTATTGTCCGTTAAAATCAGAATGTGTTGACCGGTGATGAGTGTCGAGAATGCCTGGAGTGCTAAGAAAATCGCCCGAAGTTCCAGGAAATTGATGCTGTAACTGGCCTCTACTTCCGATCATTGACCCTGAGCCAGGTGAGAATCCAAATGAGCGCCCCAGCCAAAGAGGCTGGCATCCGTGGTGATGGTCAGCCTGGGAGGTTCTCTGAAGCAAGTTCCCCGGAGAATGGCCGGTGAAGCCCACCATTCCAAAGATTTCCGAACATCCTTGGGAAGGATCACTGTTCTGGAGGAAGAACTGACGTGATTTCGCTGGTGCGGAAGGAGCATCCACTGTAGGGGCCTGCTATGGAGACGAGACCACGGTATAATGTCGTAGGTGGATACCATTTTTCCTAGCAGTTGAGATAACTGTATTAAGGGGATAGGACCCACCCACTGACAATGAGTTGCTAGGTTGGAGAGGCTGTTACGCCTGTCCTCTGAGAGAAAAACCATGGATCGTTCCGTATCAATCACCGCCCCCAAATGAACAATGCGTGGAGATGGTGTGAGGTGACTTTTGTTCCAATTGACAGAAAATCCATGATCTTGTAAGATCTGGATAGTAGTGGACACATCCCTCTCAGCTGCTGAAAGTGAAGATGACATGATCAAGATATCATCAAGGTAGGCTTGAAGCCTAATAGGGGTAGATCGAATGTGGGCCAGGAGAGCCGATAAGATCTTTGTGAAAACTCTAGGGGCAGAGGACAACCCGAAGGGCAATGCCCTGTATTGAAAGTGTTGTCCCCGATAACAAAATCTAAGGAATCTACGGTGGGAAGGGAGAATAGGGATGTGAAGGTATGCCTCAGTTAGTCAATAGAGGATAGTAGGTCACCCGGACGGATACATTCTAGAATAGTCCGAAGTGAGTGCATTTTGAATTTGTGATAAACGATGTGACGGTTAAGTGACTTCAAATCAAGAATCGCCCTCCATCCCCCCCGAGGGCTTACTAACTACGAATAAACGAGAGTAAAATCCCTGACCTCTTTGATCTGGAGGTACAGGTTGAATAGCCTTTATGGAAACCAGGTGTTTGATGGCCTCTGCAACCAGAGACCTGGTGATAGGGTTACGAGATACAGGGCAACGTAAAAAAGTGTTCGGGGGGACGGATTGAAATTCCAGAGAGAGGCCAAATTTTATAGAGTTTTTGACCCAATTGTCAGAAGTTGAATTAACCCATTGAGCCGAAAAAAGCTTAAGGCGTGCGCCAATGGGGGGATCCGAAGAAAACTCACTTAGTACGTCTGAATCCCCTTCCCCTTCCCCCTCGAAATGACTTCCTGTTGGAGTATCTAAACCCCTGTCTGACCTGCCCGTCTCGAGCCTGGGACCCTCTAGGCGGGAGGTAACGTTGAGATCGGGATGGAAAACTTCCGGAATCGATTGAACGAAAGGGCTGAGGTCGAAAGTACGGCTGTTGGCGAATTTCTCCTCTTCTAGATAACGAAGGGAGTATCTTCCGTTTATCCTTGGTCTCCACGACGATAGGATCCAGGGAAGCCCCAAAGAGACTGGTCCCTGAAAAGGGAGAGGATGCAAGACGCCATTTGCTCCTGGTATCAGCCTGCCAGTGTCTGAGCCAAAGCAGTCGGCGAGAGGCGACAGCAGAGCCCATGGCTTTTGCCGAAAATTTAATTGCGTTAAGTGAAGCATCCGCCGAAAACTCTAAGGCGGCTACAATTTTATTTATGTCTTGATGGGATCTGAGGTCTGATGAAGGGATTCTACTCTGAAGCTGTTTGATCCATAAAAGAGCAGATCTGCTGAAAAATGAGGATGCTGTTGACGCTCTGATTGCCCAGGCCGAGGATTGATGACAATTAACAATGGTACGGGCCGAGCATTTCTCCTCCGGATGGAGGGCTTCATCCGCTTGACCAGCTAGGTGGGAGGAGGTTGTCAAAGCCACCACTGGTGCGTCCACAGAAGGTACTTGCAACAATTTGTCCAGCTCCTGAGCCACATTGTAAAATCTTTTGTCCATGGAACTGGGGTTGGATCCAGAACCTGGAGTCTGCAACTGGCGCTCGACGACATCCAGAAAAAGTTTCGGGGCCGGGATGATCTCCGAAGCCACCGCAGGTTGGGCAAACAAATGGCCCAAAGGGCCTTGTGGGGATTGGTCTGTGGTGACAGATGTTGAGGCTCCTAGCCCAGTGGAAGTCTGTGCTTTGAATAGCAATGATCTAAAAAGGTGTGGCTTAAACAACCCCACGAAAGAAGGTTGATCTGGGGCTAAACCTTCATCATCAGAGAGGGCCAGTTCGCCTTCTTCCTCCTCAGAAAAAGATTCTTGACTATTTGCGTCTAGAGAGTATTCCTGGACCTGCTCTCTGTTAGTTGCCACTGCAGGTGGGTCTGACCTCTGAGATAAGTGTTTTCTGGAATAATAATCTGGTTGACTACCTGATGAACCCTGATGTAGACATTGAGCCATCCCCTATTTGATGGCCTCTGAGATATACATCCCGAATGAGTCTGGTAATTGTAGTATTGGTTGTTGTGATATGTGAGGAGCATTAGTTAGCATAGGTTGAGCCATCATGGGCAGGACATTGGCCGACACATTAATACCAGTACTTTGCTGGGATGAAGATGGCAGAGCTTGAAAAAGGGCTGATGCTGCCCCTGATTGGTCTTGAAATTCCTGAGGCAGAGGGACAGAGGCAAGTAGGTGCCCAGAAGGGGTAGGAGCAGAGCAAGGAGGCAAAGGAACTGAGGGTAATGCCTCCACCTGAGTTTGAAATAAGGGCTCCACTTCGGAGGAGGGAGGAAACCTTATGGACCCCGTGTGGTCAGGGGACCAGGCCCCTGCATTAGAGATAGAGGCAGGAAGGGAAATTGGAGAGGTGTCCTCTACTGTAGCTCCTGAAGGAGCGGTTACCTCCGAATTAGGCCTGACAGACTTGGCAGTCTTCTTTAGGGACTTAGAAGTAGCCTTCTCTAATGCCTTGTGTCGGCGTTCCTCCGCTCGGGAACCAGGCTTGGGAGTTTTGGCGTTTTTATTGGTGGCTATTAGTGCAGAAGGAGAGACCCCTGAGGGGCCCTCTCCTGGGTCGCTAAGATGGCGGCTTCGTCCCTTGTCTCTAGGGCCCTTATTTGGTGCTACGCCATTCCCATCCGCCATTTTAGTCGCTTCCCGCCAAAATCAAACTGCCGATGATTGAGGGGCAAAGTATCTTAATGGTGTACTCACAACCTTTACCCGCTCCAGCGGCCGCTTCAGAAGTTCTTTTCCCAATGCGCTGCTTCTAGAGCCGATAATTGACGTGATTGAGCCCACAGCAGGATCGCTCGCCTATGCGGCTACTAACGCGATAATAATTTTGCTCGGAGCCCTTGCAGTCAGCCGCTTCCCATGCGGCTGCTCGTAACTCCCTCTCGGTAAAGCCTCTTTGCAAGAAAGGGCGGGGGAGAGAGAGAGAGAGAGAGAGAGAGCGGGGCGTTCAAATTGCTTGCCCGAACGGCTGCTAGCGCGATATCTTGGAAAATTCCTGTTTGAGAATCTTCCCGCCCCGGCAAGCTGCGGAGATAAGCAGCTGCCTGCTCGCTGAAATTTGAATACAGCGAGCCCTCTGGGAGCGCGTCGGGGCAAAGCCCGTGGTCGCTGACCCAGGAACTGAAAAGGAACTCTTTTTGCTTGATAAGAAAGCCTTGCTATGTTGAACTTTAAGATCTAGTTGTAGAGAGAAACACACGACACTAGTGGTCCTGGCAAGTACCGAGTCGAAAAGCTGGAAGAGGCTATGGGAGGCGGAGCTAACTAAGAATTCTGCAGACTCGGTCCTATGGCAAGCCAGAGGATTTTCCCCAATCTGACCGCCGTTTCCCCCGACATTGAGAATATAATTACCTTATTAAAATAATTTCTTAATAGAAATTAAAATAGTCACATTACCAAATTGGCAACCTCTTTACAAATCTATGGCACAGCTGTCTTTTGCTTTTTTAAAAAAATTGGTTACCAAGTCCTATCATTCTTGTGTTCCTGTATCTTGCTCAATGATCTTTTTTCTGACTTCTTCCATGCAAAATATAGATGACAAAAAAACACTGAAAGGTTAAAATAGAAGTGGACTCTCAGTAACATGGTAATTTTGCTACTTGGTGCACAGCCAAATACTTGTTGCAACCATTAGCTGCCATTCCAAAATGATTGAAAGTCTGTTTAATAAGGGTAAATAAATAAAAACCAGGCTCACAAATGATTTTCCATCCCAGCGATCATTGGACTAACCTCTGTGGTAAGTAAGCTTTCAAAACAGCATAGATGGAATACCTGCACCTGGAATTAAGGCTGTTGTGTCTTGCCCGCCCTCAGAGCAGCCGGGGCCTTCTTACCTGCTCCCGAACACTGAGGAATGTATGCCTCCCGGCCCAAGTCCTGGCTCCATGCCCACACAAACTGCAGAAGAAGGAGAATCTCCCTGCCCCAGCCCTGACTCCATGCCCAGGCAAACGGAGCAGCTAGACCCCTCCCCCTCCTCCACAGCATGTGAGCCTGAGGAGGGTTTATTCCCAACATCTGATTGGAGTAATCCTCGCATCAGAAGATTGGATAGGCGGAGGCAACAGAGGGAAGGGAGGGGCAGGCCTTAATGAGTGCTGAGTCATGGAGCCACACCCCATGGCCTATATAAAGGATCTACTTTCTGGCAGTCTCTGAGTCAGGCAAAAGTGGAACTTATCTTGCTGAAGTCACTTACTGGTCTCCTGCCTGCTCTGAGGACTTTGCTAGGACTTTGGGCAGAGCTGCAGAGGCAAGCCTGATTCGGATTTCCCTGACCCGGCCGTCAGCGGAGGAGTGGGACACGACAAAGGCGCTCTCTGATTAGTATAGTTTAAGCAGCTGGATACAAATGAAACATGAATTAGCTGGAATTATATGGAAAATTCTATGTTATGTAAATACAAGCAATTTATTCTAACATTTTCCTGTAACAGTTTGAAAGTAATTTAAGTTACAGTGGACATGGCAAGGACAATGCAAGGGCAAAAAACCTTCAATTTTATTTTGAGTAGCTTATGATTCTGAATTAAAGATTGGTCTTGATGTCTGACTTAGATTTGAATATATTTGGCAACTGATCTTCAAAATATATATTTAAAACCATCTACAATACTATAGATAATAGTTATAACTAAAGTAATCTTTTGTAATAGAACAAACATGTTTGCAAATACAGTGTGTTTAGCTGTTTAAACCAGATTCAAATTATTATTATTATTTATAAATATTATAAATTCCATAAGGAAAATCATGGTTTTTATGCTAGAATTTATATATAACTATTAAACAAATGGATTAGCAGAATTTTTTGACATAAAATTGCAAGCTGTGCACAGGCAGTTGTCTATGGATTTTCTCCATAGACAAGTAGTTCTCACTTAAAGACTAGTCATTTTACAACTTCTCAAAGTTACACTGGTCACAGAAACATTATGCACTTCTTTTCATTGTAAATGTTGCGCTTGTGGTCATGACTGCCTACTGGTCTGGTAAATTTTATGACCTTTATAATGTTCCATAATCATGTAACTAATTTGTGATTTGTTTTGTCGGTTTCTGACAAAAAAAAATGCCTAATCAAATGAATGGGTTCACTTAGCAACAACCACACTCACTTAATGACCATCGCAAAAAACATTGAAAATTACTTAGTCAGGTAGGTGCCTTGACTTACAATTGTAATTTCTGGCTGAGCTCTTTAGATTGCTATAGTGCATCAAAAGCTAATTTAAAAGACTGGCTTAATATATTGAACTAAACTCTGGTTTAAGTCTGGTTAGATTATGCCACACTTGGTTTTGGATTAATGTGGTTCACACATTAATCTAAAACCAAATAATGATCTGATATTTGCTTCAGAAATTATATGCTCCTTTTGAATCCTGCAATTTGATTTCTGGAATTTAGTCTAAATAATTGCACCTTTTTAATAATCATGCAGTTTTCTTGTTCTCATAGGCATGCTGAAAATGTAGAAAATTAAATTCATGTTCTTATTTTATCCTTTTATTCTAATAAAAAAGCTTAAATTAAATGTTGTGGCTACTCATATTGGAAACTCCCGCTAAATTTATTCCTTTTTTAATAGAGTATTTTGATATGCCCATGCCAACAGTATTTCTGGTGACATTCAGTGCAGATATTATTTCAGTGATAAATACATTCTGTGCGAATGTTTATAAACCCAACCATTAAAAAAAAACCTTGTTAGGTGTTAACTTGATAAGCTAACCAGTGCAGGTATAATTTTAGTGAATGGCATAAAACAAATCTCACAAATTTTTTAAGGTACAGTGAGAACATAATGGACTCTCATCTGAGATGGGCAACACATTAAATACATACATACAGTAAATAAATAAAATAATGGTGATAGTAGCTATATAGTACATAATAAATTGTATATTTTCTACTTTTGTATCATCTGGTATGCATTTTCTAAATAAAAGCCACATTTTTGGCAACAAATGCATTTGTTGACTCTAAAATTTATTTATTTATTTATTTATTTATTAAATTTGTATACCGCCCTTCTCCCGAAGGACTCAGGGCGGTTCACAGCCAAGTAAAATAGACAATACAATATAAATACAATTAAAATACAATTAAAAAACTTATTAAAATTGGCCACAATTAAAATTTGAGACTAAAACCCATTAAAAAACCCATAAACTTAAAAACTAACCCAGGCCAGCGCAGATAAATAAGTAAGTTTTAAGCTCGCGGCGAAAGGTTCGGAGGTCCGGAAGTTGACGAAGTCCTGGGGGGAGTTCGTTCCAGAGGGCGGGAGCCCCCACAGAGAAGGCCCTTCCCCTGGGTGTCGCCAGACGACACTGTCGCGCCGACGGCACCCTGAGGAGTCCCTCTCTGTGAGAGCGCACGGGTCGGTGAGAGGTATTCGGTAGCAGCAGGCGGTCCCGTAAGTAACCCGGCCCTATGCCATGGAGCGCTTTAAAGACGTTCACCAACACCTTGAAGCGCACCGGAAGGCCACAGGCAGCGAGTGCAGTCTGCGCAGGATAGGTGTCACACGGGAGCCACGAGGGGCTCCCTCTATCACCCGCGCAGCTGCATTCTGGACTAACTGGAGCCTCCGGATGCCCCTCAAGGGGAGCCCCATGTAGAGAGCATTGCAGTAATCCAGACGAGCCATCACGAGTGACTGTGCATAAGGCATCCCGGTCTAGAAAGGGGCGCAACTGGCGCACCAGGCGAACCTGGTGGAAAGCTCTCCTGGAAACGGCCGTCAAGTGATCTTCAAAAGACAGCCGTTCATCCAGGAGGACACCCAAGTTGCGCACCCTCTCCATCGGGGCCAATGACTCGCTCCCGACAGTCAGCCGCGGACTCAGCTGACTGTACCGGGATGCCGCCATCCACAGCCACTCCGTCTTGGAGGATTGAGCTTGAGCCTGTTTCTCCCCATCCAGACCCGTACGGCTTCCAAACACCGGGACAGCACTTCGATAGCTTCATTGGGGTGGCCCGGTGTGGAAAAGTACAGCTGGGTGTCATCAGCGTACAGCTGGTACCTCACACCGTAACCACTGATGATCTCACCCAGCGGCTTCATATAGATGTTGAACAGAAGGGGCGAGAGAATCGACCCCTGCGGCACCCCACAAGTGAGGCGCCGCGGGGTCGGCCTCTGCCCCCCCCTCAACACCGTCTGCGACGGTCAGAGAGAGGAGGAGAACCACCAATAAACGGTGCCTCCCACTCCCAATCCCCCCAACCGGCGCAGCAGGATACCATGGTCGATGGTATCAAAAGCCGCTGAGAGGTCTAATAGGACCAGGGCAGAGGAATAACCCCTGTCCCTGGCCCTCCAGAGATCATCCACCAACGCGACCAAAGCCGTCTCAGTGCTGTAACCGGGCCGGAAGCCGGACTGGAACGGGTCCAGATAGACAGTTTCCTCCAGGTGCAGGGGGAACTGATATGCCACCATACTCTCTACAACCTTCGCCGCGAAGCGAAGGTTGGAGACCGGACGATAATTACCTAAAACAGCCGGGTCAGGAAGGCTTCTTGAGGAGGGCCTCACCACCGCCTCTTTCAAGGCGGTCGGAAAGACTCCCTCCAACAAGGAAGCACTCGTAATCCCCTGGAGCCAGCCTCGTGTCACCTCCCGAGTGGCCAGCACCAGCCAGGAGGGGCACGGGTCCAGTAAACACGTGGTGGCATTCAATCTACCCAGCAACCTGTCCATGTCCTCGGGAGTCACAGGGTCAAACTCATCCCAAACAACATCACCAAGACCGCCCTCAGATGCCCCGTCCGAATCGCCACAATTTTGGTCCAGACCGTCCCTAAGCTGAACGATTTTATCGTATAGATAACCGTTAAACTCCTCAGCACGTCCCTGCAACGGGTCATCCCGCTCCCCCTGGTGAAGGAGGGAGCGGGTCACCCGAAACAGGGCAGCTGGGCGGTTATCTGCCGACGCAATGAGGGAGGAGGCGTAGCAACGCCTCGCTTCCCTCAGTGCCACTAGGTAGGTCCTAGTATAGGATCTAACTAGTGTCCGATCAGCCTCTGAACGGCTGGACCTCCAGGAACTCTCTAGGCGTCTTCTCCGGCGTTTCATCCCCCTCAGCTCCTCGGAGAACCAAGGAGCCGGTTGGGATCTGCGCCGGGTCAGAGGCCGCAAAGGCACGACACGGTCTAAAGCCCCAGCCGCAGCCCGTTCCCAGGCTGCAGCTAGTTCCTCTGCCGTGCCGTGAGCCAGACCCTCAGGAAGTGGCCCAAGCTCCGTCTGAAACCTCTCTGGGTCCATCAGGCGCCTGGGACGGTACCAACGTAATGGTTCCGTCTCCCTGCGGTGTTGGGTAGCGGTCAGAAAGTCCAGGCGAAGGAGAGAGTGATCTGACCATGACAAAGGTTCAATGACTATTTCCTTTAAGTCCAGATCTCTCAACCACTGACCAGAGACAAAAATCAGGTCCAGTGTGCCTCCCCCGATGTGAGTGGGGCCATCCACTACTTGAGTCAGGTCCAAGGCCGTCATGGAAGCCAAGAACTCCCGAGCTACCGTCGATGACGAGCCAGCAGATGGCAGGTTAAAGTCCCCCATGACTAAAAGTCTGGGGGTCTCCACTGCCACCCCGGCAAGCACCTCTAGAAGCTCGGGCAGGGCAGCTGTCACGCAGCAAGGAGCCAGGTACGCGACCAGCAAGCCCATCTGACATCTATGACCCCACCTCACAAAGAGGGATTCACACCCGGCAATCTGAGGTACAGTGGTCTCCCTCGGCTCTAGACTCTCTTTGATAACAACCGCCACCCCTCCACCCCTACCCTGGGCCCTCGGCTGATGGAATGCACGGAAGCCCGGTGGGCACATCTCGACCAGGGGCACACCCCCTTCAGTGCCCAACCAGGTCTCCATGCGCCTATAATATCCGCGGCACCCCCCTGAATCAGATCATGTATTAGGGGGGCCTTATTGGCCACGGACCGTGCGTTGCATAACATCAGACGAAGGCCCAGGCTCTGAGGGTCTTGACCATCCGGGGAACGGGTAAAGTCAGGGGGATCGGGGCACGCGATCGCCTGCATACATCGAACGCGCGACCCCTTATATCGATACGATCCCCCCCTTCCGCCATATCTGCCCCTCCCACTTACCGTGCAAATAGACTCACCCTCATACAAAGGAACACACTCCCCCATAACCTCCGAACCCATTTGATAGTCGCCACGAGCATGCGCTGGAGCTGGTTTCCCTCGACGGGCTACCCCATCACCGCCCTACCCTCCCACCCCTTAAAATACCCTATCTAAAACCCCAAAGGCTCTTTCTTCGCATGCCACCTCTGTGGGTCCCAAGACCCGTCATTGAGGCCGGCCCTTGGTAGCGATATGGGCCATTCCTGCGGCGGGGCACCTCGCAGGCGCAAGAGTTCATGTACAGTGTAGCGCATAGAAAAGTGCGAATCGGCGAGGGATGCTAAGATGGTAAAATCCCAAAGTAATAAAATGGTGAATCTTCCAGCGGGAGTCCAGTTGGTAAAAGGACAGATGGAGCAGGAACCGGATAGCGATGACAAAGCAGGAACAGACAGGCCGGCAATCTCCATAGTGTGCCTATGGGGAACAGTTCTACAATAGGTCTTAGTCAGGTAGAGGTAGCTATCGGTCTGTCCGGGTCCATAGACCAGTCCAAGCTATTCCAATCCAGTCCAATCCTCTCCATAACCCGCAGATGGACATGCATGACCGACCAGTTTAGATGACCCAAAGTCCGGTATGGGGGGGGGAGGGGAGGTAGAAATACGATGGAGCAAGCCAGGCCTCAAGGGACCATTTGATGACACGCGATGAAAAAAAATGCGACATAACAGGCCAAAAGAGGGGACAAACCTCAGCCATGGATTCGGCCTCCTCTCCCACCGAGGCCTCACCACACCCATCCTCGGTGGGGCTGCCAAACACAGGGCGCCGTTGGGCAGGCGCCTCGCAGTCCATAAGGCCTCACCGGGCCCAACCAGCACCGATGGAACTGGCGCCGATGGAGCTGGCGCCGATGGAGCTGGCAGGCCCACTGACAGACAAAAAAACGGGCCGGGATTCGCGCCAGCTGAAACCAGGCCGAATCCACAACCCGAAGCTGTCGGAGCCAGGCTGGGACCGCCGCCGACGATCTCACGCCGCTGGAACTTGGCCAGGATCGCCGGGATCGCCGCTGGAATCGCCGCTAGGATCGCCACTGGGGCAGGGCCAAGGATCGCCGCTGGGATCGCCACTGGGGCAGGGCCGGAGCCAAGGCCGGAGCCCGCAACAAGCAGCAGGCCTCCCTCGCCTCCATCTCGTCCTCGCCTCCTCCAAAATGGCCGCCCCCTTCCGGACCGCCACTCCGTCCCTCGGCCCGTTCTCGGCTGCCGCATGTCCGAGAGGCCTCAAACCTCTCCAGCGGCAGCCAGACAGATCATACCCCACGCCGAGGGACCGGCGAAGCCTGGTGAGTCAGCCAGAAGTCCCCATTTCCAGGGAAAGCTACCATCGCCGATTCGGGCTCCTCTAAACAGCCACCATTCTCGCGCATGCGCAGAGCCTATCTTGTTTTTCTGAATGTTTACAATATTGAACAATTGTTCATTTGGGTTTAGTATGTCTTCAAGAAAATCACTCCTAATTTTAGTAACTGAGGCAACTTTTTATTGTTTCTATTTGTTCTGTTGGCAGTACCCTGTAAACAACTGCCATTTCATGTTTTGCAGTGTAAAATAAGTTATGATTATGCAGAATGACTATGTATTAGTAAATCAAATCAGAAAAATACTACTGAAGTAAAATAGCATCAGGATGTGCCAGAATGTGATACATATTCCCCAAACACTGACAGGAAATACCATGCTTAAATTTATTAAGATTTTTTCTGAGCTAATACTATATATCCTATTAATATTCTTCTGTATTGCTATTATCATCAGCTTTTAGGCACATTAATACTATATTCTTCCAACAGCTGAGTTCACTGACAAACTTTATTTCAATCATAAAAAATATTCAGTAAAACAAAGCAGTTAATCACTAAGATCAGTGACTGCTGACAACCATTTGTGGATGATGTTTCCACAATGTAGCAGAATTTTGCTATTTTTAAGAGACAGATTTATTCTAGTTATCTAAAAAATAAGGCAAATAAATTTTTTTGGAGTGACCTGGAGATGTAAATTAAAAAGGGATAATCAAATGATGGTGAATGTCCTTTTAGAACTGGTAAAATAAAACAAAAAACATGGGTTGTGGTGAGTTCACTGTTCAGTCTATGTTTATATAGTTGTAGATCACTTCTCAATCTGGAAGTATGTGAAGTAGTATCAATAGTTGAAGACGACATTCTAGAGCAGGGGTCCCCAACCTTTTGGACCTCAGGAACCACTAAATTCATAATAATTTAAAATCCCACGGACCACTAATATGATTGCCTAATGACTGGCTGGGTGGGCGTGGCTAGGTGAGCATATGACTGGGTGGGCATAGCCAACTCAATGTCACTCATGTTAAAGGGCACTTCAACAGCCTCTACTCACCCCTCCCCTCCCAGGTACTCCTGGCCTGCCCATCCAGGCTCCTTAGGGCCCCAAAGGAAGCAGTTGTTGGAGCTAAGCAGCCACCATGAGAAAGAGTTGACAAAATAGCTGGCTCAGTTCAAATTGGATTCAGCAGAAGCACCTCACTGAGGACTAGGTGCATAGACTTTCCAAGCAGAGAGAAGACCTGCGGGAGTGCAAGGCCAGGTACCAGTGCCTGGAGGCTCAGCAGGCTGAGATGGTCAGCCAGTCCCACTGGAACAAGGCCTTCTGGCTCGCCACCAGCAGCACTTCCCTCCAGCCTTCGCCCAAAGCCCCCCACCAGGAGGCTGAAGCAGACCCCAAGTTGGAATTTCTGCCCCCCTCTGACCCACACAAAAAGACCCTGAAGGGGGAAACTCTCTCCAGCAACAGAAACATTCACTGCATGTATCCGGCCCAGGGGCCGTAGTTTGAGGATCCCTGGTTTACTGCAATATAAAAAAATGCAAGTAATTTTTCTGCAGACCACCAAAAATTTTTCAGTTGGTGACCACTGTTCTAGAGCGACATCCTTTCCAGCTCCACAGAGCAATGGAGTGGGGAGGAGATGGTTTTGCATGCAGGCCTGCTACTTGTGCAAATGGAGCTTTGTATGCTGGCCCACTGCTTGCACATGGTTCCTAATGGACCATGGGCCAGTGTCAGTCAGCAGACTGGGGGTTGTGGACTCCTGTTCTAGAGGACTCAATTTTGGATGTTTCCAATTGATAACTAGCTTTCTAAACATAGGGTATATAGTTTTAACATGGAAGGGATATTCAAAATACAATTACTCATCTGTAATAAAGACAATAAAGGGTGGCTCAAAGGGCTAGGACGTTGAGCTTGTCGATTGAAAGGTCGGCAGCTCAGCGGTTCGAATCCCTGGTGCTGCCGTGTAACGAGGTGAGCTCCCGTTACTTGTCCCAGCTTCTGCCAACCTAGCAGTTTCGAAAGCATGTAAAAATGCAAGTAGAAAAGATAGGGACCACCTTTGGTGGGAAGGTAACAGCGTTCCGTACGCCTTTGGCTGGCCACATGACCACAGAGACGTCTTCGTTGGCTCTTTGGCTTTGAAATGGAGATGAGCACCACCCCTAGAGTCGGGAACAACTAGCACATATGTGCAAGGGGGAACTTCACCTTTTTAATGACATCTAACATCAAGAATTATTGTCTAGTCCTGTGATGGTGAACCTATGACAAGATGTGCCAGAGGTGGAACGCAGAGCCCTCTGTGGGCAAGTGCGCCATTGCCAGCTGCTCTTTGGTTTCCAGCATGCCAGCCAGCTGGTCTTTACCAGTGCCAGGGTGCTGGAAAATGGCCCAAAAAACGACCTTATAAACAGCCCAGAAAATGGCCAGAAAACAGCCCGTTTTTCTGGCAAAAAATGCCCCCCCAAACAGTCTGAAAACGGCCTGAGAACAACCCCAAAACAGGCATATGAGCACCAGCTAGCTGGTCTTCAGATTTCTGGTGCTTTGGTGCACGTGAAGACCAGCTGGCCAATCCGCATGCCGGAAACCCAAAGACCAGCTGGCCATGTGCACCAGCCAGCTGGTCTTTGGGTTTCTGGTGCACACACATGCACACATTCTGTTGTTGTGGTTTGGGCACTCAGTGCCGAAAAGGTTTGCCATCACTACACAGTATTTTAACAATGAAGGCCAACTGTTCAGATGCTAGAACTTTTACTTAAGTATGGCTTTTTAATGTTGAAAAGACTGTATGAGCAATACTCATGAAAAATCAAGAGATTTCTCTAAAATTCTTAAGAATCCTTTATTTCTATAATTTGAAATTATGTCTTCTATTTTTCATATAACCTAGATTGGATTGTCTTTATTGCTCACTGTAAATCTGTACAATCAAATGATGAATACTGTCAGGCCTGGAAACCATACTAGACTTTAGGGTTCCAGACGCTGCCACATTTTTCCCCTGAGGGGAAGAAGGGGGGTTGAGGGGTATGGTAACTTTCTTCAAGCGGTCAAGGTCGGATGGTGTTCACATCTGCAGGAGGAGTGGCGAGAAGATATTCGAATGAACTGGGAGAACGTGGGACCATGTGACCAGCAAAGGGGTCAGGGGGGTGGGACTCTTGGGGTTTGTATAACTGGGAAAAGAATCTGGAAGTTTGGAATTTCACTCATCGTGTGCCAGTTTCCTCATGCTAGTAAAGAACTCTGAAAGACAATGGCTTCTGAGTTTTTTTTATGCAGAAGAGGTTTTTCTGGAACCTTGACATTATTCCAAAACTCAAAACTTTCTTTTGCTTAACGGTACCCTCTCCTCTGCTTGGAGGGGGCCCGTTAGGGGGGTGCTGGGCCCCAGCCTCCGCAACCTCCACAGCGGTGCAAAGACCTAACGAAGACGGAAGGGCAGCAAGCTGAAAGCGTGGAAGTAGCACAGAGTTTGGAATCTGAGGACTTAGTCGAAATCACCTACTTCCCATCGGAAGATATGACTCAAAAACCCGAAGTGGTAGAGCCTGCTTGTCAGCTTGGTGCACGGCCCAAAGACTCCGATTCATGGGTAAGCTGTCGTTCGGGAGAAAACATTCCCCAGGGCGGAATGGAGAGCCCCCTCCCTCTTCTCAACCTCAATGGAGGACAGTAAAACCCAGAGAAGGGGATCACTGGATTGGAACCTGAGAACCCCCCTGAAATCCCAGTCCCTATTAGACCTCCCGGAAACTTTTGAGCATTTGGGCCTCGTATAAGCTCAGCTCACCCACCTCGAGAGCCTTTAGCTCAGCCTAAATTCACCTTCCCTCCCACCAGAGAGGGAAAAATTACTGAAGCTCGAAGCCATTCCGATGAACACAGGAGGACCTCCCTTCCCTCCTTCAGACGGCAGGGAGTTCAGGCAGCACCAGGGACTTGGGGGGAATCGCAACTCTCCCCTCCAATCGACTTTTCCCGCCAACAGAGGCCTATGCTGCCTCCTGCTGCTTCTATTCCTCCTGGTTGGGCATTTTATCCTGGACAAGGATGGATCCAATACCAATGGCAACCAGCCAGTTCAGCACCTTTCTTTCCTGGGGGCCCCAGGCCGAATTTTGCCTCGTCAGCTGAAGCATTTCAAGGACTTCCTTCTTAGCAGCCAGGGGGAATTCCACCCCCCTTTACAACTCAGCAACCAACCACAATAGCAACGGCCCTCCCACAAATCCCTCTTCAACCGCAAGCAGGCCAGCTAAACCCACCTGCACTCCCTCCCCCAGCCCCTCCCCCTTTCAAACCAACCTTTGATGGGAATCCACACCACCTGGCTTACTTTCTCAGCAGAATTGAGGCTTACATTGAATAATATAAGACATCAATACCCATCAGAAAGAAGCCTAATCAACGCCATCTCGGATGGTATGAACGTGGGGCTAGCCTCAGAGTGGATAGCTCAACTACACAATGAACGTGCACCAGAACTAAACGATGTTCATGGATTTATGGCACTGCTTCGCAACTGGTTTCAAGATGATGACCTAATTGCAGAATGTGAAACCACCTTAAAAACGATGAAGCAAGGTAACAGGCCTCTAAAACAATTTGTATGGGATTTCCGAAGGGTTGCTGGTAATCTTAGACATTGGCCAGATCGCATCCTCCTCCACTACTTCAAAGAGGCAATCGATCAAAACATCAGAAAAGCCTGCTCCACCAGAGGAATCCCAGAACAACTAAATGACTGGTACAATGTGTCCATAGCTCTGGACAGAAAATTCAACCCCCTCCAAAGCCAATCACCAACTACAACTCCACAACGACCACCTACAAAACCCTCCCTCTTAAGACCAACCACACCCTCCACCTTTCAGCCTTCAACAATTATCAAATGCTACCGTTGTGGAAAACTAGGACATCAGGCGTCAGTTTGCCTAGAACCAACAACCACCATATCCAATCCATCTCCTAATGAACCACGCATCTCTAAAGCATACATGGATTTATCAGACGTTTTTAGCGAGGATGAATGTAACCTCTTACCCCCCCACCGACAAACTGATTGTGCAATTGAATTGCACCCGGGGGCAAAATTACCAAAACCCAAAATGTACTCAACGACGCCAGCCGAAATGTCTGAACTAAGAAAATACATTGACACTAACCTAGCCAGAGGGTTCATTGAACCAGCAAAATCACCTGTAGCTGCGCCCATGCTATTTAAACAAAAGAAAGATGGTTCGCTTAGATTGTGTATTGACTTCAAAAATATCAATGCAATTTGCATACAAAACACATATCCTTTACCACTTATGCACGATTTGTTGAACCACTTATCAAAAGGCAAAATTTTCACCAGATTGGATTTAAGGGAAACCTATTACCGGGTCCGCATCAAGGAAGGTGATGAATGGAAAACGGCTTTCAACTGCCCCTTGGGCAGTTTCCAATACCGTGTCATGCCTTTTGGCCTCCAAGGGGCTCCAGCTGTTTTTATGCAACTAATTAATGAAACCCTGCACCCCCACCTCTACAATGGGGTTCTTGTCTACTTAGATGATATTCTTATCTACACAAACAATATCGAACAACACATCAAATTGGTCAGACAAGTCCTTAAAAAGCTCCTAGTGGCCAAGCTATATGTCAAACTTTCCAAATGCGAATTCCATAAGGAATCCCTAGACTACCTAGGTTACCGGATATCAAACAAAGGTATCGAAATGGACCCAGGAAAAGTAAAAGCGGTGTTGGATTGGCAACCGCCACACACACGTAAGCAACTTCAAAGTTTCTTGGGATTCGCAAATTTTTACCGCAAATTCATTCCTTCTTTCGCAGAAGTAGCTCTACCATTAACAGAATTGCTAAAAACTGGGCCATTACCCGCCAAACCCAAACCTAACCAACCCCTACCTTGGACAATGGACTGCCAACGTTCCTTTGAACACCTGAAACGCCTATTCTCGATGGAACCAATTCTTCAACACCCGGATCCAAATAAACCTTTTGTGGTCCAAGCTGATGCAAGTGATGTAGCAGTAGCCGCTGTCTTATTACAACGGAATACCGACAACAATCTTATGCCCTGCGTGTACGTGTCTAAAAAACTGACGGACACTGAACGCAGATGGGCAGTTTGGGAAAAGGAAGCCTTTGCAGTGCGCTGGGCACTCCTCTCCTGGAGACACTTCCTTGAAGGGGGAAAGGAACCATTCGAGGTGTGGACGGACCACAAAAACCTCGAATACTTAAAAACCCCTCGAAAGCTTTCTCCCAAACAAGTTCGATGGGCTCAGTTTTTCAAACGGTTCCATTTCACCCTCAAATACATCCCTGGTGACCAAAATCTACTGGCTGACGCCCTATCTAGGAAACCACAATTTGACAGCCAACGCGAAGAGGTAATACATGCGATGATTCCCGATAGCGAACCGGCCAGCCAAGCACTTACTCGACCACAATCACACCGTGGTACTAACATCCCACCAAATAAACTACTAGCGGAATTAAAATCAGCACTTACTGACGATGCTTGGTTTAAAGAAAACTTGCCAAACCTCACCTTAAGGGATGGAATACCCTGGAAGGGAACCAAGATTTATGTACCCATCGCTATGCGGCTGCCTATACTACAGAGAAGCCAAGACTCTCGCCTAGGAGGTCACTTTGGATTTTTAAAAACTCTCCACTTGGCTAGAAGACAATTCTGGTGGCCAAAAATGAAATCAGATGTCGAAGACTATGTGCGGAGCTGTGCTAC
Source organism: Ahaetulla prasina (assembly GCF_028640845.1). NCBI lineage: Eukaryota > Metazoa > Chordata > Lepidosauria > Squamata > Colubridae > Ahaetulla > Ahaetulla prasina. The sequence goes on along the minus strand of NC_080545.1, from coordinate 46,420,817 downwards.
CTGCGCCACCATGAAGTCCAGACCAGGGAAACCCCCTGGACTCCTACAACCCGTAGCCAAACCCACCAGACCCTGGCAAGAGATTGCCATGGATTTTATTGTTGAACTCCCACCTAGTGGGGGAAATACGGTGATATGGACCGTAGTGAATTTGTTCTCTAAACAGGCCCACTTCACTGCGTGCAGCGGATTGCCATCGGTGAGAAAATTAGCAAAGCTCTTCGTGAAACACATCTACAGACTGCATGGAGTTCCTAAAAGGATAACATCTGACAGGGGTGTTCAATTCACAGCCAAGTTTTGGAGGGAGTTCCTACGGTCCATTGGATAGTCTCAAGGACTTAGTTCTGGGTTCCATCCGGAGACCAATGGGGCGGCTGAAAAATTGAACTCGATGGTGGAACAATACATACGGTGTTATGTAAATTACCAACAAGAAAACTGGTCAGATTTGTTACCATTTGCAGAGGTCGCATATAATAATGCTGTACACAGCAGCACGGGGTTAACCCCTTTTCAAGTAACCAGCGGCATGGACTTCATTCTAATGCCTCAACTCCCCGTGCAACCCCCCACTTCCGTTTCCCTAACGGACTGGATGAATTTGTTGAAAAAAGGTTGGGAAAATACAAAAAAGGCCTTAGCTGTGACAGCTCGGAATTACAAAGCCCAAGCTGACAAACACAGTTCTCTTCAACCCCCTTTTCGCATTGGAGATAAAGTCTTTTTATCTACTAAGTATCTGAAATTGAGAATACCCAGCAGAAAATTTGGTCCAAAATTTTTGGGTCCTTTCCCCATTGTAAAAATTATTAATCCCGTTACCGTCCAACTCAAGCTCCCTCGAATGTTGGGGAAAATACACCCGGTATTCCATACCAGCTTATTAAAACCTGCTAGACAATCTGGTCTGAGACCTCAACCTGCTGCTCCCCCACCACCCTTGATAATCCAAGGTGAAACCCACTATGAAATCAAGAAAATCCTTGACTCTAGACTATACAGAGGTCAATTACAATATTTAGTCCACTGGAAGGGATATCCATTATCTGAATCTACTTGGGTCAAAAGTTGGAAAGTAAATGCGGACAATTTGATTAAACAATTTCACGACACTTTCCCTGACAAACCTAAAAAACCTCTTGGAGGGGGGAGAGGAGGGTAGAAGGGAAGTGTGGACCACTGACACTCTTCTTTATTAATTCTTTGTTTTCTTTCCTAGGATATAGCTTCTTTTCCAAGGGGGGACGGCCTGTCAGGTCTGGAAACCATACTAGACTTTAGGGTTCCAGACGCTGCCACAAAAGGGGGGTTGAGGGGTATGGTAACATTCTTCAAGCGGTCAAGTTCGGATGGTGTTCACATCTGCAGGAGGAGTGGCGAGAAGATATTCGAATGAAGTGGGAGAACGTGGGACCATGTGACCAGCGAAGGGGTTAGGGGGGTGGGACTCTTGGGGTTTGTATAACTGGGAAAGGAATCCGGAAGTTCAGTTTTGGAATTTCACTCATTGTGTTCCAGTTTCCTCATGCTAGTAAAGAACTCTGAAAGACAATGGCTTCTGAGTTTTTTTTATGCAGAAGAGGTTTTTCTGGAACCTTGACAGAATACATTGTTTACAGAAGTCAAAGAAATAAATTCAAGTCCAAATAAATATCTAAGCTGAAGAACTGGAATTACGGGTAACAATTTGGGAAAAAAGCTGATAATGGAAGTACTACTTTAAAACACATACCAACGTTTCAAGCATTTAACATTGTTCAAACTGTATTCAATTTTGCAGAATGGTGATATTATTATTATTATTTATTACTTATTGAATTTTTATACCGCCCTTCTCCCGAAGGACTCAGGGCGGTGTACAGCCAAAGTAAAATACAAAATATATACAATTAAAACATATTTAAAATGGACCAAATTAGTAGACGGCTGACAAATTAAAATAAATTTAAAATTTAAAATATAGATTAAAACCCCCAATAAAATCAACCAATTCATGCCAGTCCCGCTTGAGTAAATAGATATGTTTTTAGTTCACGACGGAAGGTCCGAAGATCGGACACCTGACGTATGCCAGGGGGAAGTTCATTCCAGAGCGTCGGAGCTCCCACAGAGAAGGCCCTACTCCTGGGGGTCGCCAGCCGACATTGTTTGGCGGACGGCACCCTGAGGAGACCCTCTCTGTGAGAGCGTACGGGTCGGTGGGAGGCATAAGGTAACAGCAGGCGGTCTCGTAAGTACCTGGGTCCTAAGCCATGAAGCGCTTTAAAGGTGGTAACCAAAATCTTGAAGCGCACCCGAAAGACCACAGGAAGCCAGTGCAGACTGCGGAGCAGAGGTGTTACGCGGGAGCCTCGGGTGGCTCCCATTACTACTCGCGAAGCTGCATTCTGGACCAACTGCAGCCTCCGGGTGCACCTCAAGGGCAGCCCCATGTAGAGAGCATTGCAATAATCCAGCCGAGACGTAACCAGAGCGTGAGTGACTGTGCATAGGGCATCCCGGTCAAGGAAGGGACGCAACTGGCGCATCAAGTGAACCTGGTGGAAGGCCCTCCTGGAGACGGCCGCTAGATGTTCATCAAAAGACAGCCGTCCATCCAGGAGGACACCCAAGTTGCGAACCACCTCCTTTGGGGCCACTAACTCGCCCCCAACAGTCAGCTGCGGTTGCAGCTGGCTATACCGGGATGCCGGCATCCACAGCCACTCCGTCTTGGAGGGATTGAGCTTGAGTCTGTTTCTCCCCATCCAGACCCGTACAGCTTCCAAACACCGGGACAGCACTTCGACCGCTTCGTTGGGGTGGCCCGGGGTGGAAAAGTACAGCTGAGTATCATCAGCGTACAGATGGTAACTCACCCCGAAACCACTGATGACCTCACCCAGCGGCTTCATATAGATGTTGAACAGGGTAGGCGAGAGAATCGACCCCTGAGGCACCCCACAAGTGAGGCACCTCGAGGACGACCTCTGCCCCCCCGTCAACACCGACTGCGACCGATCGGAGAGATAGGAGGAGAACCACCGATAAACGGTGCCTCCCATTCCCAATCCCTCCAACCGGCGCAGCAGGATACCATGGTCGATGGTATCGAAAGCCGCTGAGAGATCTAGTAGGACCAAGGCAGAGGAACAACCCGTCCCTGGCCCTCCAGAGGTCATCCACCAACGCGACCAAAGCCGTCTCCGTGCTGTAACCGGGTCGGAAGCCGGACTGGAACGGGTCTAGATACAGTTTCATCCAGGTGCCGGGGGAGCTGCCATGCAACCACACTCTCTACAACCTTTGCCAGGAAGCGAAGGTTGGAGACTGGACGGTAGTTTCCCAAAATAGCCGGGTCCAAGGAAGGCTTCTTCAGGAGGGGTCTCACCACCGCCTCTTTCAAGGCGGCGGGGAAGACCCCTTCAACCAAAGAAGCATTTATAATCCCCTGGAGCCAGCCTCGTGTCACATCTTGGGCAGCCAGCACTAACCAAGGACACGGGTCCAATAAACACGTAGTTGCATGCACCCTCCCCAACAACCTGTCCACGTCCTCGATATTAACGTAAGAAAGTTACACCAAATCCCCAATTTACTTATATATGAATATGCATATTCATGTACATTTATATAGAAGGTACCCTATGGAATGAGGCTCCCCCCAGATCTGAAATTTTCTCTAATGGTATCTCAAATGTGGCTCTTCACCCAGGTTTTTGGTGAGAATAATCAATGCCCCTTTTCTTCTTTTTCCTTGTTTCTATCCAGTTTTTTTTCTCTGTCATCAGTTCCTTTGGATTATTTTTTTTGTACTGTTCTTTGTTTTTACTTGTAACATCCAGAGCTGCTGGGAGTCAGGCAGCATAATAATTATTAATTAATAATACAAGTTATAATCTGCTTTATGATTTATGAATTATGTTTCCTAACAAGACATTTGTATTTAAACAGTTGAATCTTTGTTCCTTTTGACTTTAATAGTACTCCTGAATAAGATAAAAAGTGGTAAAGGTAATTGAAAACATTTCTGAATACATGTTTAACAATAAAGATACTAAAACTGCATTGCATATTGTCTGCAATGCATAGCTAGCTGCTTCATTCATAAAAACCTTACTAAGCCCTATTATGTCCCAATAAATATGTCTTCCAAATTCATTTTAAAAACAAGGAAACATTGGAGGTAACTATAATAAACATGTGAAAAAGACAATTACCATCTTATCAGTTTTGTAAAAACACAGATGAGCATTAAGTACACTCCTTCTTTTCAAGTGTTTTATTACTGTTTTTAGTAATCTAGAAAAGCTACAAGTAGATTTTAGCAGAAGTTAAAGATTTTCATAAAGCTACTTAAAGCAGGTATCTTAAGGCAAGATTTTGCGTATATACATATACACAATTTTCTTAAAACTTCACTTCAAAAACTCTGAAAAAATATTGCTATTGTTTAGCTCTTTCTCTGCTACTGTTTTCCTAGAATCCTTATACTTCAATTACATCTTTAAACAGTCTGTTTTACAATGTATAACTTTCTAACTGAGGGCTAAAACAGTATTTTTAATGAACACATGATTAAATTAATACAAATACACTATAATGCACAACTTTTCAGATTTATTTTATAATTTACATATTTTACACATTTAAAATATTATAAAACTAAAAAAACATGGAAGAAAATATGAGCAGTGACCTCCATTATGGTTGGGTTGTGAATCTACACAAAGAAATAATCTAATTATGAATCCTTTACTAAAAGGAAGTTGTGGAATTTCTTTAGTATTCATAGGTTAAGTATTTCAATCAAATTTTCCTATAGTAACAGTTCAAAATGATTTAGAAAATGTTTATAATTCTTTTTCATTTACCAAAGGTGAAAATATAGATACCTTTAAATATATGGGTTCTGATAATATGCACAATGAATTTATTTCATGTTTTAATTATCTTAATGCAATTGTAACTTTTTCTATTATAGTCTAAACTTTGAAATATACAGATGCATGATTTCATGCAATTTTGATGCCTTTATACATGAAAAAAATTGCAATATAAAACAAAATCAGAACACCAATTTATAATATATATTAGGAAGACATTCAATACTAAAATATAGTAATAAAAATTAACTAGATCTGTCTAGATTAGAAGCAAAGTACATAGTTTATACAAGGCACTTAATTAACATCAGAATCATTTAATGTCTTAAACTACTTTTAATGTTCAGACTTCAGATGGTTTTATCATTCAACTATATTAGAATCAGAATTGCAACATGATTTGAATTTATTTGCTTTATGATACGATTAAGTAAACACATTTAAGATGTGAGAAACTATGAATCTATGTCGTATGTATTCCCAAAGTACAAATATACTAGTTATTTTAGATTTCTAACTTTCAATTTAGCCCTACTAATAGCAATATTTCTCAACATGTCATATATATTCCATGTATCTCAAAGGTAATAAAAGCTAAGAGTCAGGAGACTAGAAGCACCTATTCAGATTAACAAGATTTTATAAAAAGGTTACAAGCCTTTGTAATTATGAACGCCTTTGCTTTTTAATAGCATTTAATACTCTGAAAAGATGCTACCAGACCCTTATTTATTTATTTACGCAATAAAACATGATTCTCCTGGAATATTCCCTAAAAGAAAATTCTTAAATATTTTCATTAAAGTTCCAGCAAATCCACACATTCGTCAAATTATTAGGGAGTCAAAAGAAAGCCAAGTTCTGTTCCCGTCTTTCCCGAATATAATCCCTGGAAAACAAAGGGGATTCCCGTTGTTATTGTCTTCATCTGCAGCTGATCATCACCAGCACTAGCAAGGCAGTAGCTTGCGCAGTTATCTCCACAGCGGGCAGTATCACAACCCGACGAACAGCACAAACTACTACCTCAGCCAGGGTCATGGTGTACCCGACCCATCTTGAACGGGGAAGGGAAGGCGGGGGCGGGAAGGAAGGGGGAAAAGAAAAGAGAGAGATGGAAAGCATGCTTAACTTTCAACGAAGCGAAATCTCCAAAGAAATCTGAAAGATTTTCCCCCCTTTATCTGCCGCAGACATCAGCTCGGGTTTTGTCCTCGCCTGGCTACGAAAACCCCGCCCCGATCGCTGCTCTCCCCACCAGCGTTGCCATTTTCCTCGCCTGTCCTGAACAGCTCGTTCATTAGGCACATTACAGGCCCCAGCTGTGACTGTCGCGGGCCGCATAATAAGTTAGCCGCCTGCAGCGCCAGAGGGGAAAAATCCCTGAGGTAATCCACGGCGCTGCACCCGCTTTTTCTTCCCTCAGCGGTCACTCGCCTTTGTCCGAGCAACGATGGTACCCTCTGCAGGCATGCATCGGTTCAGTTTAGGAGGAAAAAGCAGTTCACAAAGAGCCGCCCAGCGAGGCGCCATTCCGAGCGGTCCACGACTACAGGTACATGACGGCGACTGTTTCCTGCACCAGCTCAGAGAGAGACAGAAATGGGTGAAGGAGGGATGCCAGAGACCCTGAATTCTTTGTGAACAGCTGCTGTCCCCGCTTTTTCCTCCCGACCAGAGCTAAACCTTTTAGACTGCACGTCTTTGGCGCTCCCGCCGCTTTCGGCTCCCCTTCCCGCCCACACGGCTTTCTCGAAAAGGATGAGAAAACTCGCCTCCGCTGGCTGCCTCTCGCGCGCCCAACCGCCTGAACCATAGAGAACGGGAGGTGAAGGGCTCGCAAATTATCACGTGATTTAGACGTGTGTCGTACAGGCTGTTGCTGGCGCCATTTTGAGCCAGAAGGAGTGGGGGCGGGGTAATAAAATAAATTTTCTTGCTTATCTTGTCGGGAAGCAAAGTGAAGATCTAACTTTTACGAATCGAAACCCCGAAGAAAGATGGAATTTGTATGGATTTCCACTGCAACCCACTTTTCTGTCCTGTCGTCACGTTAGGGGCCATTCAGCAGAAAACAAAATCAGCGGGAAACTTGAAAGGCTACCCTTTTCGCGCTCTTGGTGAGGAATAGTGGGAAATGTAGTTCCGAATGCGCTAACTCGAACCAGGGGCAACATTTTCGTGAAGAAAGAACGAAGATTTGCTCGTAGAATAAACGCATTTTGAATAGCAGAGAAAGGTTGCGGTCTCTGCATTGAGAGGAAATGCATTATCCTGAAAAACGCATAAAGCGTTATTTTAGATGTATGGAATGCAGAAATAATGGCTTTCGCTTAATAGAACCAAGGCGGAGAAAACTCATTAGCTGTAACCCAAGATTATGGTCACCTATTCAAGCACTTGATTGTTCTCCCCTTAATCATCCTGTTGAAAGTACAGAAAGTAGGACCAAACAGATTTTAGTGTTGTCTTTATCTTCTAATTATCTATTAATTATAATAATTTTTCTAATTACCTTCTATAACCTATTTTACTACAAAATTTAGAACATATCAATGCTGCTGTTTTTATTAACTTAAGCTTTTTAACTCTTATATGTTAGTCAGACAGATGTACTACACATATCTAATAAATCTAAATCTAATATACATATAACAAGAACAAGAAAAAAGTCAGGGAGATAGTGGTCCACTAAAGAGAGAAAATGGGAAGGAAATAATAGGCAGCAGAAAGAAACAGCTGCTTAACTCATTCTTTGCAGCAGTCTTCACACAAAAGGAAACTATAATCCAATTTACCAAAAACATAACTGTAAAAGGCAGACTAGAAATAAAAATTAAAATAAGCAAGAAAATTGTAAAACCTGTCTGATCTTGATGAATATAAATCACCAGGACCAGGCTGATTACATCCCAGGGTTCTGAAGGAGCTGGCAGATGTTATCTCAGAATCATTGCACCATATGTTTTAAAAATCCTGGAACACTGGGGAACTACCAGCAGATTGGAAAAGAGCTGATGTGGTTCCCATCTTCAAAGAAAAAAGAAAAGAAAAAGAAAGGTGTGTGTGTGGGGGGGGGGGAACCAGACTTGGAAAACAACAGCCCAACATCAATACATGGGAATATACTGGAAAAAATAATCTGTGAATGTACAGAAACAAAATCATAATTAGTTGCCAGCATGGGTATGTTAAAAACAGATCATACTAAACCACTCTTATTTCATTCTTTGACAATGTGACTAAATTAGTAACTAGCAAAATGCTGTGGACATATGTCAGCAAGGCATTTGATAAAACAGACCATAACTTACTTCTTAGTAAACTAGAAAAATGTGGTATAGACAGCATCACCACCAGATGGATTTGTAACTGGCTGACAAACCGTATTCAACAACCATATTCACCTCTATAACTGTCTGGTTTAATTCTGTAACCCAACAAGAAAGACACAGACTTCAGAGGATAATTAGTACTGCAGAAAAAACAATTGCTACCAACCTGCCTTCCATTGAGGACCTGTATACTGCACGGATCAAAAAGAGGGCTGTGAAAATATTTACAGACCCCTCACATCCTGGACATAAATTGTTTCAACTCCTACCCTCAGAACAATGCTATAGAGCACTGGACACCAGAACAAATAGACATAAGAACAGTTTTTCCCCCGAATGCCATCACTCTGTTAAACAAATAATTCCCTCAACACCGTCAAACTATTTACTAAATCTGCACTACTATTAATCTTCTCATCGTTCCCATCACCCATCTCCTTCCACTTATGACTGTAACTTTGTTGCTTGTATCCTTACGATTTATACTGATATTGTTTCCTGATTGCTTATTTGTAGCCTATGACTATCATTAAGTGTTGTAAATGTTGTACCTTGATGAAAGTATCTTTTCTTTTATGTACACTGAGAGCATATGCACCAAGACAAATTCCTTGTGTGTCCAATCACAATTGGCCAATAAAATTCAATTCAATGCAATTCTATTCCATTCTATTCTAGTTGTCCTTAATGGTATTACATCTACATGGAGGGAAGGAACCAGCGAAGTACCATCTTAGGCCAAATACTCTTCAATATCTTCATAAATGACTTAGATGAGGGAATAGAAGAGGAACTCATCAAATTTACAGATGACACTAAGCTGGCAGGAATAGCCAACACCCCAGAAGACAAGCTTATGATCCAAAAAGATCTTGACAGACTTGAACAAAGGGCCCTACAACATTAAATCTGATGTGGAGATTTTACACCAAGGCAGGAAAAACCAGAGGCATAAGTACAGAGTAGGTGAATCCTGTCTCAAAAAACAGTAACTGTGAGGGGGACCTTGTAGTCCTAGTGGATGATCACTTAAACATGAGGCAGCAGTGTGCAACAGCAGCCAAAAAAGCCAATACAATCCATGGTTGCATAAATGGATGCATAGAATCAAAATCACATGAAGTATTAGTACTACTTTATAAATCCTTAGTAAGACCACACCTGGAATACTGCATCCAGTTTTTGTTACTACATTACAAAAAAGATGTTCAGACTATGGAAAAAGTGCAAAGACGAGAACTAAAATGATTAAGGGCCTGGAGACAAAAACATAAAACAGTTGAAAGGATTGGGTATGGCCAGACTAGAGAAAAGGAGGACTAGGGGTGACATGATAGCAGTATTCCAGTATTTGAGGGGCTGCCACAAAGAAGACGGGATCAATTTATTTTCCAAAGCACCAGAAGGCAAGAACAAGAAACATTGGATGGAAACTAATCAAGGAGAGAAGCAACCTGGAATTAAGAAGAACCTTCCTAACAGTGAGGACAATAAACCAGTAGAATGGCTTGCTTTCAGAAGTTGTAGGTGCTTTATCACTGGAGATTTTTATGAAAAGACTGGACAGCCAACTGTCTGAAATGGCATAGTTAAAGTGTCTCCTCACTGAGCAGGGGGCTGGACTAGAAAACCTTCAAGGTCCCTTCCAGCTCAATTTTGATTGAAGTCATATCATCTTTCAACATTCCCAAATCTATGGAACGTTTCTAAAAGAAAAGTTAAATGTTAATAAGGAAGTTGATTACTGTTTAATACTACTGTACTGCTTCTATCAAAAGCTTGCTATAATTTTTTGAAGTAAGCCTTCAAAAAAAAAAAAAAAGAAAGAATCTATGGGACTATAATTTCACCAAAGAAAAATTAAAAGACCCAATTTGGTGTAATGATAAGTCCTAGAAACTAGGAGACTGAGTTCTAGTTTTAGGCATGAAAGGTGAGTGGGGTGATCTTAGCCAATCACACTAAACCCAATCCACCTCACAGGGTTGTTTTAAGAAAAAAAGCAAACATTCTTTCAGTTCCTATGCACACCTCTGTTTGACATTGGGTTAATTGGAAAATATGACTTTAGAGCATCTTGGCTGATATCTATTGATCATGAGTTTAAAACTAATTTTGGCTTTGTTCATTTTGCTTGTTCCCCACACTAAAGACTTTCATTTCTCCATGTTTTGCCCATCTCTAGCCTGCTGCTTCATCCACCATGAGCTTGCAACCAGAAGTCAGGAAAGCAGATCACAACAGTTGAGAGAAGTGTACCAGATTAATTTTTACCTGCCAAAAACCATCTGGCCTCCAGTTTGCTTGTGTTATATTGATCTGTCCTCTTCCTCCAGATCGCTTACAAATCTCAATCTGAAGCACGGACATTTTTTTTTGCAAAGAGATGTTTAGATGAGCTGGATTCCAGTAGGTTTTTGAAAAAGACATTTTGGCATGCTGCTTAAGGACTGTTTTGGCTTGTTTTTTCCTGTAACAGAAGCTCAACCTGGGCCATTGGCAGCAGGCCCATGTTATCAGCAGTGGAAGAAAACAGTGAAGGTGAGCTGGGATGGTGCAGTGCAGGCTAGCAAGGGTACCTATATAGGGCAATTGTAACTTCCTGGAGCATGGCAAGCAGCCCTAGATATTGTGGTTCTGGAGCTGCTTGCCACTCTGCAAATGGGAGGGTGCAGGGTGGTCGAAGGGCAAAGATGGGGTGGGAGAGAGTGGGGAGTTGGAGCATACCTGTGTCCTGTGAGTAGGCTGCCAAGCACTTAAATGTTAATCACATTTGGCTAAGGGTTGTAAATCCATTTTTTTCCGTGTTGTTATAATTGAATAGTTGCTGAACAAATGGTTGTAAACTGAGGAACATCTATAGAGATTGTCCCAATTGTGAGGTCTGTTCCAGTTTAAGATTTAATCTAATCTGATTAGCATGCTAATCAGACTGAGGGGAAGGATGGTGGTTTATTCTGTCACAAAAAATGGGCAACATCAGTTAAACCATGCCCCCTGAAATAATTCAGCCTATTTGTTCACACAGAGGCCTGGATATGTTATTTTTATGGAATGTAGTTTACTATTACATAAGAAAGAAAACATACAAAATTTGTTACATTCGATCAAAGAATTTGCGAAGGTTTACGCTTCACCATATTCATAACTTAATTTATTTGAAAATACTAACATTTTCATTGTGACTTAATCAGGACAATCTGAACCAATCAGTATCTGTACAGCTGACTAGCATAGAGCTTGTCCTATAAGTTATGTCTGAATATGCCTTGAAAGATAGCCTATTTTTGAATAGAAATATTGCCAATAATTCTTGAGTTTTTTCTTCTATATCAGATATAAAAAAAGAGATCAATTAGCTGAGCCAGACCTCTATGATGGCTCCCACAGAGATTGGCATTTGAAGTAAATTGGGAGAAAACAGGCTAATCCTGATGGTTATCAGGGAGTGCTGACTCGTCATGAGGCAATATTGTTAGAAGCAGGATGCAGAATCTGCATCTTCAGAGTCTTCTGGCAAAATTGTCTCAGGAGCCACATGTTTGTTATCAATGCTACCAGGATTATTTAGCATATTCTCTTGTTCTAAATTCAGGGCACTTCAAAATATTTTAGGTTATTTAAAAGTCTCACTGAAATTATCTTTGAAGGTATATTGTTATAAAATGTTTTTTATTCATACATTGTTGCCTATTTCACCAACATTCTTAAAAGAAAAAAGAGCAAAACTCAATCTTAAAAATGTCACTACTTATGCAGTATTTGTGACAATATCCAGAGTACTCTATTATAAAAGTTGAGTGACTTGAAATATCTGCCTGATTTGAAATAGTTACTGTTTTATGTAGGCCAAAAAACTGAAGTGATATGATTAGGATCTTGAACAATTTTTAGAAAAATGTACTGGTATATCATATTAACATAATAATTTTTATGACAAAATGATTTTATTAAAAAATAACCCTGTGATTGTGATTGTTGTTGTTCAATTGCTAAGTCGTGTTGCTAAGTCTTTGCAACACCATGAACACCAGGCCCCCTTGGACTCTAAGTAAAGGGAAACAACAATTGTACTTTGACAATTTACTGAATCTCTAAGCTATCTTCAAAAATAAACTTCTTTCTTGTATCACACACACATCATACCCAAAAAGAACATTTTTTTTAGTTTGAAAAGATATTACAAAACAAAGCACTTAAGATAGCTGAAATCATGACAATGACATACAATAAAATATTGCTGATACTTGAAAATACCTTGCTTTAGTTAGAATTAATGGTGTTCAAAGCTGTTTAGGACTAAAACAAAGAAAACACATACATTTCAAATATAAGATTTTAAAAAAGTGTAGCATGAAAGGGCTAAAAGTAAAATAATTAGTTTATGAAATGAGGTATGATAGTTTTGAGTGTTACACAGCAATGTTCTGCCTATGCAGATTAATTTAACATAGCAGCTCACACGCTGTTTGCCACTATCTTTATTCACATGACTTGTTATTAAAATTATTATTCAATGGCCACAAATAATACACGGTACATTCAAATATTCCCCCAAAAAGAAAGAAAAACCCTGTATGCTTAGAGATGAATGCACTTAAGTAAAAATACATATAACTTAAATGTTCATAATAAATATATTTTCAACCCTTAAACATTATCAATATTTAAAAATAATTTAAATAATAAATGCAGGTTTTTTTACAGAACTGTACGATTTATTATACACAGAAATACACATTCCCTTTGTTTACAAAGGCTGGTTACAGATAATATGGAATGTTACAGTACCATCTTGCATAAAAGTTTAGTACAGTTTGTACTTGAAAAAAAGAGTGTAAAACTCCTGCCTAAGAAATTCAACAAATCAGTTTCTTTCTTAATTACATCATTAAGTCATCCACAACAAGCTATACATAAGTCCACTTTTCAATCACCACTTCAAGTTACTGTAGCAAGTACTGTACTTTAAAATGGATTCTTCTCAGTCAAAAGCTTGTACTTTTTACCTCCACTCACTAGATTCAGATGTGAGCTTGATATGAATCACTGAGTTCTGGTTATAAAGTTTAGAGGCTGTCAATGCTGCTTACCAAGTACAAGTCATATGAGATTTATTAGAGATGTGTCAAGTCATAATAAACATTTTATTAGAATTTTTCTTTTAAAAAGTATTAAAACTTGGTCATGACTCTCCATTCTGTACCTTGGATACTGGTGGATGCATGAAGTCCTTAAATGGCACTAATGCTTCTTTGAGAGCAGAGCAGACTTCTGAAGATGAACAGGTGATACATTCTACTAATGTTGGGTACAGAGCAATAACCTGTGCCCATGTGTTATCATCAACTGTAACAACAAGTACATTTGTAAAATTTTTAGAACCTTTTTCACTGTCACAAAAGTATTATTAATATTGTTTAAATTTGGAGGAACATTGGGAGGTCTTTTTAGTGCTTTTTATTTTTTGCAATTCTTAACTGTAAGATTAGTCAAGTTAATGAAGCAAGTAAGAGCTACTGGAGATTATCTTGACAGAAGCAGCTTTTATACCTTATGGGAACCAGGTAACATTTGGGCATTTGCATCTTGCCTGAATATGTCTGAATGCATCTTACACCATAGAACTCCTGTGATTAAATTCTGCAGAAACCTGTTTTTGATGCCAGTCATGGCAGGGTCTTTAGCCACTAAAGGAAATGAGTCATTCTGTCTAGATTTTTCTTTTCCTCTATTAAGAAATTAATAGAGGAATTACTTTCAAGGAATAACAAAGTGCAGAATGCAAAAATAGTCTTTCTCAACTAAGACTCAATAGCCTTTCTCAACTAAGATGAGATGGATGGACAAGCTATGTAAGGCAGTGAAGGAAGCATGGGGAGTCATTCCTTAGCATGAGATTGCTCGCTCAGCAACACAAATCTCCAAACAATACTGAACAGTCTGCTGTTCCTAGCACTATGTCTTCTAGCTCTCAGTAGCCTTACCTACTCTTAAGCGAATAAGACTCATGTACCCATAAATAAAAGTTTTGTATGTCCCTTCTTCCTTGATCATAATTCAACTGTTCAAGACACATCTCCAGTGAATTGCTTATGAACTGCCTTTCACCAAAGACCATTCGTAAGTGAATGGTCGTTAATTTTTTGTTGTATGAAAAATAACAGAATATTTACAGTTTAAGAACAGATGAAACAGTCAATCTGTTTTTAGCATTTTGGGTAAAACCATAGTGACACTTGGAAAAAAAAAAGCTTTTAAATTATTTGGTATTGGTTAATGCTATCAGAAATACAAGAGTGTATAGAATTAGAGGTTATAAATAGATATTAAATAAATTGGGGGACAATTTCAAAATGTGAATTGGTTTTATGGGGAAATGATTCAAAGGGGTACCAAGACAGAAATATAAAGTATTTTGTGCTAAATTTATTTCAGGACACCTAAAATTGATATTTATAACTTTCATACATGTAACAAGCATTCAAAGCACATTAAGTACAGGTACTCCTCAAGGCACAATGGTAATAGGTACCAGAATTTCCATTGCTAAGCAATGTAGCCATAAAATCTAATGTCACTATTGTGGTTCAAGGACTTTTTGGTGTGCCATAGCTTTGGAGCTACAAGAAGCCCTGAGCCACAGTATAGTATGAAACCTCAGCAGCCTCTGGAAGCTGCAGCTGCCCTATCAACATGGTGCAAAGCTGCAGCATCTTGGGAAGCCCCAAATGCCCCATTGCAATCCCAGCCACAGTCCCCAACCTGGACTCTGTCTCCTTAGCTGATTTCATAATCTTCTTGCTACCGCTGTGACAAGGTATGTCTGTCCTGGCCCTTTTGAGGCAGCTGCTGATTATGAAGCTATCTTTCTCAAGTCTCATGAAAAAATTGCCATATGCGACTCTGGAAGAAAGTCGTGGTGCCAGCAGCTGCTTCATGAAGGGCCGGGCCAGGCATGCTTGGTCAATATCAGGAGCAAGAAGATAGCAAAGGTGAGCTAGGGTGGCAGGACCAAAAAGACATAAATGGTGGGGAAAGAGGTGGATGGGGGCTGCTGAAGCATCCCTTCAGTAAGTGCAGGCAGGCTATCAAGTGCCCAATTTTGATCACATGACTGCAGGGGTGCTGAAATGGCCTGATGCTTCAAAATTTGGCTGTAAGTGCCTTCGTTATGCAATGCTGTAATTTCAAACGGCCACTGAACGAAAAATTGTAACTTGAGGACTACCTGTAGAATATCTGCATTTAGTCTCATGTAATCTATTCATGTGCCAATTTTGAAATTAATATGACTGATTATCCTTCCATTATATAATCCAACCCATTATATATCTAAGTATTCTTAAAAGAATCAAAATGAATTTGCTAAATCAAAACTTCATTTGTTTTTTTTTAAAAAAAGAGTATATTTCAAAATTTCATCTTAGAAACATTTAAAATAATACCCAACTCTCTCTCAATTTATTTAGAACAAATACTTTAATCTTCCAAAAATTCATAGTAGATACATACTGCAATAGGAAAAAAATAACTTTATTTTAAAGCATTTATGTCTTAGTAACTGCAAATTATGACTCATGGTGAAAATCTTTACAATGTCAGATCTCACTATCAGAGCCAAATTTAACAGTCTCTCTTTATCTTACAAGACTATAATTAATAAAAGGAAAAGTTGATACCCTTTAAGAAAATATTACTTACCGTTTTCTGGCTGAGTTTTTTTAAGAGAGTCTATAAGAGTACTGACAGCTTTTAAAACAAATATTATTTCTGTAACTTGTTGCCTAGAGTAGGAATAAAAAATAAGACAATGTTAAAATTGTAGAAAGTTATAATCAAGATTTGATTACGCTTATTTTATAAAAGACACTTTTGTAATTTTTCTATATCCCTTACTGTACTTTAATTAAAACAAAAACTTGTGTTTTATCTAAACATTTCTAAGTGCTAGTAGGCATTGATTGGAATCCCACCAACAATTGAGTTTACAAAGCTCAAAGGGGCCAGTAAGTACTCATTTCAACATCAATATTTTTGTTTCTTTGAAGTTCAGGGCTTGCAAAAAAGAGCTGGAACAATGTGCCATTTGCTATAACATTCTTACCTTCTTTGCTTTTAGAACATTTATATCCAGAGTGTTTGGGAAGATATATGTAAAGTTACAGATGTTCTTTTTCTGTTAGTTTATTTTAAAAGTATGAAATTCTTTGTGGGATAATTATTGTCAAATAAATTTATTTAGCAGTGGAAGCAAAGTCTACTCTTATAATAATGATGATACATTCTGAAAATATTTCTTTCTTTAAAACCAGAGTTAACAAATAGTTATTGGGTAATATATGTTTGCCCAAAAGAATCCTAGATGAACATTAAGTCTAGGATCTAAAATTAATTAGCTGATCACTAATGGGTGGTAGTAAGTACATGGCCTTATTGAGAAAAGGAATACAAACAAAACAATGATCATACCGTGGAAGTGGACACTTGCCACTTAATCTTTCATCTTCTATGTAACGATAAAGCACATCTTGAGATCGTTTTAATAGAACAGAAAGTGCCATTCGTGAAATATAGCCTTCTTGAGGAGTTGTTACTTTGTTACTGAATGAAAACTGAAGCAGTGTTTCAAAACACATCTTGGAAAATTCCTCTCTCATGCGAATATCAATTTCTGCCTCTGTCAAAATAAAAAAAACATCCTTGTTTTAAGAACTTATTTTAAAAGTAGCTAGTGGAATGAATAGTAGGACATATAAAAAAAGACAAAATATCCATAGTGAAAATTAATCAGAGCAAAGTATAACAGGGATAATATAAAATGTATATGAAAGGATTAACACAAAACTGATTAATCAACTTCGGTCATATTTACATTTTTAATGGTTTAAATTGTCAACTAGTCCAGAGAATCATTTTTTTCCCTATTAACTGGTAGCATTCCAAAGAAACTGGTGGGGTATCAAGGTCTTTTGAAATCAATTGCTTAAATGAGATGTAAATAATTTCTCTAATAAACATGCCTTAAACATGACTTTATTCTATCAGTTTCCTTCCTATCTTCTCCTTTGGGAAATAAAGAGAATTCAACACAGAAGTAGAAATCACATATTTAATCAAACCTATATCACAATATATTCGTTGATTGAAGTATTTAATCAGAATATTTAGTAACTGCATTGTCAAGACATGTTACTGTATGGAGAAATGATTTCTCAATTTGTTTTACTTACAAGCAGAAATACATATTTCTAAAACTTAATTTTTAAGAACAGTCACTGTTCTTGGGATTGTGAATATAATTTTAAAAATATGGCTGCTATGTGAGCATAGGAAAAAGCACATTTTTAAGAAGTTATGTGACTATATGTCAGCTACCCTAATGCCTCATTAATTCAAACATATTTTTTCTGAACCCAAATGGCTACAAAGACATAAATTAAATAATACAAAATTTAAAAAAAGCTTGGAAGAATAGCTAAAATTATGTCTTTAAAATAAGCAGCAAAATTGATCCCTGAGCTACAACTCAGCCCATGTCAATTTCAAAGGATACCCCTTTTTTGTTTTAGATCTGAATAGTGCACACTACTGTTGAACATATTAAATCTTTTGCACTGAATTTTTATTGTGCCTGAATATATCTTTTTATATTCTTTTGATTGACATACCTGTAAATGAAGAGGACTGAGAATGTATTGAACCTTTATTAAGCATAGTCATGATCTGACCAACAAATTCCTTGGGAATAAAATTAGCGTATGGTAGTATCTCTGTACTGATGAGCTGCACCACCTATAACAAATGAAAGACAAATTACTGTTTTTGAAATAGTAATTTAGCAAACACTCATAACAAGACTGAAGCACAAACTGCAAAATTAAATGAAATTATGAATGATGTCAGCAAATTGGAATATGCTGGCCACTTTGTTTAGTATGTATATGAAAATCTTCTGCAAACAGGTATTACAACTGACAGCAAAATCTACACTTTATACAAATTCAGCAATTATTATGATAAAAAATTTTGTTATGTAAATATGAACCCTATTATTTTCGTATGTTAAGAAATATATACTCACTTCAACATCAATATTTTCATTTCTTTGAAACTCTTGAATAGAAAGATTATCTGGAGGTACACTGAAAGGCAAGTAAAAATAGCCTTAATTAAGGGGTTGGAGAACCATTTTGAAAAAATACCAAAGAAACATTATCTTCACCATAGTAGCGGTAAATATTTCTATGGGAAAATGATTTAAATTAGACCACAGAATATATTAAAGGTTTACAACTAGTTTATTATTTTCTTGTTTTACTAATGGAGAACTAAGACAAATTTGTGATTCAATGGTGGAGTTGATATAATTTCTCTTTCACAATATGAAGGAAGTATGTTTTAAAAACATATTACTTTCACAAAGCAAAAAAACGAAACAGTGGAACTAGGCTTCTATATCAAGATTCTGGATGTTTCACACCTGTTATGATATCAAACATTTACAGCAGCAAGATAGAACCACAATGTAAATTACAGGAGACGGAAGGACCACAGCTCCTTCCGAACATATTTTATGATTATTAACTTCACTGCACAAAGCTTTATAGTGCTCTTTTAACTGATTTTGTGTGAAGAAAACATTGGATAACATGGTATTGTCAGATAATAGAAAAGATGTATAGAAATATGTGGGACAACCTTGAGAGAGGTGTCAAACCCAAGGCCTGCAGGCCAGATCCAGCTCATGATGTGGTTAGATCTGGCCCACGGGGCAACCCTGAAAACAGTGAAGGACTGGCCCGCAGCCCGGCCCAGGCCAACCAGGTGGAGATCTACAACCTGAGGGTGGCTATCCGGGCCGGAATGCGGTCAGTCTTAGATCCATGGGGTCACCCTGGAGCAAGAGACGGACCACCCCTGCCCCGAGCACACACCCAGGAAGGCTGCCTCCTTTGTGCAGGCCCAGGGGATGGTGCCGAGGCGGTAGGGTGACCCTTTGCTGGCTCCAGGGCAGCCACGCAAGTCAGATTGCATTCTGGCCCAGATGGCCGCCACCAAGTTCTATATCAATGCTGCGCCCGCACCAGCACCTCCATGCCCTGCTTGCCTGTCTGGCCTCGCAGTTTGCGAGGCTTCCCTTTCACCGGAATTGCCCCCATGCCTGCATGGCAGGGGCATGCTGCAAGTGGCACGGTGCTGCCAATATTCCCTTTCCCCTTGTCTCTTCCTGAGCACAGAGGAAGGAAGGAGATGGGGATGAAAATGGGGAATGAGAAGAAGGGAAAAAAGGAGAGAGAGGAAGGAAGAAAGGAAGGAAGGAAGGAAGGGAAAAAGGGTAGGAATAAGAGGAGTAAGGATGGAGGAGAAGGAGGCAGAGAAGGAAAAAGGAAGGGGAAAGAGAAGGAGGAAGGAAGATGGGAATGAGAGGGAGGGAGGGTGGGTCTGAGGGAAGTCCCGCTTTAGCACTTGGCCACAGCATCCCTGCTGCCATCCCCTTGCTCCCTCTTCTCCTGGTAGTCTCCCATCCTATAGCTGAGGTTGCTTTGGTAACAAAGCTGGGTCTCCTCGCAAGGAGAGGGAGTGGGTCTTCCTCTGATGCACAGTTTGCTCTCCTGCACACACCATGAGCAACCTGGCCAAGGAGAATGAGGACAGCAGCAGCAGCAGCCTCGAGGAGGAGGTAAGTGCAGCCAGGAGTCCGCTCAGGGAAGCGGGGCTGTGCTGTGGGGTCCTAGAAGTTTGAGGGCTGGGGTGGGCACTTGCCCTCCATTGTCTAGGGCTCTGGGCAGTCTGTGCCACTGTTTGAGAGTCCTCTGCGTCAGGGATGGGTTCCAAATTTTTTTTACTACCGGTTCTGTGGGCGTGGCTTGGTGGTCATGTGACTGAGTGAATGTGGCCAACTTGAAGTCACTCAGGGCAAGGTGGGGCGGCACCTTGCTGTGAGTGACATCAAGTTGGCCATGGCCACTCAGTCACATGACCAATGCTGCAGAGATAGCGTGATTTCTCCCAGGGGACAGCCAGAGCATTGCCGCCTCCTCTTTTCCTCAGAGGAGCTGCCTCCAAGTCCTTGCGAAGGGACACACAAACACACCACACCACAACACAACACAACACAACAGACTCGCACACAATGTAAAAGCAGTTGCGCTTCACCCAAAATGGCCCCTGCAACAAACAGGAACCTCACACAGCCACAAAAAGCTCAAAAACCAACTTTCACACTTTACACACAAACAACACAACACAACTGACACACACACACACACACACACACACACACACAATGCCATATACAGCTTTGTGAGATTTTGTGTGTTTGTGTAGTTAGAGTGAAACACTACAGAACCACACCAAATCTCAGAAAGCTGCACAAATATTTTATTATTTTATTTAATTTAGATTTTTTAGATTAGGAGTCTCCAAACTTAGTAACTTTAAGGTTTGTGGACTTCAGCTCCCAGAGTTCCTCAGACAGCAAAGCAGTTGCTGACTGAGGAGATGGATTCCAGGCAGGCAGATTCAGTTGCTAGCTGATGCAACTGATGGAAAGCATGGCTTTGCCAGCCCGAAAGGAACAGTAATAAGGTAAGCGAGGAGGGGGGATTGGGTGGGCCAGAGGAAAAGATTTTAAAAGGCTCCTCTGAGGATCCCAGCTGAAGTTGCTTAATCGCAGCCCAAAAGCTCTTAACTCAGCTGGAATCGCCAGAGGAGCCTTTTAAAACCTTTTGTTTTAATAACCTCTTCGGCCGAAGAGATTGTTAAAAAAAACAACAACTTTTAAAGGGTTCTGATGATCCATCCCTGCTCAGCCACGCGATCATCAGGTTTTTTTTAAAAAAACTTTTTTTTTACTTGGCTGAAGAAAAGATGCTTTTAAAAGTAAAAAAACCCCAAAAACCTCTGATGTTTGGGGAGCCAGTTCGGGGGCGTGGCCAGCCAGCCATTACTACCGGTTCTCCAAACGCCAGCAGATTTTTACTACCGGCTCTCCAGAACTGGAGCGAACCGGGAGCAACCCACCACTGCTCTGCATGGCCTGAGAGGGACAGTGAGGCTCCTCTGGTGGAGATGGGTTTGGTGCTCACCTTGGTCTTGCTTTTCTCCGCTGGAGACAATAAATCCCCCAGCCCTGCCCAGGCCATCAGATGCCTGACATGAGCGATGTTGAGCTGCCCATGCCCATCCTGGCCACATCCACACAATTGGCTGCGACCACCCAGCCATGCCCCATCCCCCCAAGATCAACCACAACCCTGATGCGGCCCTGGTATACTACTTGTGTAACAAAGTTACTTTTACGTGGTTATTGTATTGAGCAAGTAGCAAATACTCATTTGTTTATACTTCTTCATCCACATAGGGTCACAATTATTTTAGAGAGGTGGTTATTTTTTGTACCTCCCTTTTAGCATTGTTGAAAGATGGCACCACACTTTGCCCTGGTAAAGGCTCTTTTGTCCTGTGAGTAAATTAATTCTGTTAGGTATGAGGCCAGTTTTAGAAAGTACATTATGTGCTGGTCCGCTGGCAGTTTAGGAGCTCTACCTAGATCAGTTTAGTGTTCCAGATCCATAATAGGTTACTGACCAATATAGTCCCTTTTTAATTCTTTTTGTAGAGAAAGACTGTACAGTAGATCTATATTTTGCAAATAAGGGAACTCATCTAGTAACACTTACAGCTTTCTGACAGCACTGAGATGGGAAAGGCCCTCAGGTAATCAGACAGGTTTTAGCTACAGTACTGCAATAAGAAGTTTGTTAGAGATTGGCAGAAATTACGTTTCTTTTCTTGGGGATTTTAATATAATACAACAGGATGAAAAAAAACAAAAAACCCAGCTACAACTAACTAAAAACAAGCCAAAAGCAACTACTCCAAATATCACTGTCATTATTTAATACAAAGACACAATGGGGGAAAAATTCAAACTATTCTATTTCAAAACACTTGAACTCCATCCTCCCTACATTGCCCCACAACTATACATTATTCTTTACCTTTTAGTAAACAAAAAGTTTTCAAAAGTGGTGGCTAACTCTGGCCACATACTGTCAAATTTTCCAGAGGAAGCATGCTGTCTAGCAACTGGTAACCCAATTGAGAGAACTTTAAGGAGTGAAGAGACTGCGAGTTTCCATGTGCTTTCTGAAGGGCAAGCATATTTCAGACTAAGAGGCATCCTTAGTGTCTGTCAAAATAAAATATTTACATTTGTTTCAATAAGATATATGTATATGAAACATATATGAAACTCAGCTGTACAGATAGTCCTTGATTTACAAGTTTGTTTAGTGACTGTTCAAAGTTACAAAGGGTCTGAAAAAAGTGACATGACCAGTTTCCACACTTATGACCATTATAGCATCCCAGTGGTAATGTGATCAAAATTAAGATGTTTGGCAATTGACTCATATTTATGACAATTGCAGTGTCCTGGGGTCACACTTTTGTGACCTTCTGACAAGCGAAGTCAATGGCGAGGCCAGATTCATTTAACAACAGTTTGACTAATTTAGCAACTACAGTGATTCACTTAATAACTATGGCAAGAAAGGTCATAAAAGGGGTCAAACTCACTTAACAAATGTTTCACTAAGCAACATAAATTTTGGGCTCAATTGTGGTTGTAAGTCGAGGACTACTTGTACTTGCATTTAAATCCCACTTACAGGCAAGGAAAAAACAACCTATAACTTTAGCTGGACTTAAATGGATAGGATGGGTATAGAGGAAGAGAAGTCACAACATGTAGCATTTAGGAATGAGTGAAATCTGGGGAATTTTTAAAAGGCATTTCATGCTGCTTCTGCAAATTATTGATAGGAAACCATCTCAAATGAATGGACATGCCATTTAGTATATTCAATGATTCACACATCTGGATATTACAAATACTATTTTTCAGGTATTCTCTAAATATGGTAGGAAAACTGCTGGTTCTCCACTGTATAGCTCTGGGAAATACCTGCAAAATTTGAAGGGAGCATGTAAAGAAGTAACAGCCCCATAGCAAGAAATATAGTGTTCATGGTTTTTCTTTCATTACGTTCATAAACATTAAAGAATGCTAAGAGCAAGGATATATTTCACATTAGGTGTAGGTATGCTTTTATGTTATCTCAGCCCAGCTTTACAAAACAGTAGAAAGACTTAAAACATTTGAACACTTTGGTCAGCCTCTTCTCTTTATTATATATGGTAGGTACCAAAGATGAAATAAAGACTTGAATGAATTCTGAATTAAAATGCTCTTTAGTCTTACATGACTGAAGATTTTACTTCATGCCCCATGAAAGATAATTAAATTAATAATTTAAAACAAGATAACGTATTGTTTTTGATTACTATTATCTTCATATCCTTCAAATAATACTTGCTATCAGAAAGGGGTTACAAAGAAATAACTAAATATGATCCACACTGATAATTGACAAAATAAAGAATAAATATACGGAAGAGTATAATTCTTGAAATAATAACTGAAAAAACAATAGTAATAAGCCACTCTTAAGCTTTCATGCAAGTTTTGTTATCCAACCTCAGACTTGGGAAACAACAATGCAGCTCATTTTAAAGAGTAATCTTAAAATCTATATAAAATATTTACCTTAATAATATTTTGAAGGACTCTTTCATTTACCACAGCTTTGTGACAAGCAGTCTTTTGGTACAGATCTACTACAACTTCTAAAGATCTTTCTGCAAATGGTACATAATTAAGTGCTACCCATTCTGCCTAAAACAAACAAACAACAGATTGTATAAAAGAAAATAAATAGGCCTAGTTTGGTTGCATGCACATTTTTTGAAGATTATAAAAAGAAAAATATCTGATCCATGAATTGTCTTTTTAAAAGATATTCCCAGTCCCACACACATATATAGAATTTTGAACTGGCAATTACATTTTGAATCAAAGACACCTTTAAGCACGTGCAATATTGCAATTTATGAAGGA
Source organism: Ahaetulla prasina (assembly GCF_028640845.1). NCBI lineage: Eukaryota > Metazoa > Chordata > Lepidosauria > Squamata > Colubridae > Ahaetulla > Ahaetulla prasina. The sequence continues at coordinate 46,396,647 of NC_080545.1, read as the reverse complement.
AGAATGTTAAGCATGATCTTTAAAGAATTTTAACTCACCGGTGCAAACAGTTGTATCTATAGTGATTCCATTGTGTTGCATAATAAACAGAATAAGGAAAAATTAATATATTTTTATACATTTTACCTATATCATTCTTCTGGTTGCAAATCATTCTTCTGGTTATTAGTGCAAATGCAGTCAAATCAGTGACATTATGTTTGAATTTCATAAAATAAAGTATTAATAGTAAAATATATGATTTAATATTCAAAGGAAAATGCAAAGTTAGTTAAACCATCTTTGCTAACTAGGACATTTATTTTGGTTTTATAATTTCTTTTCTTAGTAGAGTGTCAATATCAAGAAAGAAAGTGACAAGAAAAAAAGAAAACTGAAAAACTTTACATATTTATTTAATTAGTTGGTAACATAAATATTGGCCAAACTCAGTTGGTTGATAATTATAAATTCATGCAAAACTAAATGTATTTTTCAATCTAAGCTTTTAAAAGTAAAACAGTTAAAACATCTCACCTGATTGAATTTTGCATTGGCAATGTGTTTTGTTTCTAGCTGTCCGTATTGTGGTGGTTTACAGGAAAATTCAACAAAAGCTAACAACTGATCAAAGATAGCAGGATACATTACTTGCATGTTTTCTGAACCTATACATATAGCCTATAAAAATCAATTAAAAATCAATTTTTCAGAAAATATTTAATTCTTTGCAAAAACACGACATATGCATATAGTTTTGTGATGTATATTTTAGGAATGTAAAATGCTGTAGGCATTAGGTTTTTCTAGTCTGAGAAAGTTTCATGAACTCTGTTGAACTGATAAAGCAGTCCAGTCTGCTGAATTAATTCAAAGGATAATTACTTAACCTCTGAACTTTACATTAAATACATTAATTGATACATTAGTTAGAGAGGTAACAATTCAGAAATCAATGAAACTCTCAGATTAGCTAACATTTGATTTACTTAGATACATACAATAGTAACAGAGGAAAATACAGATCAGACAGAAAGGTAGAAGTAGTATTTTTGTCAAATTGCCAAAAAAAAAAAAAGAAAAAAGATAATTAGGGGCAATTGGTCCCTGAGTTATCTACAGATTATGGAAAGAATACAACCAAAATTCTATAATAATAGTGGTGTACATAATACCAAACTAATTGATAAAGAAGAAAATATTTTGAAGGAAGATTATAGTGATGATAATAGAAAGGTCAAAACAATCTGAATGACATGCTTGTTCAAATGATCTGTCCCATTTTATGCAAGATTATGTCACCAAAAAATATTCTGACATAATGCTTAGATAGCTGTCACTTCATTTTTGTAACTATCTGAAGAAACAAATACAAGTATTTTTTGAAGAGAATTATTTCACAAGTAATAACTAGATTAATATTAAATAATCTACATACTACAGGTAGTCCTCAATTTACAACCACAACTGAGCCCAAAATTTATGCTGTTAAATAAGAAATTTAAGTGACTTTTGCCCCATTTTATGACTTTTAAGTGAATACTACCTTATTTTATGACATTTTTAAGTGAATCACTGCAATTCTTAAATTAGTAACATGGTTATTAAGTGAATCTAGTTTACCGGTTGACTTTGCTTGTCAGAAAGTCGCAAAAGAAGGTGATATGACCCCAGGACATTGCAAACATTATAAATGTGAACCACTTGTCAAGCATTCAAACCACATAACCATGGGGATGCTGCAATGGTCATAAGTGTGAAAAATGGACATAAGTCACTTTTTTCTGTGCTGTTATATCTTCAAGTGGTCACTATATGAACTGTTGTAAGTTGAGGACTACCTGTATATTGAGCATTTGTCAATACATTTATCTTCTAGTTGGCATATGCAAGAAATTGGTCCATTCAGAAATTCAAGAATGAATAAGCATTATGATTGTTGAGTATCTGCTTAGAAAGAGCATCTACCTGTATTTTGGCTGTTATTATGTGTTATCTGACAGTCCATAACTTATTAGAACAGTACAATTTGTTTTAAATCTGGCCACTTTATAATATGTTTGTTTTAATTTCTTTTAATATTGATACTGTGATTTTTTTACTTGGCTGTACACCGCCCTGAGTCCTTCGGGAGAAGGGCGGTATAAAAATTGAATAAAATAAATAAATAAATAATATTCCCAAATTGCAGGGAGAAGGAATGTTCTATGAGCCAATAGCTATTCCATTTCTGTATGCAGTTAGAGGGGCTTCATCGGATGATGTGGAGGATATTAATGAGTTATATTTTGAAGCATGAGATTTTGCTCCCTATTTATCTGCATTTCTTTTACAACCAAAGTTGAAGCATTACAACTGAGATTGTTTTTAATATTTTATATCTTGAATCCAGAATCAAAACATTGATAAATATTCTGCATTTTTATTTGATGGATAACTTCATGTAACTCTTGCCTTTACTCTGCATGTTTATATTCTAGAAAATGGGCAGCTTTGAGTCTTAAATCAGAATCTTCTTTTAGCTTGGATTGTTTTCAATCAAAGTAATTTAAATCAGCATAGACAAGAATTTCATTTAGTTAGATCAAGACTTCTCTTTCTTAAGTGATACTACACATCTTACTATTAAAGCAGGGGTCCCCAATACTCTTGGCTAGGAACTGGGCCACATAGCTGGAAGTGAGTGATGGGTGAGCAAGTGAAACTGAAACCACCACCACCCTTCCAGGTCTGTGGATAAATTGTCTTCCATAAAAGCGGTCCCTGGTACCCAAAATATTGGAGATCGTTGCACTAAAGACTATAATTTTTTTCAGTTAATTGGTTTATTTTTATACTGTTTTCTTCTACATTTAGATTTCTATATCCTTGTACCCTGTACCCATTATTCATGTGGAGACCATGTCTTAAAAGCATTCCTGTATTTTAAAAAGCCATAATTCATGATATTTTTGAAATTAAATATTGGAATACAAAATTATAAATGGAATATTATTGCAAACAAAACAAAACAAAACAAACAAAGTGGTAAACAAAAATAAAACCCCTAGACTAATATAAAGAAATAAAGTTAAATAGCTATTTGGTATGGTTAGTACAGTTACTTTTCATCAGTGAAAGTAAAATGCCTAATTAAATAATTTAGTTCTGGAATATGACTTAATTTATTCTTTTATATTCTAAAAATAAAAAATGGTAAATGCTTAAGTTCAGTTAACAGATTAAATGTACCGTTGCATACAGTATTTACATCTGTATTACATATATACCTATCATACTTTTTCTTTTCAGTTTCTCATTATGTATAATGAGAAAAAAAGAGTAAGCAATGTTACAGAAATTAAGAGTTAAGGATGAGAAACATAGATCAATTAGTTTACAACTAAGGCCATTTATTCTACTTCTTTAAACCTTTCTGTCCTTCAAACCATCCTTACTTCAATTATGTTCATATAATGCCTTTCATACAAATCATTAAATGTTCCATCGTTCTCTTTTTGAAGATTTCAGTAATTCCAATTTACTCATGTTTGCCTTTTCTTTTAACCCATCGTTATAGATATCTGTTTTGTGGCTCTATAGCATGGGTTCCCAAACTACCGCCCGCGGGCCGCATGTGGCCCACTGAAGCCATTAATCCAGCCCGTGCAAGACCACAAGGTTGCCCCACCCACATTGCCCCGCCCACCCTTCAGCAAAGCACAGGACTTGCCTTCGCGAGCCCTGCGGGGTAGAACTGAAAGATAAGCCCAATAATTTTGGCCTCCAGAATGCTTCTGGAGGTGGTGGGTGATGGTGAAAGGAGCCCAAAAAATGGATGAAAACAGCCCATTTTTGGCAAAAAACGAGCCGTTTTGGCCTGGTTTTGGCCTGCAGAATGCTTCTGGAGGTGGGCTGTGTGTATGTGGTGAAAGGAACCCCCAAACAGACAAAAACGGCCTGTTTTTGGCCAAAAAATGAGCCATTTTGCCTGGTTTTGGCCTGCAGAATGCTTCAGGAGGTAGGGGGATAAAAAAACGGGGTGCACAGATGCCCCAGGCGACCAAAAAATGGGCAAAAATAGCCCGTTTTTCACTTCCCCGCCTCCAGAAGATAGATAGATAGAGAGAGAGAGAGATAGAGGGAGAGAAAGGGAGAGACAGAGGGAGAGAAAGAGAGAGGGAGAGAGAGAAAGAGAGAGGGAGAGAAAGAGAGAGGTGGAGAGAGAGAGAAAAAGAGAGAGAGAGCGGGAGGGAGAGGGAGAGATTTCTCAAGCTCCCTGGGGTGAGAAGAATTGCTGCAAAACTGAGTTTCCTGAAGTCGACCATTAGACCCCTAAACAACTGAAAAAACGATTTAGTAAAAAGAAAAGGCAACCAAAAGAGCAACATGCAAACAAAAGCAAATAAAACACCCCCAGAAGCAAAACAAATTAAAGTTTAATTTGTGTGCATTGTTCAATGGACTGGTAAATTGGCCATGCCCACCTAGTCACATGACCTAGCCATGTCTACCTAGTCACATGCCCACCTAGCCATGCTAGTTCCCCCAACAATCTGAGGGACCGTGAATTGGCCCTGTTTAAAAAGTTTGAGGACCCCTGCTCTATAGTAATTCATTCTTTCTATATACGTAAATTACGTAAATTTTCTTTTTTTATATTTGTTAGTCATTTTTATATTTATCAACTTTTATACCTCACGAATTTGTTGTTGATCCTGTCTCGTTGTCATATTTTAATACATTTCTATTATGTTCAAGTTATTTTTATGTTTCTCTTGACCTACTAAACATTAGTACCTCTAATTTAGAGATTTCCAAGCCAGTATATTGTTGTTTATAGCTGATTCATTACCACATGTATACTGAGAGACACTCAGGATGTTTAGAAGTTGGATGAACTCTGTCTCTAAGAAGAAATTAGGGACAAAATATTGTCACCATGAGCACAACTGGGTTCTGAAGCAGGAATTAGCCAGACCTGTTCCTATTTGCTGCCTCATCATCTTGACTTGCATTTCTTTTTCTGATTATTTTTACTAGGCAAACACACACACCCTGGACAGAGTTACCCATAAATGTTAATTATGCCTGCAGACAGAAGTAGGAAAAAGCTGAAAAACTCTGGTGTCCTTGACATAGGAATGAAATCTCATAGGTTTATTCAGTATACAATTATAGAGTGTTTTCCGAACAATGTTAAGTACATTTTGCCTAGGGCGTATAAGCTGTTATATTTACTCCTAAACCAAGTAAGTTTTCAATGTCCTGAGAGAAACTTAGGGGAAGCAGAGTTCCTGTACGTAATGAATACAAAGCATTTCATATGTCATCACGCACAAACACACACAAGCATACACATAAATATATGCTAGACTCATTAGCATTGTTGGAAAAATTATTCAGAACTTCTTCTCTGGGAAAAAAAAAGCCTGTTTCAGGACTTAAAATCCTTTCCCCAAAATGCAGAAATAAAAATCTCTGATTATGAGAATTACCTCATCCAATAGGATTTTTTTCTATCAACAAAATTGAGGTTAACAGAATACTTATTTAAGACAAAGCTAATGAGCACTCATTCTCCAAGTTAGTTTGTTTTTATATAAAAAACTTAGATTTTTTTAGAAAACAAAAAGGAATTATGAAGAAATTATGTAAGAAACTGGTAACATTAATTGGTAGTATAAATACTTTTTAAAAAAGAAATAATGAATATAAATCCCACTGAAATCAACAAGATATAGTTAAGTGTAATGGCAAGTTTCATTAATTTCACTGAAACATTATTGGATGCGAATTATACTGATCAAGATCTATCAATTTAATTTATATTTTACATGTACATTACATTTTAAATGCATTACAGCACCGCAAATTAATTTCAGCTTTGTATTTTTAAAAAACATTTTCTTGATTCAGAAAATATATACTGAATATAATGTTAAAGAACTCTGACTGGCAGGATCTAGCAAGAGAGCCTTCTCTGCTTTTGGAATATTCTTCCCCCGGAGGTGAAGCAGACCCCCCACTATCCTAATTTTCTGAAAAGTAGTTGAAACATGGCTCTGTGGCCTTGCATGAGAAGCTCAGAGAAGCACACAGCTGTGGGGCTGGTTAGTTTCTGAATCATCTTTTAACTAATTTTAATCTGCCACCTCTTAAATTTTTAACTTTTAAATGTACTGTTTTATATTTTAACATTTTATTGTATACTGCCCAGAGTCCCTATCTGAGGGATAAATGTAAAAAAAATAAATACATAAATAATAAATTAAAAATGTAACAATTTATGTTGTGACAGATCTTTTGAATAAAGAATACTGAGAAGACACTTGAAACAGTATTTTTTTCAAGAAGTAGGAAAATTATTTTAAGTAATTAAAGTTAATTATGGTTATTACTATATAAGGCCATTGATGACAGTGTAAAAGAAATTGAGTGCTTTTCATAAAGTATTTAAAAATTGTGTTACCTTTTGTAAGACATCTAAAGCCGTAAGTACAGCTTCTTGCAAACTTGTTAGAACTGCCTCAGTATATGATGGTAAGATGAAAGGAGATGCATCAGAACTGATTGGAACAGAGATTGCACCATGTAGAATGACGCCTAGTTTTTGGAGATCATCCATACTGAAACCTGTTTTAATGTGTTGATAAAGGGCTGGAAATATCTGTATTAAAGCTGTAAGAAAAGGCTGGCTGGGAATAAAAGTCATTTTATCGAAAGAAACTGGGGGCTTTGTACTTTCTGAACCAATTCTAAACCAACTGTTCCATGCAGCCCACCAAAGCTCCAAGTCTTCAATTTCATCAGTTATCACAGGGGGCTCAGTTGCACTATATTTTCCAATCCTTTCTCCTATAGAATCAGTTCTCATAAAAGATCTTCCAAGGCCAGTGGCAGTCACTGATCCTATGAGGACAGGCACAGGAACATTAATAGCAGGTGGTGTATCAGGTTTCTCAGTTTCTCTAACAGGAGATACAATTTGTAAGATTTCCTGAAAGCTTTTCAAAGCAGCCAAAGAAACCTCATTGTTTTTGCTGAGTGCAGCTGACTGAATGTGATCAAGAAGAACATCCCAAGCTTCAGAAAAATCTCCTATTAGGGAAAAAGAAAGCTCAGTAAGATATGCTTCATTATTACTATGATATGTATTAAAAATAGCTCACTGGTTAGAGAAAAAATGATTTGTTATAAAGTATACAAAATAAGATACATTATACTACTGTCCAAAGATGTGTGAAATTTCATTAGCCACTCTACCTCCGTGGACACCATCCCAAATCTACTGCCCAATCCACTATTAAACAATACGATCCAAATTCAAGTTAGGATACCATTTCAGAGTTAGGGTTAGTCTTCTGTTAAAGCAGAATGTCAATTAAAGCTTAATTTACATCATTTGTGTCATTTCACCACGTTTGTATCATGATACAACTATCTGTGTGATAGTTACAGATAGTCCTTGCTTAATGATTACTTGTTCAACAACCATACAAACTTATGCTGGTACTGAACGAGTGGTTGTTTATTAGTCCTCATGATTATGATCATGATCCAGGTGCTTGGTGACTAGCTTACAACACTGCAGCATCTTGCAATCACATAATTGCCATTTACTACCTTTATTGCTGTCTTCTTTCAAGCAAAGTTAATGGAGAAATTGGCAGGAGATTGCAAATGATAATCACATGACACTGCACTTAATGCAATGGGTTTGTTTGACAAGAGCCAGAATTTCCATAGTGGTTGATTACATGAAATTGCATTTTACAACCGCATCACTTAGCATCAGACATTCAGTCCTAATTACCTTCGCTAAGTGAAGACTACCTGTACATAAATGATGAAAACTTAAAAGAATCATATGAACTAATTCAAAAACAGTGGACTCTGGTACCTTGGGATGCTGTTTTGGTAGAAAGTTTTTGGTTGCACTTGAAATTCATTAAATTCAGATCCAATTAACAATAAGAAAATAGGATTTTTGTCATAAAAGGAAGAAATTACTTTTCAATTAATGCAGAATCGGCAAGAAAATCTTATGACATAATGAAGTAAATAAATTAACCAAATTTGTATTAAAATAAGAGTTATAAATATAATCAAGATGAAAATTAAATTTCTTATTCATGCAAAATACATCTGCAGAACCAAAATGTCTATATAAAAACCTGTCTTAAACATAAATAAGAATTCACTGTACCTAAGGACTGCAACAAATACCGTCTTGTGTTGAATATTCTAGCTACTCCAGCCAATGTTAGTACCCATGTCTCAGCCCACTGTTTCTCTGCTGTATCTCGTGAATGGTGAATAAGAATGTTACCACCACCAGATTCAATCTTCTCTTTATCAGCAGTTGTAGAAGATTCCCGCACTCTATCCAGCAAATGAAAGAGAACCTATAAAATATTTAAGATCTTTAAACTAATATCTAATTAATAAATAAACACATTGGCAAATGTTTTTTCTCTAATGAAGAATTTATAATTGGTATTTTATTTCATTTTACTTCAAATCAGTTTTGACTCCTGGCAGCTACCTGGACTAGTCCCTGCAATTTTGGCAAGATTTGCAGAAGGGATTTTCCATTTTATTTTCCAAGGCCGAGAAAGAGGGACTGGTCCAAAATCATCCAGTTAGCTTCATGCCTAAAACAGGCTTCCAGTTTCTAGCCTACTACTAGAAACTACGCTAAACTGGCTCTCATTTTAATTTTACTACCATATAATTTTAAGTTAGTTACCGCCTTTGATACAGATGTAAGTGTTACAACAGAGCTAGCTTCTTTAAGTGCTTTTCCTTTGAAATTGAATAGAATTTTAAAATATTAATTATAATGAAACAGTTGTTGCTTATACTGTAATAAAGAATTAGAATCATATTAGGCCACTTTATAATTTCACTGAATTCTAAAAATATGCTCAAGTGAAAATATTGATTCCATTAACTAGGGATTCAAAACACAAAATTGATTTAGATAAAAAAGAGAAAGAAAAGAAAAAAAAAAGAAAAGAAAAAAGTGAAGAGGACATTGTATAAGAGAACTTTATCTAAATGAGAGGACAGCAATCAGTGATTTTTACCATCTCTCTAGTTCAGTCACATATTTTGCTTAGTTGCTGTTTTTCAGTAACAATTTTGCTGAAACCAATTGCAGTTGCTAAATGATGTATGTTGTTGGTTTCCATACACAGTATTTAATTGCAATCCAATACAGTAATTTGATGATGTGCAAGAAACAGTCCACATAGCTTTCTTTGACTTTTCAAAGCAAAAACTTCAATTTTCAAGAAGCAAGTAGTTGCCTTTTCAACAGTATGACTCAATCTTCTAATTCTATAAACTATATTTGATCTTTTACCTGTTGACAGAAATAACTAATCTCACTTTTTAGCAAATTATACCTATATCTATTTTTCATATATGTAAGAGAAACTTTCTGGAGTGTCAGAGCACTCCTCTCAGAATTTAGTTTCCAACTTAGGTAGGATGCAAAAAGATAACATAATACAGCTGAAAAAAAAGTGAAGCCATACACTCAATATCTTTGCTTATATGTAATATACAGTGCATTCAGAAAGTAATCAGACCCCCCCTTTACGTTTGTCAATTTTGTTATACTGTCTGATTCTACAGTTGTTGAAATTCATTTTTTCTCATTAATCTACACTCAGTACCCCATAATAACAAAGTGAAAGCAGAATTTTAAAAATGTCTGTAAATTTATTAAAAAGAAAAAAAACTGAAATATTACATTATCATAAGTATTCAGACCCATTACTCAGTACTTTGCTGAAGCACCTTTGGCAGCAGTTACAGCCTCGAGTTTTCTTGGGTATGATGTGACAAGCTTTGCACACCTGGATTGGAGGATTTTTTGTCATTCTTCCTTGCAAATCCTCTCCAGCTCAGTCAGGTTGGATGGTGACCATCAGTGGACACCCTTTTCAGTTCTCTCCAGAGTTGTTCAAAGGGTTCAAATCAGGGCTCTGGCTGGGCCACTCTAGGACCTTCACAGGTTGTCCCTAAGCCACTCCTGTGTTATTTTGGCTGTGTGCTTAGGATCATTGTCATGTTGTCAAGTGAACTTTGGGACATTCTGAGGTCCCGAGTGCTGTGGAATAGGTTTTCATTGAGCATATCCCTGTACTTCGCTCCATTCAGCTTTCCCTCAATCCTGGCCAGTTTCCCAGTCCCTGCTGCTAAAAAATACCCCCAGAGCATGATGCTGCCATCACCATGCTTCACTGTTGAGATGATGATGGGCAGGTGATAAGCGGTGCCTGGTTTCCTCCAGACAATAGTTTAGAATTGAGGCCAAACAGTTCAGTCTTGGTTTCATCAGACCAGAGAATCTTGTTCCTCACAGTCTGAGAGTCCTTCAGGAGCTTTTTTGAAAACTCCAAGCAGGCTTTCATGTGTTTTGCGCTGAGGAGAGGCTTCCATCTAGCCACTCTGCCATAAAGCCCAGAGCTGTGGATGGCCACAGTGATGGTTGTCCTTCTGGAACTCTGTCCCATCTCCACACAGGATCTCTGGAGCTTAGTCACAGGGACCATCAGGTTCTTGGTCACTTTTCTTACTAAGGCCCTTCTCCCCCGATTGCTCAGTTTGACTGGGTGACCAGCTCTTGGAAGAGTCCTGGTTGCACCAAATGTCTTCCATTTGACAATTATGGAGGCCACTGTGCTCTTAGGAACCTTCAGTGCAGCAGAAATTTTACTGTAGCCTTCCCCAGATCTGTGCCTTGCAATAATCCTGTCTCTGAGCTCTGTAGGCAGTTCCTTTGACATCATGGCTTTTGCTCTGCTACAGTATGCATTGTCAGCTGTGAAGACTTCTATAGAGAGGTATGTGCCTTTCAAATCATGTCCAAGCAATTTAATTTATCACAGGTCAACTCCAATCAAGGTGTAGAAACATGTTAGCAACGATCAAGACAAATGGGAGGCACCAGAGCTAAATTACAGGTTTTGTTGCAAAGGATCCGAATACTTATGCCAATGTGATATTTCAGTTTTTTCTTTTTAATAAATTTACAGACATTTCCAAAATTCTGTTTTTACTTTGTCATTATGGAGTACTGAGTGTAGATTAATAAGAAAAAATGAATTTTAACAACTGTAGAAATCAGGCTGCAGCATAACAAAAGTGATGGGGGTCTGAATACTTTCTCATTATATGTACCATACTTTTTGGAGTATAAAATGCACTCCCCCCCCCAAAAAAAGAGGGTGGCAATGTTGGTGTGTCTTATACACCGAATACATCCATTTTTGGCGTCTCGAAGCCTAGCCCTATGCGTCCTGTTTTTGTGAAAAATGGGTCCGTTTTTTACAAAAATGGGATGCGCAGAAGGCTTGGGAGGCCTGCAGAGTGCTCCTGGGGGCTGGGGAGCAATAATGTGACACGTGGGGGTGGGGGGTTGGGAGGCCAAAAATGAGCCCATTTTTTGAGAAAACAGATCACGTTTTTGTAAAAATGGGGGCGTTTTTGCTTCCCCCAGCCCACAGGAGCCCTCAGCAGGCCTTCCAAACCCTCTGTGGGCCCCATTTTTGTGAAAAACAGGCCCTTTTTTGGCCTCCCCCCCATGCATCACATTTTTGCCCTCCCTCACCCGCAGGAGCACTCTGCAGAGCGCTCCTGGGGGCTGGGGAGGGCAAACACGTTTTTTCATTGCTTACCTCTTCAAAATCTTGGTGCATCTTATACACTGGTGCGTCTTATAGTCCAAAAAATATGTTATATGATAAATCACTACAAAACACATGTTGCAAATACAGTCAAATGTAATTTACAGGCCTGGAAAGATTGGTGACAGAAAAAAATTGGTACACATCCCAATTTGTACTTTAAAATCTAATAAAAAGGATAATTTTGTCTTATATTATATAAAAAGAACTAGAATCAAGCATATTGTAAGAAAAATATCATTACATATAAATATCAGTACCTTCCATATAACTGTATGCCATGTTGAATGCTGAAGTAAAGTTCCATGAGCACCAATTGTAGAGAATAGAGTCTGCCCGGCACTCTTTCTAACTGCAGGGCGTGGATCTACACAGAGTTCACCTAGTTTGGCATATAGGCAAAGCCAGAGGCAATCAAATGGTGGTGCTGGATGGAAGGGACGGTTCAATGTTATCCCGTTTTCTTCTGCTTGCTTCTGTAACATTGTTTCTTCCTTGTTTAATTCCTTTTCAATAATTTCACCTCTTTGGAAGAAATAGTCTGAAATATTCCACTAGAAAACAAAAAATACTTCTTTGTAAGTGACTAAACACAAAGAAGAGTGGCAATCCTGCATTGGAAATGTAAAAAAAAAAAACCCAGTGAAAATGACAATATATATTTTATAAATTAAAATGAATTGTTCTGAACATTTAGCTGTTTTAGCATGGCATTATTTTTAGGCACCAGTTATGATGGATTGATTGATGCATGTAGGCATTTTGAGGAACTATTGTTAGGGATATTCCTTCTTAAATACGTGATTATTAGTTTGAATACTTAAAAATATTATAGAACATTTTGGCATTTCCTTTTTTTTATGAAAACCAGTAAGATGAAAAAGCAGATTTTAGCCAAATTCCCACAGAAATGGAATTTCATCAAAAACATTTTGGTTTAGAAGTGAACTATTTTCTTTAAAAAACAACAACAATCACTTAAGTATTTATATGTATGCTTTAAATGGACTAGCTCCAATTTTAATCAGGTTGCTGATATTACACAAAGTATGTCCTACTTTGTATAGTAAAAAATAACACTTAAAATGGCAATTGTGTCTGCTATTTTATACAGAACACATATTTTATATATCATATTTTAAGATTAGTGACTTTTATTTCAATGATACAGATATATGTACAGTACTTGGATGCCCTATTATATTAACAGGTACAACCAGGAGTAAGTAAAGCTTGGTTAAAACAATAATCCATAGCATTAAGCACATGGTTACTATAAGAGCATGTTACAGTGTATATTAGTGCATTAATGTGATAGTATATTAATGATTGATAGGTTAGCGAATCCCAAATTAATTTCTCTTTAGTTAGATCTAAAAATGTGGTACCAAACTCTATTGTTAGGTTTTATACTTTCACTGTATTAATATGCTAGTGACAGTTTAAAAATGGTAGCTGGACTATTATATTCAACCTTTTCTTTTAAGCTTGTGCTATGGCTCCCTGCTGACCATAATAAGAATACTTATTGTTAACATATATTTGCCAAAAACTTTTATTACACCATATTTATTTAGAAGCAATCTCTAACATGATTTAATTTGGTTTATTTATAGGAAAATGAAAGCAGAATATCAGTTTAAACCTTCACATAAAAATCTACATATTTAGGGAGTAAAAGTAACAATAAATGAAGCCTCACCAAAAGACCAATTGATGTTAAACTGATGTTTAGTTCTTGGTTGTGAAGCCCAAAACTTCCAGCGACATCTACTACTATCTGTAGGCAAGTACATGGCATTGTTGGCAAAAAGTCAGTCACAACCAACTGGAGACACTGGAATGCAGTCCGGATTAGAGACTCTCTATTAACAAAATCAATAGTTATTTATAAATAAGAGTTATGATACATATGGTCCTCAACTTATGATCAGTTGTTTAATGATCGTTTGAAGTTACGACGGATTTAAAGAAAGCTATCTGTGACCTATCCTTGAAGTTACAACTCCTGATTCCCCCATTGTCACATGATCATATTTGTTTATTTATTCATTTATTTAAACTTATAAATGTTGAAAGAAGTGCATGCGTTTGCATTATAATACATCGGCTGAAACTATTGTTCTTCCCTATAGATTTGAGTCGTATCCTTATGGAGGATAACTGTAAATCAACATGGATTAAGACTATTTAATTAAAACTCCAAAATCTTGGCCTCTGCAAGGAGGAGTTTCTAATGATGGACTGTAAATGTGTATTTAATGCATTTAAACATAGTATTAAAGATCAGGAGTTGTCTGCTTTACCCAAGAATGTTTTCTTGAGAAGATAGGCTCCCTTCATAAATCAGTGAAATATGTATCTCCTGTCCCTAAATTTTGGAGGGCACTAACTAGATCTAACACTTTGCCCATAGCAGTTCTGGAGGGCTGATACAAAAAAGTTCCATATAAGTTGAGACTGTGCCCCTGTGGACAAGGGGGTTATTGAAACCACGTCCTGCTGTATTGCACCCTCTATAAAGATCTCATCTTCAAGGACTCATTTTAACTTCTTACTTGACACAAAATATCCCAGTAATTCTGATCTTTTTTATGCACATGTCAATCCTGAAGTAAGCTGGCTGAGGCCATCTTGGAGGCTTCACGGTTGTCACAAGGAAGAAGAAGGGATAGGGAGGGAGGAAATAGATAGCTGGGGTTTTACAGTCAAAACAAAAATTTTTCCTGTGGGAACTAAGGACATTCCAACAGATGGCTGGGGAGAAGAGGAGTGGAGTAACCATGGCCAGCACCTCGATTGGACAATGTGACTGATGACTTGGGGAAAGGGGGGAAATTTTACTTTTTTAATTAAGTGAAAACTGTGGGAATCTTCAGAGACAGTATTCACCAGTTGTGCCAGATGATGTATTCAATAAATTGTTCCTTGAGGAATCTATCTGTCTCTGAGTTCTGCTTTCTTTGGGCAAGGGACAAGGGGACCTCTGGAACTGGATTCATCTGGGGACTGGAGATTTCAGATGGAATTCCACAGCCAGACCTTGGAGGCCTTACCAGAGATATTCAACAGGATGAGCCTTGAAAGCCTGGGGCAAGCACGCCAGGTTGAGTGGGCCAGAGTGATCCTAAGCCAGCCAACTCCAATGTTCCCTCCCAGCAGAGAACAAGCCTCAATCCCAACAGCCCGACCATCCAGCCCTCTGCTGGTCCCCTTGGCTGTGATGAAGTCCACCAAGACCTCCTAGAGGGCCAGCCCCACTTGGTCATCCACACCAACTGCTAGCGTGGCAGGTGCCTCCCGGCTGGGCTTACTACCCCAGGCACAGCTGGGCCCAAATGCAGAGGGACCCTGTAGGGGTGCCACCGCAGCACCTTGTGCCTGCTTCTCCACCTCCACCTCCCACTGCACTGCCAGCGATCAAAGCCATCTTCGATGGGGACAAGAATAAGCTCACATTCTTTCTGAACCAAGTGTGGGCTCACATTGATGACCATGGCCATAGCTACCCCACCAACCAAGCCATGGTCCAAGCTGTATCTGTAAACCTAAGAAGGGAAGTGGCTGAATGGGTAACCCAGCTCCATGACAAAGATGGGAAACACTGACACCTTCCTGCAGCAGCTGAGGGCCAGATTCGAAGATGAGTCCCAAGCCCAGCAAGCTGTAGCAGAGATAACGAAATCAAGCAGAAGAGTTGCCCTGCCAAAGAGTATGTCAGGGAATTTAAAAGAATTGCTAGGAAACTGCGGCACTGGCCAGAACGGCTCCTGGTCTACTTCTTTAAAGAAGGCTTAGACTCAGAACTATTTCACACATGAATTTGTCAAGGGGTCCCTGATCGCATCCATGAATGGTACCGAATGGCGGTGGCCATGGACCTCAAATTCAACCTGCACAAGAAACGTGGGTCCACAGAAAGGAAGCCAAAGAGCCAACCCGAGAGGCACCAACTTGGTCGGTGACCAACCCCTGCCAGGCCAAAGGGCAGCTGGGAGGGATTTCAGAACAGCCCATCAAATGCTTCTGCTACAGCCAGCAAGGCCACCAGGCAGCTAAATGCCTGGCCCCGGCTCCTCAACAAAAAGGGAAAATCCTGGAGCCGACAAAACCTAGGAAGTCACCCCAGAAAGTGGAAAATTCGCCCGCCAGGCCATTGAGGTCTCCCCTCCCCCAAGCAGGGAAGAAAGAATGCCGGCCTTGCAACCTTGGCTGCCCACACCCTATGACAGCGACGACAAGGATGACCTGATGGTAAGTGAAGCCATCCACCCATTCGCCATCCAGTTGAGACTAGTAGTTCCAAAAACTGGGGTACAGGGGGAGATGGAAGACATCATAGACACGGGCATCACCTTTTGCCTAAGCAGCCTGCCCATGGTCCTAAATTTGGAGATCAGGATGAAAACAATGACCCAGCCTATATGGTTCGAGCAGGTCAATGGATTGCTGATAGGGGGAGCCCCTGCCACACTTCTCACTGAACCAACAATGCTAGAGATGGGCCGGCACTGGGAGCTCATCCATTTCATAGTGATGCCAAAGATGACCGAATCAGTGATTCTAGGACTAGCGTGACTAGACAAATGGGCCCCTACCATCTGGTGGGAAGGGGTGACCAAAAGCTTAGACTGGGAATAAACCCTCTTCCTCCCTCTGAAGTGGCCATGGGGGGAGCTGTCCAATGGCTGAAAGACCAAAGTGAGACAAGAGGGCCAAAATCATGTCCAAACAGCTCTCAGGGATGCCAAAAATCCCCAGAGAGTACCAAGATCTAGCAGGCATGTTCAGTGTTCAGCAACACCCTACCGCCTCCTCACCGTCCTACCAAATGCGCTATAGAATTTGTGCTTGGGGAGAAACTACCCAAACTGAAAATGTACTCCATGGTCCATAAAGAAATAAAGGAACTGAGGGAGTACATTGACACGAACCTATCTAGAGGGTTCATACAACAAGCAAAGTCAAGGGTGGCCACCCCAGTCTTCTTCAAAGAGAAAAACAACATGCCTATGAGGCTATGTGTAGATTTTAGAGGAATTAACACCATTTGTGTGGAAAATATATACTGTACCCACTCCCCCCATGGAAGACCTTCTAGCAGACTTGACAAAGGAAAAAGTATTCACCAAATTAGATCTCTGAGAAGTGTACTATCAAGGCGTACTACACCATGGTTCCCCCCCCACCAACCGGCGACACAAGCCACCACCAGAAGACAAGCGCAACAACAAAGAGCCAGAGGTGGCGGAGGTTTATCTCAAAAACTAAAAACCAAATTGACTGCTGATCTGTGGTACAAGGATAACTGAGGGGAACTGACTGTTAGGGACAAACAAGCCTGGAAGGACTCCAAGCTATATGTCTCCAGCAGCTTGCACCTCCAGATACTCCAAAAGACCCACGACCCAGGACCCTGAAAACCTTGTACCTGGCCAGGAGACAATTTTGGTGACCAAAAATGAAAGGAGACATTGAGAAATATGTCAAAAGCTGTGCAACCTGTGCAGCAATGAAGAAAAGACCAGGGAAGCCCCTAGGGTTGCTCCAACAAGTGGCAGACCCATCCCGACCTTGGGAAGAAATTGTCATGGACTGTATACCCTGTTTCCTCCCAAATAAAACATCCCCCGATAATAAGCCCAATCGGGCTTTTGAGCGCATGGCAATAAGGCCAAGCACTTATTTCCGGGTTCAAAAAAATATAAGACAGGGTCTTATTTTCAGGGGAAATGGTAATAGAGTTCCCTGAGAGTGGTGGCAACATGGTCCTTTGGACCGTGATAGACCTGTTCTCAAAACAAGCCCATTTCACAGCCTGCTCAAGTTTCCCATCAGCCCACAAGCTGGCCAACTGTTCATAAAACGTTTCTATAGCCTACATGGTGTTCCTCGTAGAATAATCTCTGACGGGGGGGTCCAATTTACAGCTAAGTTCTGGAGGGAGTTTATACAATCCATTAGGTTCTCACAGGGACTTAGTTTGGCCTTTCACATGAGTACTAAAAGGGCCATGGAATAGACTAACAGCATGGTTAAACAATATTTAAGATGCTACATTGATTACCAATAAAACAATTGGGCAGAATTACTGCCTTTTGTCGAAGTGGCATACAATAATATGGTGCACAGTAGCATTGGCTTACACCCTTTCCAGATCACCAGTGGCATAGAATTCATCCCCATGCCTGAGCTCCTGAGAGAGCCGCCCTCCTCCATGTCTTTAACTGAATGGATGGAGTCCCTAAAAAAAGCCTGGGAAAATACAAAGCATGCCCTTTAAGAAGCAGCAAAGACTCATAAAGTGCAAGCCGATAAACATCGAGCCCCTCAGAAGCCTTTCCAGATAGGGAGCAAAATTTACCTCTCAACAAAATTCTTAGGCTAAAACTCCCCTGCAAGAAGCTAGGGCCAAAGGTCATAGGACCCTTTCCAATAGTGAAAGTGAGTAACACAGTTACAGTACAGCTGAAACTCCTCTGCCTACTAGGAAAAGTGCATCTGGTCTTTCACAGCAGCTTGCTAAAACCGGTGGTAGATTCCCAGCTGAGGCCAGTAGACAGGGCAGCCCCAAAACCAATCTTAGTGCAAGGGGAAATGCATTACAAAATAAAGAGAATGCTAGATTCCAGATTGTATAAACGGAGATTGCAATACTTAGTACAATGGAAGCTACATGGGTAAAGAGCTGGGATGTAAAGGCAAACAGGCTGGTCAAACAGTTCCATGAAAAATACCCTCAAAAACCAAAGGGACCTCTGGGAGAGGAAGAGGTGATTAATTTGAGCACTAATTAACCTCTATATGGTTTTTTCTTTTCTTTTTCAGGAGCTAGTCAGTTAAGGAGGTGCTGACTGTCAACCCTGAAGCAAGTCTGGCTGAGGCCATCTTGGAGAGGAGGAGTGGAGTAACCAAGCAATCGGCCAGTACCTCGATTGGACAATATGACTGATGGGGGAGAGGAAGGCTGCTGGAGGGCTGCTAAAGCATGTTTG
This sequence comes from Ahaetulla prasina, assembly GCF_028640845.1. NCBI lineage: Eukaryota > Metazoa > Chordata > Lepidosauria > Squamata > Colubridae > Ahaetulla > Ahaetulla prasina. The sequence continues at coordinate 46,377,992 of NC_080545.1, read as the reverse complement.
CAGTAGTGCTTCTTGGTTTTATTTTATTTTATCAATTTTTAGTACTCCCATTGGGATTCTTTTTTATTTAAGTAATATTTTTCGGAGAAGATAACAGCGTAGACCATAACACAGACAAAAGTTTTTGTTTTTGCCGGGGACTAATAAGGCATGGGAAAAAGAAAGAAACACAACAACAAAGAGATGGAGGTGGGATCTCTCCCACCAGTGAAAACTGCAAAACAACCAAGAATTGAGAAGCATTTTGCTGGCAAGAAATCTGTAAGTAAAACTAACCCCCACCTCCATTTCCAACAATGTTGAGAGGTTAGAATGGGACTTGCAAAGAGATTTGACAATGTGAATAATGACTTGGGGAAAGGGGGTAACTTTTACTTTTTTAATTAGGTGAAAACCATGGAAACCTTCAGAATCAGTTTCACCAGTTGTGCCAATATGATGTATTCAATAAATCATTCCTTGAGGAATCTACTCTGCCTCTGAGTTCTGCTTTCTTTGGGTGCATTACTTGGAACACTGACAGCACAGCTACTACCGGTAAAATGTAGTTTCTTTGATTGTAGTTAGGTTTTGTTATAATGTCTGTAAAATTAGACAGACACATTAATAATTTCATAATTATTAATAATTTTGCCATCAATTATTAATAAGTTCACCCTCAATTGTAGTATATTACTACGTCCTGTCCTTTAGGGGTAAGGTTAAAACCTAGGGATTGTATTTAGTGTATTGGGTTGTGCTGGTTGAAATGTCAGCTTCCAATATTACCATCTTTGGTTTTAGTTATTGGTGGTACCCTACTAGAAGTGTGGGCAGGTAAGATAATCAGACATGTAAATATTTTAAATAAAATAAATAAATACAATATACTTACCCTTGATCACTTCTAATTGCTCCCATAACTCCAAGCACCAAGGGCCATCCAGGCCCTAGACTGTCCCCTTGGCTTTGCAAAATCTGTAAAACGCATTCCAATTGCTTGAGTCTAATATCAGGGTGACTGATATTTGACAGCTCTTTCAGTGGGTTTAGTAACAACAGCTGAAGCCTCTGGAAAAAAAGAAATGAAAATATTATTCATAATAAAAGAACTAGAAATGGTAAGATAGTTACTGTTATCTGTTGCAAACATCTGTAATATAACATAAAATTAGAAACAACATAAAATAATGCTTCAACTGTCTCATGAGTGATCAAAATCAAATTCTCTATCATTATAATTTTGTGATTAACCTCCTGCCCATAGTGCCATGCTTGGAAACACCAGTAGATAAATGTGACTATACAACTTCTAAGTGTAGGAAAGATGTTTCCTCTGGGATTGAAAACAAACAAGTGGAGAAAAGTTACTTACCATACTAATGACTAGACTGGTCTACACCCAACCTTGTTCACTATTCTATAACTGTCAGTTTTATTTAAGGAGACTTTATCATATAAATAGCAATAGACAGACTTCATATCTCTAAATTATGGAGACTATACTTTGTAGCTTTAAGACATTTTAAACTCCCCTCTTATAATAGTAACATGTAGGGCCACATCTTCTAACATCTAGTAATATCTGATAACAATATAATCACTAATAAATTGATGTCATGATATATATTGTATATGCCATAACTTGCTCATTATGTATTTTTATTCTATCTGGGCTGCAGTATTCTGTCAACTAAATGGGGTTTTCTTTGGAAAATACATTTACAGGGCTATTTATCAGTGCACCATTATTCAGTCCAATAAACAGATAATTTTCTAGGAAACCCATTGATTAGCAGAACAACATTTTAATCAAATAACATGATATTGAAATTCTAGTTCTACTCTATAACTAAATTTGAATGCAATTATAGAAAAAAATTTAACTTCTTACTCAACATCATTATCAATTAAGCTACTAATTATTTTCTAGCATGCTAATTTACCTGGTTCTGAGAGAGCGAAGGGTCATGGTTAAATGTCAATCCGGCTTTTATAAGAGAAGTTAAAGCTTCTGCTCCCCATTCCCTCATCCTTGAGTTTGGATGTTGGCAGACCTAAAGTCAGAATGCACATTAATAAATATTCAGCACTCTATATTGCTTTTCAGTCTATAAAATCATTGAAAGAATACTAATGTCTATCCTGATAATTATAAACCACTCTGTTTATACATTAGCATAGCAGTTGTTGCATTAGCAAGCAAAATGCTTCGTATTTTTTATTTTCAAAAACTAAATTAAATTAAGAGGATACTTATCAGTGTAGTAATAGTATCTTTACATGTTTCATATGTTACTATATTCTCTACCCAATTCTGATGATTTGCATGGTTGTAGTGTTGTGTCATCTTATCTTATAAAATGTTCATTCTGCTTATATTAAAATTTATCTCTTTGAAATCTCAGTTTGGTTTTATATATTATTTTCCAACATCACAACGTGATAATTCTACATTAGAAAAAGATCAGCTAGTAAATAAGAAAGCCATACTTGCAAGGCATGCTTACCTTCTGAATTAAAAAAATTAGGAAGCAATAAAGGAAAAGGGAAAAATATGAAAAAATATGAATCTAAGGCAATTCAAGCAATAAATATTAAAATAACAAAACTAAGCTTTATATCATTCTAGATCTGATGCATAACATTTCCAGTAGTAATATAATGGCTGAAATGTCAGCCCTATCTGGAAAGATCTGAATTGCAATATTGATTTAGTCATGTTGCAATGAATTGTCATAGCTGCCAAGTCTAACCTATTTCCCAGATTTGTTCAAAAATGAAACTGGGGAAGATAATATAATTTATTATCAGCATATAAACACTAAATAACAATATAAAATATTGGTGTAGCATTGTAGTTTAAAATATGGAACTGACCTATTTTTCAAACTGAATTCTACTACTCCCCCACTTCCTGAGCTTGCCAGCCTAGAAGTAAATCATTTTAATGATATATCAATGCAAAAAATATAATTTTTCTATTAATTTTATGAAGAGAAAAATGCATAGTAAAAATGGAAAAAAAACTGACAATGAGGTGTGAAACATACATATATTTCAATGTTATTACTATTATTACAGTCATGGCCGAAATTGTTGGCACCCCAGAAATTTTTCCAGAAAATCAAGTATTTCTCACAGAAAAGTATTGCATTAAGACATGTTTTGCTATACACATGTTTATTCCCTTTGTGTGTATTGGAACAAAACAAAAGGCAGGAAAAAAAGCAAATTGGACATAATGTCACACAAAACTCCAAAAATGGGCTGGACAAAATTATTGGCACCCTTAACTTAATATTTGGTTGCACACCCTTTGGAAAAAATAACTGAAATCAGTCGCTTCCTATAACCATCAATAAGCTTCTTACACCTCTCACCCGGAATTTTGTACCACTCTCCCTTTGCAAACTGCTCCAAGTCTCTCTTATTGGAAGGGTGCCTTTTCCCAACAGCAATTTTAAGATTTCTCCACAGGTATTCAATGAGATTTAGATCTGGACTCATTGCTGGCCACTTCAGAACTCTCCAGCGCTTTGTTGCCATCCATTTCTGGGTGCTTTTTGACGTATGTTTGGGGTCATTGTCCTGCTGGAAGACCCAAGATCTCGGATGCAAACCCAGCTTTCTGACACTGGGCTCTACAGTGCGACCCAAAATCCCTTGGTAATCCTCAGATTTCATGATGCCTTGCACACAGTCAAGGCACCCAGTGCCAGAGGCAGCAAAACAACCCAAAAACATCATTGAACCTCCACCATATTTCACTGTAGGTACTGTGTTCTTTTCTTTGTAGGCCTCATTCTGTTTTCGGTAAACAATAGAATGATGTGCTTTATCAAAAAGCTCTGTCTTGGTCTCATCTGTCCACAAGATGTTTTCCCAGAAGGATTTTGGTTTACTCAAGTACATTTTGGAAAACTGTAGTCTTGCTTTTTTATGTCTCTGTGTCAGCAGTGGAGTCCTTCTGGGTCTCCTGCCATAGTGTTTCATTTCATTTAAATGTGGATAGTTCGCGCTGACACTGATGCTCCCTGAGCCTGCAGGACAGCTTGAATTTCTTTGGAACTTGTTTGGGGCTGCTTATCCACCATCTGGACTATCCTGCGTTGCAACTTTTCATCAATTTTTCTCTTCCGTCCACACCCAGGGACATTAGCTACAATGCCATGGGTTGCAAACTTCTTGATAATGTTGTGCACTGTGGACAAAGGCAAATCTAGATCTCTGGAGATGGACTTGTAACCTTGAGATTGTTGATATTTTTCCACAATTTTGGTTCTCAAGTCCTCAGACAGTTCTCTTCTCCTCTTTCGGTTGTCCATGCTTAGTGTGGCACACACAGACACACAATACAAAGACTAAGTGAACTTCTCTCCTTTTATCTGCTTTCAGGTGTGATTTTTATATTGCCCACACCTGTTACTTGCCCCAGGTGAGTTTAAAGGAGCATCACATGCTTGAAACAATCTTATTTATCCACAATTTTGAAAGGGTGCCAATAATTTTGTCCAGCCCATTTTTGGAGTTTTGTGTGACATTATGTCCAATTTGCTTTTTTCCCTCCCATTTTTTGTTTTGTTCCAATACACACAAAGGGAATAAACATGTGTATAGCAAAACATATCTTAATGCAATACTTTTCTGTGAGAAATACTTGATTTTCTGGAAAAATTTCTGGGGTGCCAACAATTTCGGCCATGACTGTATATCTCATAACTGGCAATATTGGCTTGAACTGAAATTTAGCAACACTGAAGGGCTACCTGGATTTCCATGTCTGCTAAGCAGAATCACTGCATTTCTGATCAATATGAATTTGTAAATTTTCAAGCATTAATATCAAATATCATACTTGCAGCACCCCAAATCTTGGTAATATTTCTCACTACAGAACTTTTGGGGCTCTGTAAATCCTTTGAAAGATATGTATTAGAACAAGCAGAAAGACCTACAAATTAGCACTCTTTGTATCAATTAAGGAGCTGCACATTTTTCCAGGGCAACTGCTGCTTTTTGAATCTGGTTTGGGTTGTATCTGCAGGGATATGTATGGTCATGCATAAGCACTTCTCTTTGGTAGGAAAAAAACACATCTGTTTTGAAAGATTAGTATTCCTTCAGCATATTTATTAAAAACATAACGTTTCTAATATAAAATTTATAAATTCATGTAAAGCAAAACAATTCAATTTTTCTGAGATAAGAAGCATAATCAGCACAGGTACACGAAATACCCTTTTGTAGGTAGCTAAAACATTACATTGTATACAATCCAAGAATATCTATTCTGCTTTTCAGATAAGGCAGAATTATAATTTTAATTTGCAATATAGTATTTTGGGCAGCATTAACCTGATTTAAATTATGTGCAATAATAACAGCCCAACTGACAATCATTTTACTACATAGTTGTGAAATTTCTGGCATATTAAGTGTGAGATTATCAATAAAGGCACATATTAACAAGCTATTTAACATACCAATATTAAAAAAACCCCACCATCCAGTATTTGGATGGGAGATGTCAAAAAAATCCCAGGTTTTTAAACTAGATTAGAATGTTAGAAAAAACCCATTTTGTTTTGTTCCTTATTTTAAAGAAGAAGAAAATTTTATACTGCTGCCAAAATAACTACAATGGATACATCAATTGTTTTATCTCCTAGTACACAACTGTATGGTTTATTTATTTGCAAGTTATGACTATATAAGAAAAGATGCATTCTCTGAAACAGTGATGGTGCTCATGTGGGAAAAATGTGACTTTCTTCTCATCTGATACTTTCCCAATCCACACAGGTACAGAATTCAGACAGTACACATTAAGCAGGGAATTGGAGGATTCACTAGTCTAATTAGCCCTTCTGATTCCATGACTCTACAGTTAATAAGGAACAAAACAGAATAGAAAAGGAAAGCAACTAATATTAAACATTACTTGCTTCTTATTCTTATGCCTTTAAGTCTTAATTAAAGGGAGAAATATACTAAGATTTTTCAAACATAAACACTGATAGAAGATTGTAAAATGATTCATTACCTCTAAAAGATGACCAGTCAGTGGTCTCCACAGAATTTCAATCCTATGCATGTTAACCAGTCCTGTTTCTAACAATTTAGCAACAGCAAACAATGATGGTTCCTAAATGCAAATGGTATTTAAAATGATTTCATTCACCAGCTCAAACTGAAGAACAGTGTTCTATACTGAAGAACAGTGATGTAAAGTGTTCTCTTCAAGGTTTGTTGATATAGCAGTTTATTTTTTAGTTATGAATTATAATCCTTTACTCAATATGATAAAATTAATACTGTGTATCAACTGTCCATATGAAGTTCAAATATATATTTGTTAAGAGTACAGAGTCTGGATCTGTTTCACACAAACTTTTGAAGTACCTTGAAGTAACTATACACACATGGGAGATCAGTTCATTTGCTTCTTAGTTTGATAAATCCCCATATGATGAGGAAATTGAAGTATTCTTATTAAATGACCAATACCCATACAATTCAAAGGCAGTATAATTTTTTTTATTTATACCCCTAGCTTACAGAATCCATTTGGTGCCTTCAGTGAAATGTTACCTTTACAGGGTTTCTTCTTTTTATATATGTATCTACTATATATATTTACCATATTTCTTGGAATAGAAGATGTACCTTTTTCCGCCCTAAAAGTGGGTGAAAATTTAGGTGCGTCTTATAGACCAAATATTCCTGAACTCCCACGCATTGAGTTTTCGCCCTTCCTGGCCCCCAGAAGGACTCCGCAGCCCCAAAATGCATGTGCTTTTGGCAAAAATGGGCTCGTTTTTAGCAAAAACAGGCCGTGCAGATCACTGCGGAATGCTTCTGGGGCCCTGGAAAGGCGAAAATGCGACATGCAGAGGGCTTGGGAACCAAAAACCCGGATGGTCAGGATCCTCAGAGCTTAGGTCTTAGGCTGATGCTGTGCAATGCCCGCTCCGTGGTTAATAAGGCTCCCTTGATTCATGATCTTATCCAGAGGGATTCCGCGGACTTTACGGGCATTACGGAGACCTGGTTGGGCACAGAGGGGGGTGTTCCCCTGGTTGAGTTGTGCCCACCAGGTTTCCGTGCATTTCATCAGCCGAGGGCCCAAGGTAGGGGTGGGGGGGTGGCGGTTGTGATTAAGGAAAGCCTAGAGCCGAGGGAGTCCACTGTGTCTCAGATAGCTGGTTGTGAATCCCTCCTTGTGAAGTGGGGCCATAGGAATCAGATGGGTCTGTTGATCACGTACCTGGCTCCTTGCTGCGTGACTACAGCCCTACCTGAGCTGCTGGAGATGCTTGCCGAGGTGGCAGTTGAGATTCCCAGACTCTTGGTCATGGGGGATTTCAACTTGCCATCGGCCGGCTTGTCGTCGACGGCAGTGCAGGAGTTCCTGGCTTCCATGACGGCCATAGACCTGATTCAAGTAACTGATGGCCCTACACACACGGGGGGAGGCACACTAGACTTGATTTTTATCTCTGGACAGTGGATTAATGATCTGGAATTAGGAGATTTAGTGATGGAACCGGTGTCATGGTCAGATCATTTTCTCCTTCGCCTAGACTTTCGGACCGCCGCTCACCACCGCAGGGAGACGGAGCCAATGTGTTGGTTCCGTCCCAGGCGCCTGATGGACCCGGAGAGGTTCCAGATGGAGCTTGGTCCGTTTCCTGAGGATCTTGCCCACGGCACGACTGAAGAACTAGTTGCGGCCTGGGAACGGGCCGCGGCTGGGGCTTTGGACCGTGTCGTGCCTTTGCGGCCTCTGACCCGGCGTAGATCTCAATTGGCTCCTTGGTTTTCTGAGGAGCTGAGTGAGGGAGATGAAATGCCGGAGAAGACGCCTAGAGAGCACCTGGAGGTCTAGCCGTTCCGAGTCTGATCGGACACTAGTGAGGTCTTTTACTAAGACCTATCTAGTGGCAATGAGGGAGACGAAACGTTCCTACGTTTCCTCCCTCATTGCATCGGCAGATAACCGCCCAGCCGCCCTGTTCCGGGTGACCCGCTCCCTCCTTCGTCAGGAGGGGCGGGATGACCCCCTACAGGGACGGGCTGAGTTGTTTAACGGTTATCTATACGATAAAATCGTTCAGCTTCGGGATAGTTTAGACCAAAATTGCGATGATCCAGGGGGGATGGCGGAGGCACATCTTGTTGAGGTTGTTTGGGATGAGTTTGAGTCTGTGGCTCTCAAGGACGTGGACAGGTTGCTGGGAAGGTTACATGCAACCACATGTTTACTGGACCCGTGTCCTTCCTGGCTGGTGCTGGCTACTCAGGAAGTGACACGAGGCTGGCTCCAGGGAATTATAAATGCTTCATTGTTGGAAGGGGTTTTCCCCGCCGCCTTGAAAGAGGCGGTGGTGAGACCCCTCCTCAAGAAGCCTTCCCTGGACCCAGCTATTTTGGGTAATTATCGTCCAGTCTCCAACCTTCGCTTTGTGGCGAAGGTTGTAGAGAGTGTGGTTGCATGGCAGCTTCCCCAGTACCTGGATGAAGCCGTCTATCTAGACCCGTTCCAGTCCGGCTTCCGGTCCGGTCACAGTACGGAGACAGCTTTGGTCGCATTGGTGGATGACCTCTGGAGGGCCAGGGACAGGGGGTGTTCCTCTGCCCTGGTCCTATTAGATCTCTCAGCGGCTTTCGATACCATCGATCATGGTATCCTGCTGCACCGGTTGGAGGGATTGGGAGTGGGAGGCACCGTTTATTGGTGGTTCTCCTCCTATCTCTCCGACCGGTCGCAGACGGTGTTGACAGGGGGGCAGAGGTCGACCGCGAGGCGCCTCACTTGTGGGGTGCCTCAGGGGTCGATTCTATCGCCCCTCCTGTTCAACATCTACATGAAGCCGCTGGGCGAGGTCATCAGTGGTTTTGGGGTGAGTTATCATCTGTACGCTGACGATACGCAGCTGTACTTTTCCACCCCGGACCACCCCAATGAAGCTGTCGAAGTGCTGTCCCGGTGTCTGGAAGCCGTACGGGTCTGGATGGAGAGAAACAGACTCAAGCTCAATCCCTCCAAGACGGAGTGGCTGTGGATGCCGGCACCCCGGTTCAGTCAGCTGCAGCCGCAGCTGGCTGTGGGGGGCGAGTTATTGGTCCCAACGGAGAGGGTGCGCAACTTGGGTGTCCTCTTGGATGGGCGGCTGTCGTTTGACGATCATTTGGCGGCCGTCTCCAAGAGGGCCTTCCACCAAGTACGCTTGGTGCGCCAGATGCGCCCCTTCCTTGACCGGGATGCCTTATGCACGGTCACTCATGCCCTCGTAACTTCCCGCCTGGATTATTGCAATGCTCTCTACATGGGGCTGCCCTTAAAGTGCACCCGGAGGCTGCAGTTAGTCCAGAATGCAGCTTTCGCAGGTAATAGTAATGTAACACCACTCCTGAGCAGTCTGCACTGGCTTCCTGTGGTCTTCCGGGTGCGCTTTAAGATTTTGGTCACCACCTTTAAAGCACTCCATGGCTTAGGACCCGGGTACTTACGGGACCGCCTGCTGTTACCGTTTGCCTCCCACCGACCTGTACGCTCTCGCAGAGAGGGCCTTCTCAGGGTGCCGTCCGCCAAACAATGTCGGCTGGCGGCCCCCAGGGGCAGGGCCTTCTCTGTGGGAGCTCCCACGCTGTGGAATGAGCTTCCCCCTGGTTTACGTCAAGTGCCTGATCTTCAGACCTTTCGCCGTGAGCTGAAAACACACTTATTTATTCAAGCGGGACTGGCCTAAAATTTTATTGGGTTAAAATTTTATTGGGTTATTTATATTTTAATATTTTAATTCGTTTTAAATTTGGCCACTTTATAATATGTTTGTTTTAATTTCTTTTAATATTGATACTGTGATTTTTTACTTGGCTATACACCGCCCTGAGTCCTTCGGGAGAAGGGCGGTATAAAAATTGAATAAAATAAATAAATAAATAAAATAAAAAACGAGCTTGTTTTTGGTGAAAAGGGCCCAATTTTTGGCGAAGATGGCCATGCGGAGCACTGCAGTGTGTTTCTAGGGGCCTGGGAGGACAAAAATCCGACGCACGGAGGCCAAAAACTATTTTTTTATTTTCCTCCTGTAAATTTAGGTGCGTCTTAATGGTCCGGTGCATCTTATAGTCTTATAATGGTGTGCTACATTTTTTAATTCTGTGATTTGGTGTTGGACCATAAGCATACAACCATACCTACCTACCTACCTACCTACATGCATATTTTTGGAATTCACTGATCAGAACATAGTTTAATAAATTAAGTTTTGCACAAAACTTTCCCTGTGGTCTTTATTTTTTCCTTTTCTGCCACAAATACAGTAGTTACAAATTGTGTAACAAGCTAGGGTTATAAATCAATTTTAAGCTTTAATTTAAGATATTAAGTTTTCCCATCCTGTTTACAGTTTATTTATGTATTTATTTATTTATTAAATTTATATACCGCCCTTCTCCCAAAGGACTCAGGGTACAGCCAGATAAAAACAAATTACATAAAAATTAAGAACATTTTAAAAATCTAATTCAATTCAGCTAAAACAAAATTAAAACTATAATAGGACCATAATAAACCCGTGTTAAAATTAAATTAGGCCAGCCCTGCACGATAATATAGTTGCTTCTATATTTGAACTAAATGCATAATTATGAACAATTGTACTTAATTAAGGAATACCAAGAAAGGAGCTATAGGGGCAAAAGACTAAAACGGATATGTAAATTCATTAATATGTAATGTTACATAAAATCTGTTTTATTGCTGATGCATGCTGAATAATTGAGAAAGCCAAAGAATACCAAGAAAAGTCATCATATGCTTAATAGAAAAGTCACTGATCTTGTTGATCATGTCAAGTTGTGGAATGTGCTTAGAAAAATGGGAATCCGAGAAAACTGTTTTGCCGTCATGCAAAACCTATATACAAATCAAGCTGTAGTGAAATTGACAGTCTTCAGGTTGGCAAACTATTCAGATAAGGTTGTATATTTTCCACTTTTATATTTAAACCATTTGCTGAAATATATATTAAGGAAAGATACATTTGAAGAAATAGAATGTGCTCTAAAAACTGGAGAAGAAACATCTATAGCAGTGGGTTCTATCTAAAAAGGAGTTACATCTCCTTTGCAATGGGCCTTTTCTGCCATGGCACTTTCTCTGTGGAACATCATTTCTTCCCTGCAATGGGATTTACCATTTTCATTCCATCCTTCCAGAAATCCTGCAAAATTTGACAGTGTCAACAAGCCTGCAGACTCAAGGGAATGGTGGCTCCCTATCTCCATGTCTAGTGGTCTTCCTTAGCCTTTTTAATGTTTTTAATGGCATTCTATTTTACCATTACTATTTTATGGTTTTATTGTATGCCACCCAAAATCTACATGAATTGCCTTATACATTGTAAGCCGCCCTGAGTCTTCGAAGAAGGGCGGGGTATAAATGTAAACAAAACAAAAAAAATCACATTCTGTAAGATGAGAGGCCATATAAATAATATTTATGAATATATAATACATAAATATAACCTGTACTATGCTGATGGCACTACTCTGATAGCCAAAAATGCATAGGATCAACAAGCTGCGAAAAAAAGTGAAAGAACACAGTGAAAAATGGGACTAGAATTAAATATGAAGAAGATCAAACTCATGACGACATGTATAACAAGAGCCTTAAAACTGACAATGAAGATACTGAAGTGGTAAACAGCTTCAGCCTTTTGAGATCCTCCATCAACATAAAAAACAATCAGTCAAGATATACATAACGGATTAGCACTTAGTAAAGCAGTCTTGAAGACCTTGAAAAAATGTTCAGATGCTGTTATATACCTACACTTACAAAGATCAGAATAGTGCAAGCCATGATACTCCATGTGATGCTGTATGGAAAGAAAAGTTTGACTTTGAAGCAGTAGAATAGAAAAAGTACTGATACTTTTGAACTTTGGTGATGAAGAAAATTCATGAGAATACCATGGCCAACCAAGAAAACAATGAACATAAATCATCTCAAAGCTTTTCTTCAGACCAGCTGGCCAGCAAGCATGCACGTGCCGGAACCCAGAAGAGACCAGCTGGCTGGTGCACATGCGTGCTGGATCAGCCGGCTGGCACGCATGTGTGTGATGGAACCCAGAAGAGTAGCTGGCAATGGCACGTGTGCCCATAGAGAGGGCTCTGTGTGCCACCTATGGGGTGCGTGCCATAGGTTCGCCATCACGGGGCTATAAGGACCACGTGGATAATTGATATAAATCAATTATGATGTTTATATAATTCATGTTCATGTAATTCATATGTAAATTTAACTGAATTAATCTGGTTGATTTATAAAATAAACTTAAAAATATTGTACCTTATTATTTCCATAGGCCATATCCATGGCTTCCAGAGACAATGAACAAAGTGCATTTATTAAATGATGTAATGAAACATCATCCAGATATCTGTGGGGAAGGAACAGAGGAGAGAAATCAAGTATTAAAACTATTTCAAAATGAATAAGAAAAAAGAACCCCAAAGGGGAGCTGTTTGCGACAAATAAAAGTGGTTAAAATGATAAAAAGAGGTATAATAGATAGTTTGAGACAGGGTTTTAGAACTTTAGAATTTGTTTGCAAAGACATTTTCTTACTGTGAACTTTCAAAAAGTCTGGAAAGAATGTTGGAGATAACAGGCAAATCAGTCATAACAGCCGTAGTTAGAACCTAAAAGAAATAATTGCAAAATTTGGTAAATGTGTAGTAAAACCATATGATATGATCACTGTTCTATTGAATAAAGTAATATATATCTTACTGTGCTAGGTCCTTCTACAGCTCTTCCAGGCTTTAAAGCACCTCCAATGCCTGGTTTTAAACCAAGAATCCATACAAGATGCTAAAATAAAAAATAAAATAAAATTTGAAATACCTTTGTAAAATATTTACTGTATTTTTCGGACTATAAGACGCACTTTTTTGTCTCCCAAAAGGGGGTGAAAATGTCTGTGCGTCTTATAGACCAAATATTGCCGAAGCCCCACCCACCTGCCATTTTTTTTGCCTCCGCATGCTCCATTTTTGGGCCCTTTTTGGGGGCTTTTTCCAGCCCGTTTTTTAGGCTTTTTTTGGCCTGTTTTCGAGGCTTTTTTGGCCAATTTTTTTTGGGGAAAAAAATGGGCCGAAGAAAGCCTTGAAAACGGACTAAAGAAAGCCTCGAAAATGGGGAGAAAAAAAAATGCTTGAAAAAGGGCTGAAAAAAGGCTGGAAAAGGCCCAAAAATGGGGCGTGTGGAGGCCAAAAACGTTTTTTTTGTTGATTTCCTCTTCTAAATTTAGGTGCATCTTATAGTCAGGTGCGTCTTATAGTCCGAAAAATATGGTACTTTAAGAATGTAAATATGTTCTTCTGTGACAAAGTGTGTGAAGTTTTTATCACAATTTAAAAGCTACAGCATGTATGTTCTAATCACCTATGTGGTTTCATGCATGGTGGGATGATCATATTTGGATACCCAAAGTCAAGGTGACTTGTCATATAATAGCAGTCTGGTAAATTGAATAGATCTAATTTTTAGCATAGGAGAAATTTCATTGCTCAGCCACTCAAAATGGTACATACATTTTAATGAAAAATTTAAATTCACCTGAAGTGTAGCTAAGACAAGTTGCCATGATGTACCAAGGACAGCTCCATGACAATGAGCCAAACTAAGTAACGTCCTCATGCACTGTATATTCTTAGATGTAAGCTAAAAGAAAAATTTTAAACAGCATTTTATAGATGTAAGTTAAAAGTGTTTTATAAGTGAACAATATTAATAAAAAATATAATTATTCCAAAAATACTCACTACATTTATTCTTAGATTTTTCTGTAACTGAGGCTTGTGGGTAAGGGATATTTTACACTGGATTTCAGTGACAACATCTGACATAATCTTTAAATCATTAGGGCAGAGGGAAGCCTTTTAATTTGATCAAAAATTCAAACATTTTACTTTACAAACAAATATTAGTTCAAGCTGGTACAAATAAAACCAAAGCAGAAAACAGAGAACCCAAAATATACATGCTTCTTTTGATACAATGGTATTTAAAGTCTGTTCCACGTGGCTTTTGACACAGACTTTTTCAGCCAACATCTCTGAGACTGACTGGGCTGCTTGGTGGAGGAATTCTGCCCTGCACAGGGCAAAATCAATTTGGCCGGTAACTCTTTAACTCTCTCTGAGAATAGGTTCCAATAGACCTTTTTCAGCCAGACTCCAAAAACCAGAGGAAGCCCTGGCAGCAGGCAGCTTGTAACCTTCTTTACTGACTTCCCTTTTGGCTCTCTGAAGAAGCTAGCAGGGAAGATTTCAAATGAAAATCACATTTGCATTGGCAAACTATTGTAAGTAAGAACCCAGATTGCAATCATGTGACTGTGGGAGCACTGCAATGGCTTTGGATATAGTCACAAATTCCTTCTTTCAGCACTGTCATCATTTTGAATGGTTGCTGAATGAACAGTCATAAAGCGAGGAATACCTGTAGTGTTCTCCTGCAATTAGTATTTGAAACATATACAGAACCATATATATATATTAATTTCATCCGATTCATTCTAGGATAGAACTAATATATATTTATAACTGACAAGTAGGAACAATAACTAGAAACAAAACTCATTGTGCACTGTTCATTCAAGTTCATTAAAGTGTTCCTTTAGTGTTTTTTTTAAATAACAAAGATTAAGAATGAATAACCAAACCCTTCCTCAATTTACTGCAAGGTGAAATATAAATAAAGCTTGAAGATCTTACTAGTCCAAAAATTCATTAACTATAATTGAGAATGAGATGACATTAAATGAAATATGAAAAGATGTAATTCATGCATCATAGGAACAAAGCAGAAGCCATCAAGATAGAATAATAATATACAATATTAAATATCTTAATTGGTTAATGGTACTATAATAGAAAGATAAAAGTAAAAGGAACCCCATATCTGGAGCAGCTGATAGGTAGCAGCTGATATAAAGAGAACAGACACAGTAACCTAGTTACTCAGTAATGGAAAGCTACTGTAAAACTTTTATAAAGAATCCCTCTGCCAAGATAAGATTCCTCCTAAACATTTTTTTTCCATGGAATACTATGAACTTCATTTCAATTACTTACAAGGCTGCCCACCAAACATGAGATAGATAAGAATAGCTTATCTGTTTAAAGGACTTCTTGTTTTATCAGGGCAGGGATGAGCCAAATCAGTAGCCCACTGTGACAATGGAACACCAAGTCCTGCACAGTGGTTTCCTAGTCCTCATCCAAAATGGTGGCTGGCAGGATACCTGAGTATGCAGGTGAGTAGGTGGTTTCCCCTTTCTCTGCATGCGGGGAACAGGCAGGAAAGGAAGGGAGAAGAGCTGATGCAAATTTTGCTTCTGCTGGATGGTTGTTCCTCTTAGCAGTTTGGTGAAAAATGAAAACTAAGAGGGAAATCACCGCCCAGAGCCCTCTCCGAGGGAGATGGGCGGTTAAGAAATATGAAATATAAAATAAATAAAGCTTTTAGAAAAATGGTAAAGAGGAAGAATAGTTGACAAA
The DNA here is from genome assembly GCF_028640845.1 of Ahaetulla prasina. NCBI lineage: Eukaryota > Metazoa > Chordata > Lepidosauria > Squamata > Colubridae > Ahaetulla > Ahaetulla prasina. The sequence continues at coordinate 46,362,425 of NC_080545.1, read as the reverse complement.
CACAAAAGAAGTCTAAATTTACAAGCCATCATTTAATTTTAAATCATTTCAAAATCAGATTACATTCTACAATAGCCATGCAACTGAAACTACAATGGTGCCATGAAGACAGAAGAAAGCTCAGGAAGATTTATTCTCCAGCTGCAAAGGTGTTTCTTGGCTATTTTACTTTCTCTTACATAGGTACGGTAAATAAGTGTCATTCAAGCAAAAGCTGTAAATGATGAATCTGAAAATAACTGCAGGATACTTTGACAATGAACATACTTCTTTTTATAACTAGAATATGGTATGAAAATTTGGCTCATGTATATAACATGTTTAATGTATTAAAAAATGATATATTCAATCACAGTTACTGAATAAATCATACTGTTCCTCAGTGAATACATCACTTAAATATAATGGTAATTAGCATTAGCTCCCTCTCTTGGATTTCATGGGCTTTTTATGTGATTTAACTTGTACTTTTCTGTTCTGTTCTTTTCAACATGCTATAATAGAAGTCCAATCCTTTTAAAAAGTGTAATATTCTACCAAACTATGAGAAAAAAAGATTGCGACAGTCCAGTACAACAAAATTTGGACAATTTAAAGTTCAGATTGTTTAAATAATGTGCCAATTTGCATACTGTCTGTACACAAACACACCTGGATACAATTACATTTTGTACAAAAAAAGACTAAAATAAATAATTAGCATTCAATTTTAATAAGACATTAGGAAGCTTTTCAGTTAATGAAAATATACGTGGGTTTACTGAGTTTGGCATGGCTTAATAGTGATGGGAGAAATGAGAAAAAAGAGATAGATAATAATGAAGAAAAAAAGAAATATTTACAAACTGTATTTTACCATTACTGTTCCCTGTGGTTGCAGAGCTAGTGGTTGCCCCACTGCTACAACTTGCTGATGAGATTCACTTGAGGGACTGATCATTTGCACACTTTGACCTTGAATAGAATATGCTGGAAAGCAAAACAATATTTAGATTATGAACTTTCATAAATTATGTTTTTAATTCAAACATACCTATATGTTTATTAAATATATTACTAATTACCCCAGGGGATAGGGTAAGGGGGTGGGGTGAGGCACACAGGTAAAAAATAAGCTAGGGTGGGGATAGGGGGTGGAGCTGCCCTACTTAGCAGACCTCGCACACCCCGACACATGCCTCGTCTTCTTCTGCGGCAACTTCCCACCACTTGCACGTATCACTCTGGCCTCAGTTTTGTCTTCAGATACCCGCCAGAAGGCATCTGGAGCCGATAACATTACTGACATCTATTATTGGCTGCAGATGCCTTCCGGCTGGCATCTAAAGGCAAACTGGAGGCCAGGGTGATGCGTGTGAGTGGTGGCAAGCGGCCGCAGAAGAAGTGAATCAGCAGCTGGCTCCTGCTGGGCAGGGCTCTCAGTGCCACAAAGTGAGTCAATAATTAGAACCCTCCAAAAAGAAGTCCTAGCCATTTTTTCGTGGGTCAAAAGAAAATAAGACACGGTCTTCTTTTTGGAGAAACATGATAGTTATAACAAACTATTAGTAATAAAAATTTTAAAATCCTTAAAAAAATCAATTTGCTACTAATGGAGACATTTTAATGTAGCCTTCACATCTAAAATTATGCTGTGCATCTAAAACAGCAATGAAAGACTTCATAGGCATATGGAAGTTTATAATTTCTATGGACTATTAATAACATTCAACCAGTGAAGAAAAGATTGGTGGGCTTTCAGAATCTGGCCATATATAACTCTTTATCTTATCTTATCTTATCTTATCTTATCTTATCTTATCTTATCTTATCTTATCTTATATCTTATCTTATCTTATATCTTATCATCTTATCTTAACATCCACTTCTTACAGTTCCACAGATCCACATGATATTCTGCCAAGTACGTGTGTCTAATATATATTAAGAAAAGTACATTCTTTCAAAATTGCAGAGCATTTTTGCATTTAGATGATGTAAAATAAGACTAAATAATATCCTTACATTTGCTGGAAAGGGCAGCACTAGTAGTATTCAGTACTGTCAAGGCATAGTGAGGAGGCAAAGAACCTTTGCAAATAGCAGTAATAAAGGCATCTCTTGATGTTACAAGACTTAATTTTCCACACAATGCAGCCATAGTTAGCTCTGCTTTTAGAATATTTTCTGTGGCAGCTTCATCGGTGCTGAAATAGTACAAAAATTATTAATATAATCCATACATATTAAAAGTAATTTCAATTAAAAACAAAGCATAAGTATCCATATTGTTTCATTGTAAATAAAATACATACACTTTATGCACAATTATTCGGCAAGTATTTTAACCATATCATCATTTTTATTCATATTTTCCATCTCCAAGCGGTATAAAGTTGAATGCTTAGTGGATATAAGCATATCAGGTGATGTATTTGTGTAATGAAGGAGGGTGTGGCCTAAGGAGATCAACACCCTATATCAAGGTGTGCATAATTACTGGTAGGCAGCTTCTTTTCCTCAGGCAAAATAGGTCAAAAAAGAGGTTTAACTGACTCTGAAAAGTCAAAAATTGTAAAGTCTTTCAGAGGTATGCAGCACTCTTGAAATTGCTAAGATATTGGGGCGTGACCACAGAACCATCAAACGTTTTGTTGCAAATTGTCAGCAGGGTCACAGGAACGTGTTGAGAAAAAAAGATGCACATTAACTGCCGAAGATTTGAGAAGAATCAAACATGAAGCTACCAAGAATCCATTATCCTTCAGTGCTGTCATATTCCAGAACTGCAACCTACACGGAATGCCCAGAAGTACAAGGAGTTTAGTACTCAGAGATATGGCCAATGTAAAAAGGTAAAGGTTCCCCTCGCACATACGTGCTAGTCATTGCTGACTCTAGGGGGCGGTGCTCATCTCCGTTTAAAAGCCGAAGAGCCAGTGCTGTCTGAAGACGTCTCTGTGGTCGTGGCCGGCATGACTGAATGCCAAAGGTGCACGGAACGCTGTTACCTTCCCACCAAAGGTGGTCCCTATTTTTTCTACTTGCATTTTTACATGCTTTCAAAACTGCTAGGTTGGCAGAAGCTGGGACAAGTAACGGGAGCTCACCCCATTACACAGCAGCACTAGGGATTTGAACCGCTGAGCTGCCGACCTTTCAATCGACAAGCTCAACGTCCTAGCCCCTGAGCCATCGCATCCCTTCAATGGCCAATGTAAGAAAGGCTAAAACTTGAGCACCATTGAACAAGACACATAAGTTGAAACGGCAAGACTGGACCAAGAAATATCTGAAGACAGATTTTTCAAGGGTTTTATGGACTGATGAGAGGAGTGTGATTCTTGACAGCCAGATGGATGGGCCTGTGACTGGATCAGTAACAGACACAGAACTCCACTTCGACTCAGATGCCAGCAATGTGGAGGTGGGGTATTGGTATGGGCTGGTATTATTAAATATGAGCTAGTTGGACCGTTTCAGATTGAAGATGGACTCAAAATCAATTCCCAAATCTACTACCAGGTTTTAGAAGACACATCAAGTAGTGGTACAGGAAAAGGTCTGCACCTTTCAAGAAGACCAGGATTTCTATGCAGGACAATGCTCCATCGCATGCATCAAAATACTCCACTGCTTGGCTAGTCAGTAAAGGCCTTAAAGATGAAAGAATAATGACATGCCCCCCTTCCTCCTGTTGTGGTTCGCCAGCAGCCTGCGGACCTGGCAGTGGAGTCAGACAGTGAGGAGGCTGTGGAGGATGATGGGCCAGTCCTGGAGTCAGGGGAAGGCCTGGATGAAGGCTTTGCATCGGAAGCAGATATGGAGCCAGGGCCATCTGGGAACGATGCACGGACTCTGGAGCCTCCAGAGGTGGACAGCAGAGTGGCAGAGGAACAGGAGGAGCCTGTTCCTAGTGCACGCATGAGAAGAGCTGCCAGAAGGCAAGAGCAGCTGAAGCAAAAAGGATGACTCGGGAGTAAGGCCAGAAGATGATTGGCCACTCCCATTAAGGCTTAAAAGAGCAACAACAAGCCATTGGGTTCTTTGTGGAAAAGCAACGTTAAATTCCATTGCTTCTTGTCAGCGGCTCTTGAACTTTGTGGGGGTTTTGCCAAGAAAGCCTTTCGCAGGTTGCCAAAGGCAACAAACGTTGGTGATAAGGCCGCACGACTGTTCATTAAGAATTTGTTTTGGACTAAGCTGAGAATGGATTAATTCTCAGCTTTTTTAATAAAATAAGTTTGTTCAGGCCTGTATTGTGTTTGGTAATCACTACTTGGGCCTCGGTCACAACTCCTCTGATCTAAACCCTATTGAGAACTTGTGGGCTCTTCTTAAACGGGAGATTTACAGTAAAGAAAAACAGCAACCTCTCTGAACAGTGTCTGGGAGGCTGTGGTTGCTGCTGCACAAAAACCCAATTGTCAACTGATCAAGAAACTGACAGACTCCATGAATGGAAGACTTATGACTGTTACTGAAAAGAAGGGTGGCTATATTGGTCACTGATTTTTTTTTAAATGTAAATTTTAGTTGTTTGCTTATTATTCTCACTTTAACAGATGCAAATAAACGAGTAAGATGGGCAAATTTTTAATTTTTAATTTGTTGCATAATAATTCTTAACACTAAGAGTTGCCCAATAATTGTGCACACATAGATATTCTCCTAAGAAAGCAAAACCTCACTTTTACTTTCTTAAATATTCAAGTTTGAGATTTATTAACATTTTGGATTGACTGATAGCACTGTAGTTGTTCAATAATAAAATTAATCCTCCAAAATATAACTTGCCTAATGTGCACACAGTGTAGAACAAAAATATTTATGTAAGAATTAAACAAGGTATCATAATACATGCAAGATAATTACTAGAATAATTCTGAAGACACAAAACAAATTTAAAATAAAGTCCTTTAATAATATGAACTTATTAATATCTTTCAAATGTATATGTTCTAAAGATGTACATGTAGAATCTTTCTGGAAAATCATTTTCCAATTCAAATTCAAATCTTCATTGTCAGTGCACAATATGTGTACAATGAGATTGGTTGAGCTCCCTCAGTGAATGCCCCCCAACAAAATACAACTCACAGTGAAGAGAGAAAATCCCTAACCCAATAAATCATATTAAAACACCCAGTCCTATTGCACCCGTTTTGCAATTTTGCGTATTGTGTTACAAAAAATAAAGTACAATAAAGCTTCGTGTTACACTAAAGTAACACAAATCTTTATATTAGTTCCAATCTTGGTGCTCTACCGACAGGAAGATCAATCTCACAGAATTCTCAGAAGTAATAATTTTAGCTAGGAAAATGTGAGAGCTGATGAAAGTTAGTGGAGGTCTCTGTCTTATGCTATAAGTTATTTATTTCAAGCAATTGTTATATTATCAGCTGTGGTTGTGCAGTGGTTAGAATGCAGTACTGCAGGCTCATTGCTCACTCCAGGGGCAATATGCTAACATTGTAAACTGCTTAGAGAGGGCTATAAAGCACTGTAAAGCAGTATATAAGTCTAAGTGCTAATTGCTGTTGCTATCATGTACCTGGTATCAAAAATGATAAATCTCATGTTACTATATTTATGGATACAGTATTTTAATGTTATTTAACATTATATAATATAATGTATAAGATAGAAGTTTTCTCTAGAAGAATAGAAGAGAAAAGCTTAGTCTTGCTTAACTAATCAGTTAAATTGCAACAATATACAATTCTTTATAATTTTTTGGTCACAAATATTTTGCTATAATTTTGTCTCTTTCAGCTCTTCAGAAATAAGATATTTAGATTACATGTAATTTGCTATGCGAAGTCTTAGCTTGCCTGTAAGAAAGCATAGTTTTCAAAAATGAAACTATTTAAAAACAATTCAATACCTAGCATCCAGAAGTAAAGACAGTGCAGCAAGAAGACCACACCAACATGCATTCACCATTTCTTCCCAAACAACTCTGTGATCTTAAAGAAAACAAGTTTACAATAATATTAAATAATACTTAGCAAATTAATTATAGAAGATATATTTCTTGGTGCATTTTGGTTTTCACTTAATGTACACTGTCCCCACAGTCATGTGATCATAATTTCCAACATCCTTTGTCAGGTATCAACAAGAAAAGTCAATGGGGCAGCTGGCAGGAAGTCACAAGTCATGGTCATATGAAGTGCTTACTTAAATATCCACATGATCCTTGCTTAATGACAACAGTTGGGACTGCCATCATGAAGTGGTACAAACAAAGGATGTCATGCTTTATAACTGTTGTTTAGCAATGACAATTCCAGTTCCAATTGCCATTGTAAACTGAGACTGCCTGCATTTTATTCACATAATGAAGAGTAAGTAATTTATTGATGCAAAAATGCAAAGTTACATACAATTCCAAAATAATTTTTTAATTTTCATATTTTCAATGTGCAGTCAAGTGCTTTAGGGGAAATATATTTCACCTATTGTCATCTTATGAGGTAATGCAGATAAGACGTATACCAGTGGTGGGATTCAGCCAGTTCGCAACACATCGGAAGAACCGGTTGTTAACTTTCTGAAGAGTTTGGCAAACTGGTTGTTGGAAGAAATCGTTAGGGCAGAGAACCAGTTGTTAAATTACTTGAATCCCACCACTGAAGTATACCCAGAAATACTATTCTAACTTTATTATAAGTTGACAGTAACAGAATCTTGCAAATCTGAAAGTACATCTCTCCCTGCTCACATCTACAGTCAAAGAAACTAGAGACGGTCCTTGTGAGATGCAGGTCTCTATTTCCTCTGCAGGTTAAGCTGCCTATTATCTGACCATTGTCTAGACAGTGTCTTCTCCTCCTGTCTCCCAAGATTAATCCCATATTCCATTACATCTTTAATTCAAACTTGTAATAACCAATCTAAAATGTTATTAAATACATCTGTCCGAAGTTTGGTAATAGAATGGGATTTTTTTTAGTGAGATAATACATGCCAATTATAGGGCAAAACTAATGGAATATTTCAACAATAGTCATAAACAAAATCTAAAGAGCTAATTTTGTATATTTAAAAACTATCAAATAAATAAATATATTTTAAATCAACAGTTTGGTCTGAATAGAAAGCGTACTTCATTCAGAAACACATCCTATCAGCTCCTTAGCACCTTCCTCCTGTTATCAACCCAGTTTTAGATATCATCATATACCTGTATCTTTGTCAGTTTCATCGGATGCTGAATGAAAATCCTGGTGGTACGAAGATGCTGTCAGTGTGGACTGTGCATCGACTGTTGATACTTGACTGTTTATTTCAGTATGTCCCAATTCTTCTTCAATCATGTTAGTTATGCCACGGACAAGATCCAGCAAACAATGAAATGCTACTGACATAGCATAGCCTTCGGGAATTGTTGGTGGCTCAACTTTATCCAACATTTCTAGACTAAAATATGAAGAAAAACCCATCCAAAATCAATCATATGGAACTGCTGATTTATGAATAGATTTACATTACTGCAAAAGACCAGCATGCAAGTCCATACTCAAAAGAGAATTAAAACATATTAACCTGAGTCAATAAGACAGCTGAAAATAAAACTGGTTAAATTGTTACTTTTCAAGCTGGATGATTTAGGGAAATGGAAATTCTCTAGACCAGCAGTCCCCAAAATTCCGGCTCTGCGAACAGGTGGTGGCTGGGGTGGGGGGGAGAGGGATGGTTTCAAGCCCTGTGTACCACTTGAGCAAATGCAGCTTTGCGCACTTGCCTGTTGCTTGCGCGCGCTGGTTTCCAACAGGCTGCGGCCTGGCACCAGGTTGCGGACAAGGGGTTGGGAATCCCTGCTCTAGACTGATTAAACCAAATAAGAAAATATCAATATTTAATGCTTTGAACATCTGTATGTCAAAAGAATTAGCCTCTGAAGCTTTCAAATACTATTCTGATCCAAAGGCCTGATGCCATAAGAATATCTTGCGTTATTTATTGCATTTTTGTTCTGGTCTTTCATTAGGTAAGTTTGTAGGGCACACAGAATGAAATCCAGAACAATTTCAAACATAACAAAATGAAATAATCTAAAAGTAAAGGATATAATTAATTAAAATACCAAGTAACAACATGTAATATGATGCTAACCATCTGAAAAAAACCCATCTGTGTGATTTTATGAAGACAGAACAGTGATGGGAAATATTTATCTGCTGCCATCACTGTGATGCAACAGATCCAAAAATATTCTCTAGATTGGGGTGTCAAACTCATGGCCTGTGGGCTGGATCCGGCCCATGGGGTGCTTAGATCTGGCCCATGGGGCCATCCTAGAAACAGCAAAGAATTGGCCCATGGTGCCTCTGCCAGTGAAAACGGAACTCGGGAGGGCCACGTGCAGCCCTCCTGAGCTCTGTTTTCACTGGCAGAAGGTTGCAGGAGACCATCGCAGCCGAAAATGGAGCTCGGGAACCCGTTTTCACTGGCAGAGCACACAGGCCACCACAGGTGCCCCTGACACAAGTGATGTTGAGCTGGCCACCCCCACCTGGCCATGCCCACCCCGGACCCCGAGGTCAAACACAACCCTGATGCAGCCCTCAATGAAATCGTGTTTGATATCCCTGCTGTACATCAAAATCAGTTACAGTTCTACATTCCTCTTCAGTTCTGTTTTACTTCTTGTAAGTTGTCCTTGATTTACAACCATAATTGAGCCTGGAATTGTTAAGTGTGTTAGATGACAATGTTACATTTTTTGTGGCAATTGTTAAGTTAAGCAAATGGGAAAGTCATTAGGTGAACCCATTCTTTACAATGGGTATCTTTTGTTGGAAACCACAAGTAAATGCCAGCTTCTAACAAAACATGTAAACTGCACTCCTGTGACCATGGGACATTGCAAACAGCTTTAAATGCAGGATAGTTGTTGAGCACCCAAAATGTGATCATGGAACTGTGGGGGGTTGGGGGTAGGCTGCAAAAGTTAGAATTTCAAATCTCAATCATAAGTACCTTATGGGGGTCCTTCATAACTTTAAATGGTTGCCAGTCATTAAGACAGGACTACCTGTATGTTTATCAACCCACAGTCCATCCCAAACCAGGGAGCTTGTTAGTTTTCCCAAAAGTTGAAGAAGGTGCTCAATATTAAACAAACATAATTTTTTTCTATTCTAAATATTGATAGTATTTCAATCAATGTAAACCTTATATGTGTTTATTTAAAAGTTAACTTTATTTCATTCAATTGCATTTTAATTAATTATTTGAACCAAGTCAAATAAGAATATCCATTTATTAATTCAAACATTTGATCTTCTATTCTAAAAATACAATACGTTTAGCACTGCAACATTCATTTGCATCAAAAGTAAAGTTTCTTGAGTTAATAGGGGGCTGAAATATACCCAAAGTTTGTTTTTACAGAGTTTTACAGATAGACTTATGACCAAAATTGAGGCCAAAATTTCCACTGCCATCTAAAGCAATTAAGTGAGTTGTGCTTCATTTTACGATTCTTGCCACAGTTAACCAAATCACTATAGTTGTTAAGTGAATCATTGACTCTGCTTCTCGGAAGTGCAACTGTTATAAATACATGCCAGTTGCTAAGTGCCTGAATTCTGATCATTTTGATCATGGCGATGCTACAACAGTCATAAGTGTGAAGAAAGGTCATAAGTCCTTTTTCAATGCTTTTTTAACTTTGAACAGTCACTAAATGAATAAGTTGAGGACTATCTGTATTATAAATTGCCATAATTAAAAAGTACATTTTAAATTACAAAGAAAACTAGTTGTATCTAGTAGTTTAAGGTGATGGACTAGGACCAGGGAGGCCCATGTTCCAGTTCTCTTAGGGACAGAAGCCAGCTGGCTTACTTGGCCCACAAGTTACGCTCAACAACAAGTGATTTTTATCAAGTAGTCAGTCATATTGTCCATTACAATAATTACTTCAATTTATTTGCTTATTTAGCAAATTTACACAGCTGTCCATCTCACAAGTGACTCTATGTGATTTACAAGCAAAATAACAATTAAAAACAATTAAAACAATTAACTTTTGTATGCCTGATATAAAAACTTGGACACAAATAAAAACAAAAATAGAAAATAAAAACATAAAGTAATAAAACATAAAAATACCATAAAAGATAATGGGAATATAACTATCATTTAACCTTATTCAACCATTCTGAAAGCTTGCCTAAGGATCCCCAGGATTCATGAAGAACCACATTTTTAAGGCTTTCTGGAAGACTAACAGAAATGGAGCTAATCTCAGCTAGGGGAGAGTGATGTTTGTGGGATAAGAAGATTACAGAATTTTTCATTTTTTTATAACATTTCCAAATAATTCTAACTGGGGTCTCCTTACACAAACTTAGGAATGGTTTTTTAATGAAGACTTTTTTTAAAAAAAACCAAATGGGATTATAACACCATTATTACCAATTTTTGATTACTCTAAATAACATACATATGTGCTGAGGGAATGGAGGATATTTTACTCTGAAGTTTTGAGAAGATGAATTAAACAAGTTTATAAAAAGAGAGAAATAAATTATTTCACTTACTACGTAGCTTTAGCACTACCCTGTGCAGATATATTGAGGATAGGTATCCAAGTACCTCTATATTCAAAAGCAGGTAATACGGTCACACCTCCACCAATACCTAACATTCCAGGATTGGATTGTGCTGAGGTTGTACCACCAGGAACATTGCCTCCTGTACAAACAAATAAGAAAAAATAATGTGATATATTGCGTTATGCAGTAAAACAAAAGACAGAAAACTTTAAATACTAATGATTCAATCTTCACTTCTTGTAATCCTGCAATATATAGAGAATACTTACATGATCCAGAATTGAATTAGATAATAGCTTAAACAGTGAAAAGATTAATTTATTGATATAAGCCAGACATGTCAAACACAAGGCCTGTGTTCTGGCCCAGAAGGCCGCCACTTGCTTCCATGCTCCACTAGCCGGCCTGGCCTAGCAGCCTGTGAGACATCCCTTTTGCTGAGGCGGGGTGGGGGGGCGCTCACTGGCTCCCGGGTGGCTGCATAGGTCAGATCTAAGGTTGACCACGTTCCGGTCCCCGTGTGGGAAAGCCACAGCTACCAGCAGCACGGCCATCGGCAGAGCTGCCAATCTCTCTTCCCCTCATCCTTCCTGAGTGCAGATGAAAGAAGGAGATGGGAGTGACAAGCGAGGGATGGAGGGAGGGAGGGAGGAAGAAAGGAAGGAGGGAAAAGGGTAGGGATAGAAGGAGAAAGGGGGGAGGAGAAGGAAGAAGGAGGACGGGAAAGAGGGAAAGAGGAAGAAGGAAGGAAGGAGAGAAGGAAGGAAGATGGGAATGAGAAAGAAGAAAGGAAGGAAGATTATGAAGGAGGAAGAAGGAGGAAGGTCTGAGGGAAGTCCTACCTTTGCACTTGGCCACCAGCAGCCCTGCTGCCCTTTCGTCATCCCCTTGCCCCATCCACTCCCGGTGGTCTCCCATCCTATAGCTGAGGATGCTCTAGTAATAAAGCTGGGTCTCCCAGCTGTCCCACACACTTTGCCCTCCCGCACACGCCATGACCTACCTGGCCAAGGAGAGTGAGCATAGCAGCAGCATCCTTCAGAAGAAGGTAAACGCAGCTAGGCACTCCCTTGGAGCTGGGTTGTGGGGCTGGGTTGTGGGGTCCCGGTGCCCTGGAGACTGGGCTGGGCACTTGCCCTCCACTGCCCAGGGCTCTGGGCAGCCTGCGCTGCTATCTGGGGATCTTCTACCTGGCCTGAGAGGGACAATGAGGCTCCTCTGGTGAACAAGGGTTTGGTGCTCACCCTGCTCTTGCCTTCCTCTACTGAAAACAATGGATCCCCCCAGACTCACCTAAGCTACCATAAGCCCCTGACATGAGTCATGTCGAGCTGGCCATGCCTCTGGTCATGCCCCACAGTCTCTCCCCAAGGTCAACCACAACCCTGATACAACCCTTGAGTTTGAGTTTGACACCCCTGATATAAGCTATCAGAGTTCTTTCAGAGTTCTAAAAATGTAAAGCATATTCTGAAGATCATAGACTGCCCTCTTATCAAATATGCATTTCTTTGTGCAAAAATGCAAATGAATGATCATATAAGTAAAAAAATTCTAGCAGAAGAATTATAAAATAATAATAAAATAAATATATATTGAAATAGGATTGGTCCTTGAATAAACAATTTAAAACAATAACATTCCATTTACCAGTTTGATTTATTGTAGCTGAGGCACTTCCTGTGTTTGGTACAAGAAACAATGATTGAATAAATGATCCCAAAGCATTCACAATGTCACGGAATACTTTGGTAGAATGCTGCTTCATATCATAAGATTGACAAAATGACCTGGTAAAAATATGAGTAAAATCATTGTTACTTTTATTTTCAAACTTCTACTGGATAAACAATTTGTGACCCTATATTTTAAAATAATCATCCTTATGTTTCATTAAAATTAGGAAAAGACCTCATGTTTTACAGCACAGCTTTTAAATTCAATAATTCAAAATAGATTTTAATATCAGGACATTGTAATATTTTCTGGCACACCCAGCAAGAATTCTAGAATACCTCCAAATATATACTGTAAATATTTTATTTTAAAAATCACTTAATTTGGTACATCAGTTCAGGAAAAGTCCTTACCTTAGTAGTTGTGGTTGCACACAAAGTCTGTGTATGGATTCTGCTGCAACAGCTCTTAACCACTGAGGTTTATCTGAATCCAGAAACTTTACAAGTAATGACAGAAAGATTTCACATTCAGTTACCTAAAAAAAACAACACACACACACAAAAAAAAAACCCACTGTGTTAAGGGACAAATAATTCTAATATAGATTAATGTATGCAATAGGTTACTGTTACTTACATGTTATGTTTAGCTACAACCTCAGTTTTAATGGGAAGCAGGATTAAGAAATCTCATTTCTAAACAATTAGAAAATAATTGAGTACAATTTTTCAAAATACAAATTATTCTAATTTGTACATACAATGGTCTACAACAAAACCCTCTGAAATGTACTTCTGAATAGAGCTATATTGAAAATGACCAAGGGTGACTTAAGTTTATAGAACAGAAATAGCACGTATCACATTTTGGTTCATAAGATACTTAAGATACTTCATTTGACCAATAATATTAAAATTGCATTCTTACCAACAAAGTATAGAACTGTTTGATTAATACAGAAACAACTCTCAAAAGGCGCATACAAATAGGAAAATAAGGCTTTTCCACTGGTGCAGGTGAAGATGAAGTACCAGAGCCTTGTCTGAATTTGATATTTGGTGAGAAGAGCTTAATCACCAGTGGACAAACTCTTTCTTTCAGAAGGAAACTAAATTCTTGATGCTGAAAGTAAAAAGAATGTTAACATGGTACATTTTAGTAGAAAAAAACCCACTAGTAATCTTTAGGAATGCTATGTTGATATTAACATTCTAAAAGAAGCCATAAATACATATGCTTCAATATTTTTAACCTTCAGAAGGATAGGTATATCAAAACACATATGATCTTATCTAACCAACCAACTCTGAATTGATAAAAATATTATAGGAAAAAATGAAATCAAATGATATTAGGTTATGACTTTTTAATTTTGTATGACCCTACTAAGTTATCTAAACATGATTAAGACTGCCAATATTTGAATGTTAGTAGATACTTTCTAACAGTTTAATATCTTTTCCAGCCTACTCCTATTTATGTCTAAATATGGATAGTTAAACTTACATGTCAGAAATTCTATCAGCTTCTGTCTACAATTAATAAATAAAAAGTCACCTGTAAAAATACTTGTGGGAAATCATTGAGGACTGATTCAAGTAGCTCCAAACCAAATGTTCGAGTCATTTCTGTCATACCTACAAGCCAGTAAGGGGCATCAGCATTAACTAGTTGACAAAGATCCTAAAACAAACAAACAAACAAACAAACAATTATCCTGTATCTTTGTTACTGCAATCAGTCTGGAAAAACTATAAAGTTCTATTCGTTTTAAAGAGGAAAGAATGACTATGTAAAAGACCTGCCCCAGTTGGTCCCTCAGGACAGTAAGATTCTTGAATCTATTGAATTGAATCAAAAGAATTTTTACTGAAAGTGATTGCAGTAAAGTCATGCGGAATCTGAAGATCCCACACAAACCATAAATCAATTCTTTTGTTTCCCCAAACCCAACACCCCTGACCAGACCACCGGCAGCCAATGTAATGCTGAGAGAATGTTTTGAGAATGCTGAGGTGCTCAGCAGATAACAGGTCACTCTCAGATGAAACTGGCTGGGAGGGAGTCTGCCCTCTCTCCTAAGACAATTCCCCTCCCTAATTCCCAAGCATCCAGGCAAAAGTAAAAGCATCCAAAGCATGCCATCCCTTTCCAACAGAAGGGCAGAACATGATAGTGGACCTGATAGACTAAACAAATTTACTTGCTAATAAACTTATTATGACATCTGCAATAATAATTCTGAGCCTGTGGATAATTCTATAAAATATTTCATGCTGATTATAAAGCATATAATCTGCCTTTTATATCTTATAATCACCATGTAAATAACAACTGGAAGACATGGATTAATAATTGGTTGCCAATTCAAATGTCATAAATTAGTTTCCCTCAAATCAGGTAAAATAAAAGAGAGTAATTATATAAAGATGTCAATAGCGCTAAACTGACTAAAAACTATCCCATTATAAATGCAATAAAATTGCCTTTATTCAATTGCATTTTTTGCTCTAATGATAAAACTATAGATTCGTTTCTTTTGCACTTAGACAAGAACATTCTGTCTGTTCATTAAGACTTTTTGTTTATTTATTCAATTTTTAGCATGTTAAATTGCTGTTATAAAATCTTTTCAATTTGACAAGTATCTTTAAACATGGCACATTTTCTGAGCATAATGAGTTCTGAATATGTCCTCAAATTTAAACAAATAGCAAGTCTGTTTATCTTAACTAATGCTGCAATCCTACAATCTAGGGAAGATGTTTTAGGGCTAAAGGTTAATTTGATCTTCCCATCCTGTATCTTTCTTCTAGAAGAGAGGAAAAGAAGTTCTATTCTCTACAGTTACTTCAATAAATATTATCATTTTATTATATTGGGATATGAATACTGGACAGAGGAAAGGAGAGTTTGACAATGTATGTTCTTGAATACTTCATAACCACTAACCCAAGAAAAGTTTGTACCAGAAACTTATAAGCATAGTGAATTTATTTTCATTGCTAAGGAAATAAAGGAATATAACAGCTATCAATAGTTTCATGGAATTATAAAATACCTTTTACCAGACCTAAGTACTGGAATTTGTATGCATGTATGCTTCAAGTCAGTGTTGAATTCTGATGACTGCTTGGACTAGTCCTTGAAAGTTTATTGGTAAGATTTTTAAAAAGTGGTTTGCCTTATTCCTAGGGCTGAGAGAGACCTTTTCACATAAATTAGTGTTGGGGTAAATGATATTGCTTTTAGATTTATTTATTGTATTTATTACATTTATTTATTTATTGTAGTTATATTTCATCACAACCAATTCATCTCCAATTAGCTATATAATTTATGTGGAGACCAATTTACATGAACAGTCAAGGAAAAACATAAATAAAAAAATACCTGAAAAAGCATATATGCATCTTTAGCACATGGTTTCAAGGTGCTTACTGATCTTCTGTTACTATTTCCTTGATTTCCTACTGGTTCTTCAATAAAACCTATATTAAATATAGATCCAATTCAGAAAATATAAAGTGAACAATACGGCATTCTTTCTCCCTACATTGATTCAATGACTTAAATGTTTTGCAAGAAGCTTTGTTGTCTATATTCTTCTTCTTATAGTTGCTTTGTTCTCCTGCTAAGTAGGAAAAAGTATACATATCTAGCAAAAAATCAGTAATCAAGAAATGAATCCTGCAACTAATCACAAAATGAAATGTATATATGACAATTGCTAAGCAATGAATTAACTATATAAATGCATGGGTATGTGCAGTGTGCATGTATGCAAAAATTAAATTATCCTTATTTTTGTGAACTAAGAAAACAGACTGGATGCACTTCTGTCTGATCTAAAGACTACTGATAGTCCTAGATGGTCTTCCCTATATTAGAGTTGTAATAATTTGCTTTCAAATAAAAGTTTAGCATATGCCTAAGACAAAATTGAATATCTACTATCCTGTTTCCCCCAAAATAAGTCATCCCCTGATAATAAGCCCAATCGGGCTTTTGACCACATGGGTATAAGGCCAAGCGCTTATTTCAGGGTTCAAAAAAAATATAAGACAGGATCTTATTTTCGGGAAAACACGGTATATTACAAGACATACGCACCTTTATAGCGTTCATCCTCAGCAACCACTCTTTCAAAAACAACGGTAACTACCTGCCGGACTGTGGCTGCTGCAGTATTATTGGTGATATTATCTTTTGTAAAGTGTAATCGAAAACAAAGAACAATTGCCTAAACAGTAAAAATTAAAACATTCTCATTACTCAACAGAAAAACATTCTCATTTACTAAAGAGAAACGTCATATTCTTGCAATTTATAATTTTAATGTTGTAAGATGATGTTGCAAATATGTTTAATAAATAAAATAAAAAACATGATTTTCTAGAAATGATTCCAGAAATTATTGTTAAGGAAACATGGTATTATGTGTATAAAGATTTTCTTCTTTAGGAAAGCTTCCTGCTTCTCCCTCCTTTCTAACCCTACCCACCCCGCTGTGGAAGAAAGTGCCTCAATGAAAACTTCAAAAGACGGGGACTCTCCTCTCCGCCATAAAACTTCACAAGTTGAACCAGATTGCCAATATCGTCCAGTGCCCCAGCAGCAAAGGAAGAGTAAAGGTATATAGTATGTGAAGTTGGTGAGTTCTGTGGTTAAAACAAAAAAAGAAAAAGAGAGCCCCGATGTGCATTGGGAAAATTGAGGTACACAAAGAGGACAATAGGAAAGGTGAAGAGGAGGAAATGTGGGCAGCTTCTGTGTGCTTTCTGCATAGCCAAGTTATTTGCAGATTGTGGGCATACATGAATGCATCCAGTTATGCTAAAAAAGACACAAACTGGCACTAAACACTAGCATTTATTTGATTAGAAAATATACAATAGGAAAGAAAATATGGATGCTAGACCTATGGGGAAAAAAATAGCTTACGAAGAGACAATAAATAGGCTTTCTATTATAGAGCCTAATCCTAGAAAAAACCAGAAATAAACTGAATATAGCTTTAAGCATATCAAAAATAAAATCTAAATGCATTCTAATTATCATTTGCTTCTGACTTACCTACCTCTTTCCTATGCAGACCTGAGTATATCACACTTGGGCTGCAAAAATATGGGCATCTATTAGAGGGCAGAAATACTAAACGTGTGTGTGTGTGTGTGTGTGTGTGTTAGCAGTCATTGGGATTGTTGCAACCCAGGTAGTATGCCTAGCAAACATTGCTCAGATATTGGATATAAAATATGATGGCCCAGCATAGAGTTCTGGAGTTACTGTGCAAAAGCTCTCAAAGGCATTGAGTTGGGAATGTCTTATAAAGCTGTTATTTCTGAATTACATCTGAGAGGGACTCAGAATTTAGGCAGGTTAATAGAAATGGAATTTCAGATTTTTAAAAAACCTTGCTATGGTTATAACAACAACAACCCAGAAGCCACATCTTTTATTTAAGGAAAGAAAGTAGCTAAGGCAGAGTATGTTAAACATTTACAGAGTTACTGAATTGCTTTTTTCTCATAATAAAAATATTCATGCAATTGATTAGTAATAGGTTCATATAAGATGTAGAAAAAGAAAGATGTGAAACCTTTTAAATAAGATTGCAGTAGTAGTGTAAAAATCTATAATGGTATGTAATTTTCCTGCTAATTTCCCTTGCTGTGATTGTACACAAAAACATGGCCAGAGAAATTCAAGGACTGAGTCATTCTGATACAGATAAAATTAGTTGATGTCATTTTGTCATTCATTAATTCTGAAAAGCACAAAATCATTACCTTAGAAAGTACTTCATCGTGGACAACAGTATTGGTTGTTAGTAATACAAGAACAGTTTGAAGCAGCTTAAGTTCCTCAAGGCTATTTTCCATAAGTTGCCAAAGCATATTAATAACATTTCCAGCAGCAACCTTGGAAGAAATTGAGACATACAATTACTGTAAATGTCTAGACACAGAGGGCTCACTCTTTAAATTGGTATTGGTTTTTAAATCTCCAAAACAGTGATCATTAACCTTTTTGTCCTTGAATGCCAAAAGGGCGCGTGCATGACAGCGCACGCGTGCCCACACCCATAATACAATGTGTGCATGAACACCCCCCCCCCCGGTGCATGTGCATGCAACCCCCCCGCATGCATGTGTGACCCCCACTGTGCCCATTTTGGGCCTAGCAGGCCTCCCTGAAGCCTCCTGGAACCAAAATCAGGGTGCGGGAGCACTGCTCCACCCCCCGTGCATGCCTACACTGTTACTGGTCTTATGTCTGCCTTGTATGCAGCTTTATTCCTCTCTAGCATTCATTTCCATTGTTCAATGATGCATTTCCTGCCTCTCTAGGATTTATCTCTATCTACTCCTGCGAGACACTTCCTGTTCCTGTTGGATGTATATAGTTATATTCTCGATGGCTTGTATAGTATTTAAACTGCATTTTGATTGAACAACAGCGCTGCAGAGACCTGAAAATCAGGTGGCTGGTGGGAGCTCCACACGCAGAACTACGCTGGGCAAGGGCTTGCGTGCCGGCAGAGATGTCTACGTGTGCTACCTGTGGCACGTGTGCCATAGGTCCACATCATGGCTCTAGAACAATACATACTGAAAATATTTTGCTTCCTATTTTTATTTTTGATATTTTCATGTGTACTTAAACATAATGTTAGGTGAGGTTTCTGCAGATGGTTCTTGCTTAATGACCACTTGTTTAGCTACCATTCAAGCCTAGAAGAGCACTGAATAAGTAGTAATTATGGCAGTCCTCACACTTACAGCCACTTCAACATCCCCATGGTCATGTGACTGTGATTTACAAACTTCCTTGCTAGCTTCTTTTTTTTTTTTTATTGAAAAGGTTTTACAACCTTCCTTGCTAGCTTCTGACAAGCAAACACAATGCAGAAGCCGGCATGAAATTATAGTCACATGAGGTCCTTGCTTAATGATTCACATAGCTTACTCAACGACAGCAACTGGGACTGGTGGAACTGCCATCACTAAACAATGCACTTTTTTTTTTGCTTATGAGTACAGCTTAATGACAGAATTTCCAGATCTAATTAGATCATTAAGTTAATTGCTAAGGAAATAAAATACAGTATGCTTAATCTTGAATACATATTATAATATTATGAGCTGTGGTGGTGCAGTGGTTAGAAGGCAGTACTGCAAGCTACTTCTGTTGACTGCTGGCTGCCTGCAATTTGGCAGTGTGATTCTCACCGGTTCAAGGTTGACTCAGCCTTCCAGCCTTCGAGGTTGGTAAAATGAGGACCCAGATTGTTGGGGGCAATATGCTGACTCTGTAAACTGCTTGGAGAGGGCTGTAAAGCACTGTGAAGTGGTATATAAGTCTAAGTGCTATTGCTATGATAGATTTGTTCCCCAAAGTATGTATATTTATATTAAAGACATATTTTCTTAAATATAAATCATTTATTAACTTTTATTTAATACTTTTCAAAGATCTTATAAATAGATTTGAGTAAATGATCTTAAAGCTACCAACCTTAGTAGTATTTTTAAAAATCATAATCTTTAGTATAATGCTGTGTGTTGACAGAAAATTCCCAACAGCCTTGCATATCTTTTCCTATTCCTTAGTATTTCAGAATTATGGTTTCTGTTATATTAGCATCAATAATACCTTCAATCAGTATATAGATCCGTGATGGCAAACCTGTGGCATGCAGTGTTCAGTCCCCTCCGGGCCTCAGCCACATGAGCTGGCTAAACGAGCCAGTAATTGAGCACTGCTATCAGTCCTGGCAGGGAATCTGCAGCTGCCTGCCAAAGTCTCCCTTTTATCTTGGGGTTGCCAGGCAACCAAGAAGTCAGCAGTCCAGGCCGAATGTTCAGCTCAATTCTCCCAGAGTCAAATAATTCAGCTCAATTTTTGCTCGTCACGGAGCAGAAGAGCAGCCAGTGCTGCTTTTATACTCTGTGGGTGTGGCTCTGTGGCTCAGCACTTCCTAGGCCTGCCCCACCCCTGCTTCTGTTGTTCCTGCCTCTCCTGCCTACGAAACCTAGAGTCCAGCCAGGCCTCGGGGGGGCGGGGGGGAAAGAGTCAGGGGACGGAGGCCTCGTTATCTCCTCCACCTGGCCTGCCTCTGGCTCCTGGAGCTGAGCCAGGGAAGCCGGTGCTCCAGAGGTAAGTCCTGATGGCCCTTCCCCCTCACTTTCCGAGTCACTTTCTGGCAGGGGGCCTGGCTCAGGGGGCGCAGACACAATACGCAGAGCCATCTTTCCGGGCATGAGAGCTGTCGCCCAACTCACCTGCAGCTGCACATGCATGCATGTCCCAGCTGACGTTCAGGCCTCTGGTGCACGCACACGCAATTCAGGGGACCCAGCTGGTCTTCAGAGTTCTGCTGCATATGAGTGCGCATTTGTGCCTCCACCCAAGAGTACTTGTGCACAGTGCACACATGCGCAGCGGAACTCTGAAGACCATCTGCCGTTTGCACACCTGCATTGCACGTGTGAAAACCACGTGCATGCACAGATGGTGCGACTGCATGTGCAGCACACGGGGGATGCCCATGAAAGCCGTGTGCATGCACAGATGATGAGGTGCGCACAGCGCATGGGGAAGAAGCATGTGAGTGTGGATATCATGCACGCAGGCAAAGTGAGCGAAGTACGTACCTGTTCGGCACTTGATGAGTAAAAGTTCGCCATCACTGATATAGATAAAACATGCAACCTAGTACAATTTCTTATATTTCATATCATGCAGCTTCCACCAGCAGATAGAGTTGTACTCTCCAATTTTAATTTTAAAACAAACTCATCTATCTGATAAGAAAATAAAGCTGGCTGCTTACAACTAAATAATACATGTGTTTTAGAAGATCTTATCTACTTAAAGTAAGCTCAATTATATTAGTATACATTAATTCTCATAATGCTATCTTTAGTTCTGAACTGAAAGGCCAAGTGCCTAGCGAAAAGGTACTCCTAATATTCTGTATTAATATTACACTGGTCCCTCAGTTAATATCCCTCAGTTATTATTACACAGGTCCCTCAGTTTTCTATTACACAAATCTGAAATTTTCATAATTAATTCCTTAAAGATGTATAATACCATGAAATATTTCCACTGTATAAAATCAGTTTGGTTACCTTAACCTTACCTCTGAAACAACTTCATGAGACATGAGCCTCTGGATAGCAGCTAGACACAGCTGAGTGATCTTTGGTTCTTTTGTTCCACAGCCCATTAGAAAAGGCTGAACCACTTCTGAGCTATTCTCTTTCAAAGCTTTGAAATTGAGAGAGCAAACACAAGCAAGCAAATAAAAAAATCCAAATCAGGAATACTAAAGATACCTTTGTGATAAAAATTGACATTTGATAACATATTTAGACTAGTATCCTTTTTAACTTATGCTATAATTAAGCACCCTCCAATTAAATAACTAAATTAAAGTAAATAATAGTAGAAAAACACTAATAAGTCAACACCTATAATGAAGCTGCAAATATAACTCATATCAAATTATTTTAAGGTATATTCTTGTACTTCAAATGAGAAATATAATATTGCTATATAACTGTCCCCGAGACTACATTTTCTTACCTATTAATGGATGTTAAAAATCGTGAAAGTAGAAAAAGGTTACAACTGAAATATATTTTTATACATTTTACATTCTTCAAAAGTTAACTAATACACACACACACACACAAATGTGTGTGTGTTTATCTTTATCTATATCTATCCATCCATCCATCTTGGTTTTGCTATAAAAGGATATTCTGACATTAATTTATAGTACAAAGTATAATAAATAATTTTATTGCTAGTAGCATTATCATTTTATTTTTGAAAAAAAATCATATATAAGAAAGTTCTTATTTTTAGTTTTAGAACAATAAATAAGATAAAAGATCTGGTTTATTAGATAACTATGGCAATAGTCCACTTATGATAAAAATGGTCAATTTATGATGAAAATAGAATTATCTTTGCTGAAAATGCAGCATTTCTAGAAATATATTGGGGTTATAGTATTAATAATATGACAATGACCAAATTCAAAATTAGACAAATTGGGAATGAATAGATAAAAGTCTAATCAAATCTTGTAGAAAAAATAATTTGTTCTCAAGTAGTCTTTCTAGAAAAACTTGATATGTATATCATGTATAGGTTTTCAAATAGCTTACACCTGCTATTTCAATCAGTTTATTAAAACATACCCTCAACATCAAGTAAACACTACAAAAACCAACCAACTAGTGCCAATTTTCATTTAAACTTTACATACCAGAGTACATTAAAAATAATCCTTTTTTGTATAATCAGTAATCAAATAATCATTTAGCATTCGTGCTAAATTACAGCCAATTATTTTTCTTGCTGATAAGCAAATATGTGATAAGCAAATACATTTGGATTAAAGTCTCATACAGTAAGCAAATATTGCCATTCCTGGTGAATTTATTCTTTGCACATAATTTTTTCCATATTAAAAAAAACAAATTGTTTTTTGAAACTTGATTGTGTTATATATCACTTTTGATGAGCTGTAATGTCAAGATTCTACAGTATTGTTCCAACATTTTATGCTTATTAGCTCAAGATATAGTAATAGACCAGCATAGACCCATGTAATAATAACAACAACAAAAAATACAAAGTTCTACAAATAGAAATAGAACGACTGTGGCAAAGGCAAGCAAGGGTAGTAGCAATAGTAATAGATAGATGCCTTGGGTGCAATCCCAAAACAACTAGAGCACCACTTAAACACCACTGGTACTGACAAATTTGCCATCTGTCAATTGCAAAAGGCAGCTTTACTCGAAACAGCTTCCATCCTGCGATGATCTCTGTAACACCATCAAACATCCAGATCTGCTTATCTCAAGTCCTTGTTAAGGAAAGGTAGGCAAAAATGCCAAACCCAATCTGAACATTTGGCTGATTGTGCGATGATCAATAATAAAAATAATACAATAGAATTCCCCTTAACTCTTAATGACTCATTCTATTAAAGTTACTTTATCTATTTACATAAAGCACTCATCCTATTTAAAAACCTACTAAATTATGTAGCATTAAAGATAAGTTTCTTTTGTATTAGTATATGGAGTATTAATTAATACAGTTTTACTAGCTTTGGTTAGAAATCACTTTAGTGAACTACATTTTCGCTTCAACTGAGTTAAAAAATTAAAATCAGGACTTCCAAATTCTAAAAATAATGACAGTTAATTTCACATCAAACATAACAGATTTGACTCATATAACTTTTTAATAAAATAAATGTTTTTATTTGTTCTGTTTGCAAATAATTACCTGCTAGGATGTCACTGTGTCGTGCTGCTATTGTTTTTACTTTTATTATTCCTGACTCAGCAGCCTGTGGAAAAATAATTAAGAAATCACTGTTTGTTTTACACTTTACATAAGTAACTATATAATTAATAGCACCTTAAAATGTTATTTTTACTGTTGCATAAATTGCATCCATAAAGTGTATACATACTCCTAGCCTAGTTAAATTTTATTTACTGTATTTTTTGGACAATAAGACGCACCTGACTATAAGATACACCTAAATTTAGAAGAGGAAAACAAAAAAACGAGGGGATAGATGGATGAGGGGATAGATGGGGAACTCATCAAATTTGCAGACGACACCAAGCTGGCAGGAGTAGCCAACACTCCAGAAGATAGGCTCAAGATATAGAAAGAACTTGACAGACTAGAACATCGGGCCCTATCTAACAAAATGAAATTCAACAATGAAAAAAGGAAGGTTCTACATTTAGGCCAAAAAAACAAAAGGCACAGGTACCGGATATGTGGTACCTTGCTCAATAGTAGCAACTGTGAGAGGGATCTTGGAGTCCTAGTGGACAACTATTTAGATATGAGCCAGCAGTGTGCAGCAGCTGCCAAAAAAACCAACACAGTTCTGGGCTACATAAACAGAGGGATAGAATCAAGATCACGTGAAGTGTTAATACCACTTTATAATGCCTTGGTAAGGCCATACTTGGAATATTGCATTCAGTTTTGGTTGCCACGATATAAAAAAGATGTTGAGACTCTAGAAAGAGTGCAGAGAAGAGCAACAAAGATGATTAGGGGACTGGAGGCTAAAACATATGAAGAACGGTTGCAAGAACTCGGTATGCCTAGTTTAATGAAAAGAAGGATTAGGGGAGACATGATAACAGTGTTCCAATATTTCAGGGGTTGCCACAAAGAAGAGGGAGTCAAGCTATTTTCCAAAGCATCTGAGGGTAGAACAAGAAGCAATGGGTGAAAACTAATCAAGGAGAGATGCAACTTAGAACTAAGGAGAAATTTCCTGACAGTTAGAACAATTAATCAGTGGAACGACTTGCCTGCAGAAGTTGTAAATGCTCCAACACTGGAAATTTTTAAGAAAATGTTGGATAACCATTTGTCTGAAATGGTGTAGGGTTTCCTGCCTGGGCAGGGGGTTGGACTAGAAGACCTCCAAGGTCCCTTCCAACTCTGTTGTTGTTGTTGTTGTTGTTGTTGCTGTTGTTGTTGTTGTTGTTATTATTAAAAGAAGCTTTTGGTCTCCCTTTTTTGGGGTCTTTTCCAGTCTTTTTCCGAGGCTTTTTGGGGCCATATTTTTCGGAAAAGGGGGCAAAAAAAGGCCTGAAAACAGGATGTGCGGGGACCTCCGGTGGCAACGCAGGCTTCGTGGACGTCCCTTAGGGATCATCTGCCCTGGGTTTCGTCAAACCGTCTCTGACAGTGTAAATCGGCTGTCAGACGGTTTGGAAATTCTTCCCCCGGGAGAAGGGGGAGAGAAGAGTGGTCAGGTTTGGGTAGAGCTCCCCAGGAGCCCCTGGAATCAAACCAGGGGTCCGAAGGGTGAAAGCCCCCATCCAGCCTGATGAAGCTCCGTACTCAGGGTGCTTCTGTTTATACAAAACGAGAAGCCACGTCCATCTCTGTGCCGAGGATTATTTTTAAAGAGAACTCAACGCAGACAGAACAAAGTAGGAGGACTAGCAAGAGAATTTGCAAGTAATAAATCTTAACTTCAGTTTTTAAATAGCTTTCCTTTGAACTAACTTTCAACCTGAGCAGACCTAAAATGGCGCTTGCAATACACAAAGGAAAGTGAAAGTTAAAGAGCTGTTTGTTAAAGGCATCAGTGTTTTTAGCGATGCTTAAAGCCGCTGTTTCTACTTGATAAAAGGCAGTTGGAATTAATTGGAAAAACTATAATTAGTTAATATTTCTGCCAGAGACTGTTGGAGATTTTTAAATATAACTACAAAAGGATAAAGGAAGAGATTTTAAGACTGTGGTGGCAGAGAAATTTAAAAAGACTTTTTATTAATTTTAATTTTAAGAAATAAAGTTTAAAAGAAGATGGCAGCTAAGCAATTAAAAACAACTGCTTCTAAAAGTGTTGGAGTGTGCTGGCATTTGCTTGTAAGAAGATTTTAGCAAATGGCGTTTTGTGTATTGGAAGTGAAAGTTAAGGAAATGCTTACTACAACTGCTGGCGTGGAACCTATAAGAAGAACTTAACAAGCTACTTTTTAAATGGAATGAATAAGAACTGTTTATGATTTTTTTTCTTTTTACCTTTTTCTCTATCACAGTGTTTAAGAAGAAAAGTTTATTGAATTTTTTTTTCTCTTTTTGGTAGATTATAGAGTTTAAAAATGGCTCTTAAGCAAACAGAATTAACTACTACTAAAATCTTGGAAATTTCTTCAGTTCAGATACGGAAATTAAAAGAAGATATCAAGGAAGGTTTAAGGAATTTTTTACAGGAACTTTTGGAGGCTCATCTTTTTAGAAATAAATCAAAAATTTATTGAAATGGAGAAAGAAATATCGGATTTTAAAGATATGGTGGAAGAGCAGAGGAGGGATATGAAAATGGTAAAGGATACAATTACGCCATTATTGGTATCTAGTATTCAGATGGAGGAAAGACTGGGAGAACCAAATTAATCTAGACTTGCAAAGGAAAATAGAGGAAGTTAAACAAATCAAATTAATTTGAATTTAGAGAATAAAATAGATGATACTCAGGTTAAGGTGGATAGGGCAGATGAAGAAAGGGTTATATTACAATATAGATTAATGAAATATGCTATAAGGGCGAGGGGATTAAAGGAATGCAGGCAGGAAAATTTAAAAGAGATTTTTACTCAGGCCTTTGCTCAGATAAATGGAGTGGAATCAGAAGATTTTGAAGTTAATATTGAAAAAATCTATCGTGTTAATTCTTGGTTGGCAAGGCAGAAGCGATTACCGAGAGATGTGGTTATTTATTTTACAAATAAGAAGATTAGGTATGGAATTTTACAAGCATTTTATAAAAATAAATTTCAAATATTAGGACAAGATATAATAATGATGAAGGAAATTCCTCCTAAAATGTTAAGAAAGAGAAAAGAATTTGCTTTTTTAGTGGATGAGCTTAAGAAACATATTTTAGATGGGAGGTTCCAGCTGGCTTAACAGTGAATTATAAAGGAAGAAAGTATTTTCTTAATACAGTTTTTAAAGCAAGAGACCAATGTATTAAAGATTGGAAATCCTTTATTGTTAGATGTTAAGCTGATTGGTGAGCAGATGGTGGAAAATGTGTAAGATAGAAGACAAGGGGAGGGAGAATGCTTAAGATGTGATTGTGATGGTATTTTTTTAAAAAATTTTTTTATATACATAGGGTTTAATTTTTATAACTAATCTATTTTGGGTATAAGTTATAGGTGTTATTTAGTAGTGTTATTGTTATAATTGATATATTTTGGATATAAATTATAGGTGTAATTCTAATAATGTTATTTGATTATGGTTAATTTTTATAATTGACTTATTTTGTATATAAATTATAGGTGTAATTTTAATAATGTTATTTGACATATGTAAGGTAAATTGAACAAATATTAATATTAGCAATGCTATTTGATGTATGTAAGTGATATCAAAGATATGAGAAGATAGAGTATTGTTTATTTTTGGCGATTGGATAGTAAAATCTAAGAATTTAAGCTGGAAATATGAATTATATTTGAGAGACTGTTTAAGGAAGAAAGGTATATTATAGAAGAATTTCTAATGAATACTAGAAGATGGAACGTTGTCTTGGTCTTGATCGATGAAGATTGGATATTAAAAACTATGTATTTTATCGATGAACTGAAAATACCAATTTAATTGGAAGATTCTGAAGACTTCAGGAGTGGAATGGACTGATATATATTTTGTGTTGATCGATGAAGTGTCTTATAGTCCAAAAAATAGGGTAACTAAGGTTTATTGTACATATTATATCCAGTTTCTCACTAATCATGAAAATATATCTCATCTGATTTTTATTTTTTGGAAATTATGTGAATTGTTTGAAAAAATCTTCCAAGCAAGAAACCTTCGTTTATATTTTCTGTTTAAGCAAATTCCATATCAACCAAGCCTTTTAAAATTAAATCACATACATTTAACATGCAGTTTAGTTCATAAAGGCAAGCAGTGGGAGAGTATACATGCATGCACAACTTAGGTTAAGAGTATTAACTGCCCAAGATAAAGAACTGGATAAATTTAAAGAACAAAAGGCTATTAGACATGGAGGACCATGTACTGAGATTTAGGAGACACCCCTATTTATGATATGACAAAGCTAAAGTGAATGCAGATTTTAAGAATTATTTTGTTTGGTGTGTCATCCTAAGAATTTGGAATAAATGTAAAACAAGGCTTTTTCCTAAAATACATTTCTGGCTATCATCCAAGGTTTTTTTAAAAATTTTTTAGTACAGCAATG
Organism: Ahaetulla prasina; assembly: GCF_028640845.1. NCBI lineage: Eukaryota > Metazoa > Chordata > Lepidosauria > Squamata > Colubridae > Ahaetulla > Ahaetulla prasina. The sequence goes on along the minus strand of NC_080545.1, from coordinate 46,334,387 downwards.
TGTCAACTATCCCATTCATTTAGCTACCAAAGAAAGACTCCTGGGCCATTGTTTAACCAAGAGCATACTTTATTGGAGCTTAAATAGTTACAGAAGAATAGTGAAGCCAACTCTGATATTTTCAAGTGCAAAAAGCATAATTGACTTTTCTTTTCTCTTTTGGCCTGCCCATTGTTATTATTCACTGTCCAATCATTTGCATTTTTTGTTTGGAGAACAGGTTCTTTATTCTGGCAGACATTCCCGTTAAACAACCTTGGGAGTCTGGCATTGTCCCAGGCTTTGAGCTGGCATTCTTGGCATTTCTTTAAACCCCCTCCCCCACTTCCCATTGTTGCTAAATGTCTGGCTCAGAGTAGAAGTTGCAAAGCAAGCTGATTTTCAGCCATGACATGCTGCCCCTCCAAAAAAGAAGGGCCAGTCCTGAAATATAACAAACATACATACATCATTAATAACTTGACAAAATCACTACTGTATGAAAATCACATTGGCTTGTCTGGATTCTGGGCATAGAACCTCTGGGTGCATCTAGGGACATGGATGTGTGTTGCTTCCTCCCATTCTGCCTCTGCTATTGTAAACCCTTTCTATAGATTAAATCAGGGGTAGTCAACCTTTTTATACCTACCGCCCACTTTTGTATCTCTGTTAGTAGTAAAATTTTCTAATCGCCCACCGGTTCCACAGTAATGCGCCATGTATCGTCATCTGCGCATGCCTCTCGCGCATCGTGGATTGGGTTTGGGGGGGCCGCTGGCTACCAGCTCTGCTTCTCTGTTACAGCTGGGTGGTGTGGGGGGAGATGTGCGAGCTATTCTGGGACGAGGCTGTTTTATCTGCGGTCGCACTATAGTCCCATTTAGTTTCACTTACGTAACGTGAACTAAATTTATGCGTGGGTGATATAAATAATATATTTTCAGAAATTTAAATTGTCATGGAGAATTTTATGAAAACCTAATGAAAATGTTTTTAAATAATGCTATGAAAAGTTTTTAAAAAGTCAATTAAATTAAAAAAAAGGAAAGTGCTTCAGTATCGGACAAAACCCCTATTGCCCACCATGAAACGCCCACTAGTGGGCGGTAGGGACCAGGTTGATTACCACTGGATTAAATACTGTAACTTTCTCCTATGGACCTGAAAGTCAAGGATGTCTTTCACCTCAAAATATTTCTCTCCCTCTGTCCAAATGGGAGGGGGAGACAGTTCGATGTCAGGTTGCAAATGCGAACAATGAATGGCTTTGATGAACTACAATGGAACACTGGATGGAGGCACCTAAAGTTCTTTGGTAACTTTAACTCTACTGTCACCAGATTTATGATCCGGATGATGGGAAAAGATCCCACGTACTTCGGACCCAACTTCTTGCAGGGTTGCCTTGACTGCAAAATCTTGGTGGAAAGGTACACCCTATGCCTATTCTACTTCTGGAGCATTCTTTTCCTATCATCTTTTTTTTCCTGTTTTTTTTAAAATATATATCAACATCAATATATGAACAGAGCAGCATCTGGGTATCATTCATTTTGGGACAAGTAGCAATAATGATATTAATAATATTTGTTATATTAATCAAACTTATGAAATCCTAGTATTGGTACACATTGGTTTTAAATTAGTTTTCAATATTTCGATGTTCCATTTTAATGCCAATCACACTATTATTTGAGCTTACATAATAATTCTATCTATAATTCTTTCAATTTCTAATCTTTCCCTATAGTTATTGCTTTTACACTATTGTATAAAAAATATGTGTGCTAATGTTCCCCTTATTTCTACCTCTATTCTGGCTTCTAGTCAGGCCACCATTGCTAAATATTAGTGTTAATACACATGCTTATATTAAGATATAATCCTTTATTTAATTATTTAATGTTTCAATCACCATATTATTTAAACATACTTAATAATATCATATTTCAACTTCTAACCTTTCCATCTAGCTATTACTTTATATGAGTGTGTAGTCTTATTTCTACCTCTATTCTAATTTTTAATCAGGTCATCATTATATTAAAAAAAAAAGATCCCCCACCCTTCTATCCATCATCTCTTGCCCATTTTAATGCTTCAATTTTTATTTACTTTTTAGCTTGCCTCCCATACTCCTCTCTTGGATCCTTGTCTCTATCTACATCTATATCTTCACTGTTCAGTCTAAACATTTCTCTCATCTCTATCCTTCTAGGCTGCCCGACCTCCAAAGTATCTACCTAGGCCCCTTTCAAAAGTATCTTCCTGCTTATCCAATTCTATTTTTAAATCTCTTAAAGTACTTTCCCCTTGGTTTATTTCATCAGACATTATTATCTTTATTATCTTATCCTTCTCATCTTCTTGCTTTATTTGCTGTTTTTTCTGTTCTATCTTTTCCTTCATTTTTTCTGTTGTCTCCTTTCTTTCCTGGAATTTTTCATTGTCAGTTGCAGTATATTTTCTATTTTCCCACTTATGCCGTGCAATAGGTTCTTTATTCCCCTGTAATTCTTTGTCATAGTGTCCTTAATGCTTTGGAACATCAACACAATTTTTTTGAAATTTCACTTATTTCCCCCTGATGGAGCATTGTCTTATTTTAGTAAGTCCCACTCTTACTCAATAGTCCAAAAACAATATATTCAAGCCTAATGTTGCTCTTCAGAAAGTAAAATACTCATAGTTCTTTATATTCCAGGATTATTCAATCAGTTCCATTTTGATAGTCCAGGAAGCTTTCCAAAAATCAGAAGTCACTTTGGTTTACTTAAGGTTCTTCCTTATTCCCATAGTTGAGTATTCAGTAAAGTAGATAATTATAGAACAGTAGGTATTACCAGCTTTAAAGGCTGACTTGGCTTGGGTTTGGTCGTGCACTTAGTTTTTAAAAAGTTTGTGATGGGCAGGGTAATTTGAGCAAATTCAGGGATAAATTGCCGGTAAAAGTTGACAAAGCCAAGGAAACTGCAGCTTTTTCCTCATCTGAGGTGCTTCTCAATCTAAGATTACATGCACCTTTCCAGGATCTATCTCTACACTGTCCTGTGAGATTGGGAACCCTAGGTAGTCCAGTTTTGTTTTTTGAAAGTCACATTTGGATAGTTTTACGTAAAGCTGGGCTTTTCAGAGCTTTTCAAGTACCGCTCTGACTAATTTCACATGTTCTTCCATCTTTTGATGTAAATCAAAATATTGTCTAAATACACAAAATCTCTTTGTACAAATACTTGTGCAGGACCTCATTTATCAACTGCATAATGATGACTGGGGCCCCTTGTAGCACTCGACAATACTCAAAACTGGCAACAACCCAACAGACAATTAAATGCCATTTTCCACTCATTGCCCTTCTTGATTCTCACTTGATAATATGCCTCCCTTAAGTCTAATTTTGTAAAAATCCTCCTTTGACAAGGTGCCCTAACATATCTTTCATTAAGAGGAGAGAGTACATGTTTTCCACGCAAATGGTATTTAATTCGTGATAGTCCATCCATATCCTAAGTCACCCATCTTTTTTCTTTCTGAAGAGCATGGGGGCTGCCATGCATGATGTTGTCAGTTGAATAAAACCCTTGGCTAAGTTTTTGTCAATGAATGCTTAGAGTTCCTCCATTTCTCTAGGTGTCATTGAGTACAGCTTAGGTTTTGGCAGTTTGAACCCGGGGACAATCTCAATGGCACAGTCCGTGGGGTGGGGGTGGGGCAAAGCACGTCAGACTCTTTTTTGCTGAACACCAAGGCCAGATCTCAATATTCACTAGGAATGGAAATTTGCCTAATCCCCGCCTGGGCTTTTCTTGAACTTTCAGCTTTCGCTTTTCTAATTAGTGGCTCGTGGGCATTGTTTAGCACTTTCATGCTGGTTTCCTGGTCCTAAGAATTCTTCTGCATCTTCGTCCGGTTTTGCTTCCAGTATATGCAGGGGTTCCACTTTTTGAACCATGCAAGTTCCAGGATCAGGGTTTCAGTCATTCCCGGGGTCACAATGAGTTGGATAGTTTCAACATGGGCCCCTACCCTCATCTCCACCGGTTCAGTTAAGAATGTAGTCAGAGCCCCCTCCCCTCCGTCCGATTCAGCAAGCTGGGAGAAAGCTATGGGTCTTTTCAGTACCCTTAGTCTAATTCCACTTTTCCCAGCACACTAGAGCTAACTTGACACCTGGTGCACCCTGGATCTAGCAGAGCCATCAGGGGCCATTTTCACCCTAAGCAAGCCACCGTTATTTCTACCCTACAGGTCATGGGGAAGATGGTCCACTTATTATTGGGTTGTCTTCCCCTTCAGTATCACTCTTAAGCGTGACTAGTGTGTTCTTGGTCACAGTTCACTCCTCTTCATTGGATGGTGGGGAGAACTCTGTGACCTCCACTCCTTTACTACCACCTTCTTTTTTAAAAAAAATTTTATTTACATTTATATCCTGCCCTTCTCCGAAGACTCAGGGCAGCTTACAGTGTATAAGGTGTATAATGTATTATACAGTGTATAATTTTAGTTTTGGTAAACTCTTCCCCTTCTTTGGTTGGCCCCGGGGCTGGAAGCGGATATCAGGTGTGGTGTGGGACACTTAGCTGCTCTGTGCCCTTCCTTGCCACATCAGAAACATCCAGTAGGGCCTTGGCACATTTTTCCTATCTTGGTAAGGGCTGCGCCCCCTCTTCCTGCTCTTGGGTGGATGGTGGCCTTGGTTTTTTCATTCTGAATGCTCATGGATCTCACTCAGATTGATTTCCATTTCACTGGTCAGACAATACCATGCTTGTAGGGTTTGCAGCATTCCTCAGGATAGGCAGGTGTGGTACACCTCAAGCCTTCTCAGAAATGGATGATCAATACATGTTCGGCCAGTTTCCCAGGTGGGCCAGTTGGCAGAAGTCTTGAATGTACTCTGTTACTGGCTGCTTCCCCGTTTAATGGCCTGGATACAGGTTTCTGCATTGAGGTTGATTAACTCTGGGGTTTCCTTGTCATGTAGTGACACCAGTCACTCTGAGGCGTCTTCCTCCAGATTGACGGTCTGCACCATCTAGAGACAACGCTGGTAGTGCTCCATTTGATGCCAAGCCTAGGCTAAGAAATGAGCTTCAGCCACTCATCAAAATGAGCTGCAAAGGGAGACAGCTGGCAGTCTTCATGAACCAGGTAAAATCCCAGAGCCGGGGGCCCACCAGCCGCCTGTGCTACCAGAGCTGGTGGATGAGTAACAGTAGCAGGTGCTATTGCAGGGGTGGTGATGGATCCCAGTAATGGGGCAGTGTCTCCTGGTGTCGCCAGGGTGCAGACTTCCATCCCCTTAAACTTCTCTCTCAATAGTTCCACAGCTGGGCTCGGGATGATGGCCTGGAACTTCCACTAGGTGGGGTCATCCCATTCTGCTACCCATTGAGTCTTCCAGTGGCTTTCCTGCACCACATTGAATCATGGGGGGCGGGGGGGTGTCTTCAGCCTCGGCCACCTTCCTCACCTCCAATGACCACCGAGTCTTTAGCTCCTTGGGATGGTATTCTCCAATTGCTCTTTTGAACAGGCTGCTGTTCTAGTTTCTCGGCTTTGGTTTTCAGATGTGTTCCAGTGGTTTGGATTCCTGCTCCCCTCTGGGAGGAACCCATGGTTTCCTGAGTCAGGCTTTCCCCTGGTTTTTTTGCTGTTGACCCTTTACCAGAGCCAACATTGTTGCTCAACCTCCCTGGTGGGGTTAACGTAGGTTGTTTCTGTGAGAGTTGTCTTAATGTCAATTGTTCTATTCATTTAGATAGCAAAGAAAGACTCCTGGGCCATTGTTTAATCAAGAGTATACTTTGCTAGAGCTTAAATGAGTATAGAAGAAAAGTGAAGCCAACTCTGATATTTTCATGTGCAAAAAGCATAATTAAATTTTCCATTCTCCCTTGCCTACCCATAGTTATCATTCACTGGCCAATCACTTGCATTCCTTTTTGTTTGGAGAACAGGCTCTTCATTCTGGCAGACTTTCCCAGCAAATGACTTTGGGAGGCTGGCATTGTCCCAGGCTTTGAGCCGGCATTCTTGGCATTCCTTTACCCCCTCCCATTGCCTCCCCCCATCCCTCCAATCATTGCTAAATATTTGGCTGCGAGATGGAATTGGAAAGCAAGCCAATTTGCAGCCATGGCACAACGACTGTAAGACCAGCCTGATGGACCTATGGTGAAATACATTTTGCTCATGGTGAACTCTATTCAAAATTGAAAAAGGATCAGAGTTGGAAGTAAAGTTAAATAACATTATGTTCTAATTTAATTTTCTATTCATTAATTCTATTAAAAATTGAATATATAAAATGGATTGCCAAATTAATATAGTACTAGAATCCTATGCATATTTATTCAAAGTAGTGCCAAATGTAGTGGAATCATTTCTGATAAAGGTGTACAGGATTGAAAAACTAAAAAAAATTTTTTTTTAAAAAAAACTCAAAGTTCAAGAATAATTTGCATTATTATACATCTAAAAACTTGAATCAATATAGCCAGAAGAAACTTGCTTCACTTTGTGACTTTGTTTGAAGGGTATTTTGGATTTTTAACAATCCCAATTCATTAAAAATAATCAACCAGTGGCAAAATCAATAGACATTTTTGAATTTTTTCTCAGAGATTCTTTGCATATAAAAGAAACTATAGATTTTATAGTGTGAGCTGCACAGAGTTGATCTGGAGTTGGGTGACACTAAAATGAAATGAAATCGTACTAAGTGGCCTAACTATGGAGATAATCCGTTTGCTATTACCATTATGTAAATAATAGAAGTTGTCCTTAAATTAATTTCTGCTTGTGGTTCACAAAATACTCTTGGCAAAGTTATGGAACTATGAGGAAACAACATTTTCTTGAGACCCATCTTTTCCTCTCCCCTGAACATTCATCTTTAAAAGGCAACGACAGATCGGATTGGAATAACTTGTAAATGCATACATTTTCCAGAAAATTAATGTTTCTGTAAGAAAAGGAAGACAAAGAAAATAGATGTAGTTTTTCAAGAAACATCTGAAAAAGCTTTTTTAAAAGATGACTTGTAAAATAAACTATTGATTGAGCTGTCCATATTTTTAATAGTAATTTTATTAAAGATTATAACAGTTAAAAACCAAACAAACTGAAAAAGATAGAATAAAAGATGGTACAGAAAATGATGCCTACCTTCCTCACAATAAAAAATTTACTAACTTATCACTTTCACTTAAAATACAATAGCTGACCTCTTTTTCTTTATCTTATCTGTAAACAAATCCATAAAACAGTGCCATTTCAGGCCTGATGTCAGCAAAATCCATTAGTAGAGATGTTATCTATTTTAACTTTGACCAAATAAGCCAATTTTATATTTCTTCCTTTTAACAATCTTAATTTTTAATGTCTTCAAATAATGGCATAGAACTTTATTTCTTTTCTATTTTTTTGGTCCTTTCTCAGAAGATTCGTCATAGCACATTGCCACTGATCACCGCCTCCGTGCGTCACATTTTTGGCCTCTGCACGCCCCATTTTTGGCCTCCGTGTATTGCGTTTTTGGGCAGTTCCAGGCGGTGGGGATCAGTGGTGGCGGGAACCAGCCAAAAATGCAATGCGCAGAGGCAAAAAAACAGAGCATGCGGAGGCCGAAAACGTGCCTAATAGTTGAAAAGCAGCTTATAGTAATTTCCAAAATTGATTAGAAAAGGAAGTATGCAAACTTAGTATCCTTTCAAAGATGCCAATCACAATTTGAAGATGGTTATTCCTTTACAAACATCTCTGAATATTTTTCTTGATGATTGTCACACAAATGCAGAGAATACATATATATATTCCCAATAATATATCTACATAATTTATGATTGTGAACAAAGTAAAAAAAATGTTTTTGAGAAATGCAGAGAATTGAGAAGAGTTAGATGGAAAAATAGTAAAAGATTTGATAATCCTTTATGTATACAATTTCTATACAAAACCAACAACATTAATTCCATACTGCTTTGAGTGTGACAATGAAACAATGCCCGAACCCATGGAAATCTGGAGATTTCATAAGGCAGTATAATAGCAAGCATGGGTTCCATTTCTGTTGGCACTGGGTGGAGCTAGCTAAAGCAAAAAGTCTGAGAGTGAGTTGATATTCAGTTAAACAAGTGTTCAGAAACTGAGGAAATTAAAAAATAAATGTCTGTCTGACAGTAAAGTCTTTTAACAATTAAAAATCAATGGACATGTCCATAGTGCTTTAAGCAAATTGTTGAATATAAAAATGTGCACTCTAGTCATTTCCTTATAGATAGAGTGGCTACACAGTTGGACTGCCAGGCTGCCAAATTAAAAAACAAGATATCTTGTTTGCATGTTTATCTTTGTAAGCAGATTATCTAATGTAAAAAGTGTCAGCATGCAAACATGATTTAGGAAATATCTCATCAGTCAGATAAATATATTTTTGCTATTCTTATAAGGTTCAAAGGCTCTACTATTGAAATAAATATATTCTTGTTGCTTCTTTGCTGAAATGTGTCTATTTGCCTTAGCCAAGTCATGTGAAAAAATACAATTTATTTGTTTATTTAATTAAATTTATATCTCCTCCCATTTCACTTTTATGTGACTCTAGGTGAGTAGAATATAGAATACACAATTGTAAAATAAAAATAAAACACATAGCAGCCAAACATTATCTAACCCATCATCCTCACAGCCAGGAGATGAGAGTTATCAGACTTAGGCACAAGAGCAAGTTTTCAAGATCTTACAAAAGACTAACAGTAACAGGGCAATCTAATCTCAGGAGTCCTGATGTTCCATAGGACAGTTGCCATGGCAGAAAAGGTTCTCCTTCTGGGCAGCATCAGCCAACACTCCCTTGCCAAAGGTACCCAAAGCAGGCTCTTCCTGCCAGATTGGGTAGGATGGGCAGAAACAATTAGTAGGGAACTCTATTATATAACATAGTAATTTCCTTGGCCTGATATTTGAATGGTAAAATATCAGTCCGCGTAGACCAGTGATGGCTAACCTTTTTGCCGTCGCATGCCAAAAGCATGGGGAGTGGGGGGGGCGTGTGCGCATGTGCCCACACCCATAATTCAATGCCCCTCCGCGCCCCCTCTCCCCGTGCGACCCTCCTGCACTTCCCCCCCCTTTTTGGCACATGATGGCAAAAAGATTACTGGTGGGACTGTTAGGCTCATTTTTTGCCCTCCCCAGGCTCCAGAGGCTTTCTTGGAGCCTGGGGAGGGCAAAAACAGCCTCCCCACCCCTGAGACCGGAAATGGCCTGTTTCCCTACTTCCGGTGGGCCCGGAAGGCCTGAAAATCAGCTTGCCAGCGCGTACATGCGCGATGGAGCTGAACTAGGGCAACGTTCGTGTGCCCACAGATATGGCTTCATGTGCCACCTGTGGCATGCGTGCCATAGGTTCACCATCACAGGCGTAGACTATATCCCACACATTTTTGTGGTTCCAGGATGAAAATTGAGGAACCAAGGGGTTGTTTTAGGTTCTACCATATTAAGTCTTGAAATGTTTAGTGGACTCTTACAACAAATGTATACTTCTTTTGCTTAGTAATGCTACAATACATGAGAGTTAACACTTGCCAAAGGTGGGACTTTGTTGATGGGAACTCAATAAAAAAGGAAGCTCTTTTGTTACCTAAATGTTAGGCTGTAAAGTTTTAACTTCAGTGTTTAGGATCTTTAAATATGGAGACAGTTAAAATCACGATGCTATACATTTTGACAACATAACTGCTGTCCTCTGGCAATTGAAGCTTTTAGATATTCTTAAAGGGTAGACCTCAACAGGGATAACATGATGCAATCAAGGTATAAATAACAATTGCCAGATGGGGCTGATTCAGACATAGTTGCTATTCATCTAACAATATTTATTGTACTCTATAAGTATGATTTCACACAAGCATTCATATTCTCTCTCTAGATTTAAGCTCTTTTTCTCTTTGAAGCTACAAAAGGGGAATCTGAATAACAAGGCTGCTGGGATGGTGAAACGACTGCATCCTAAATAAATTAAAATTCTGACTCTGTATACTTGGCAGTATTAAAACATTTGTTAATTACATGCTCATATTATTTGATCTTAATTGACCAATGACTATTATATTCTAACATGTCAGGCATGGAAGAGAATGATATGTAAATGACTTATACAAACTTAACAGTAATTATTGTGGATATTGTGGATACAGCTTACAAATCTGAAATCTCATCAAAGTTTGAAAATCTAACTGTGGTAGATTACCCTACTTCTGATGCAGCACTGTTGGCCAAGTGGGAGAGTTAATATTATGGTATATAGAGATAAGTACAACATACACCTATTTGTCTATACAGGTAGTCCTTGATTTACAACAGTTCATTTAAAAGTTACAAAAGCACTGAAAAAAGTGACTTATGACCTTTCCCCAAACATACGACCATTGCAACATCCCTATGATCATGATCAAAACTCAGATGCTTGCAAACGATTCATATTTTTGACAGTTGCAGTGTCCCGGGGACATGTGAACAGCTTTTGCAACTTTCTGACAAGCAAAGTCAATAGGGAAGCCAGATTCACTAACAACTGTGATACTAACTTAACAACTGCAATGATCCACTTAACAACTGTGGCAAGAAAAGTAGTAAAATGGGCAAAGCTCACTTAACAAATGTTTCACTTAGCAACATAAGTTTTGGGCTCAATTGTGGTTGTAATTTGAGGACTACCTGTATATGGAAAAAATAGCAGTAGCATGAGTATATATAAAACAGAAGTTTCCTTTGATTATGACAACACTCCTATTATCAGGTCATCTTCAAACATGAATTTGAACTGAAAATTACCCTATAAAAAGACAGCCAAATTAGTACAACCTATTGTAGACTATTTTGAGAGACTATTTTGAGCAGAAAAGACAACGTGCAGGAGACAGAACAGTATCCTACATTCAGTACACTAGAGAGAGAATATATGTTAACCTAAAGAAGGCACGCAACCGACAGCGCAGGCAATGTAAAGGAAGCGATGCAATCGGACATCCACGCGTCTCAATCCAACTGTTTTCAGTTTACAGGGAGAAAAACGACAGTACCATCATACCCAACGACTTCGAGAGAATCCCTCCAGGACAAGAGAAAGAGAAGCCAAAACAATTTCACATGCGCGCCCAAAGGAAGCCTAGTACCGTACAGAGACATCCCCGCGCCAATTCCCGCTCACCTCTTTGACGGGAGGGAATTTTTTGCGGCACTCCAGGCTCAAGGCCCGTAGGTCGCTCTGCATATTTTCCAGCAGTTTCTTCACGGCCTCAGGACTGCTGGTGCCGGCCATGGCTCTGCCAGGGGATCAGCACAGTAGCGGGGGCAAAGCGAGAAGGCCCACAATGACCAGCCGGCCGAGCCAGCCTCACCCGTCCCCACCCGTTTCGAGGGGCGTCCCGGAGGAAAGTATTGTTGTCTCAAGAAGGCAGTCCTCCTCCTCTTCCTCCTCCTCCTCCTCCCCCCGCAGGGGCCGGTCCGGCCGCGTCTCAGTCCACGTCCACTTCAGCTCCCACAATCCCAAGCGTTGCACACGTCAGCCCGGCTTCCGCACGCGGAGCCGGGAGTGGGGGAAAGAGGCGGAGCGGGCGACGACTGGGCGACTCGGAGAGCGGTTCCCCAAGCGGCCCTCGGAGTCGGGTGGCCTCAGTGACCTGGGAGTACCGCGACTTTTGATTCCGTGTCAGGTGGAGTGCCAATATCGGAACTTAATTGATGACAAGACTCAGTCCCGACACAAATGAAGTATCCGGTATTTTCTTCAGCTACAGCATTGGCGTGTGTATGTGTGTGTGTCTATGGTTCTAAGCACTGTTTTTCAGTTTGCTCTGTTAAAGATAAGGCGCAAAAAGTACATTTTAATTGTAGTTCGGTAGGCTTTGTTCTTAGGTAGGTACAGTATAGATAAGATTGCCAGCTAATGAATAGGGTCAACAAACAATTGAGAAGTAGATCTCTTTGCCTGTTTTTTGACTTTCATTTAGATAGATTTGTTCCTGCTAGCATTGTGGGCTTTGATCCTTCCTCTTATATTTATTTCAACTATTTCATGCAATGTAATAATGTACTTCCATCAGAGTTCTAACGTAAACTATTCTTTTTTGCATTACCTACGGGCAGAGGTCTGGGGGTCTATGGATGCTTTCCTTGGGAGTGGGAACTGCTTCAGGAGATTAATAAGTCACTGTATGAAAATGCATATGTTGTACATTATCCTACAATTTTTATTTATTTATTTCGTCAAATACATATTGAATAATATATATAAGCATAAATTGAAAACATAAAATGAATGCAACTAAAGGGAACATTAGGACAGGAATGGTAGGCACGCTGTTGCTCTAATGCACGCCCCTGTGCATAAGATTAAATACAATCTGTATTTAAAAAGCCAAACAGTGTCTTCTTGGTGATACCAAAAGCTTTTCCTTGGCTGAGTTTAAAAAAGAGAAAAACTCAGTACTCACTGAGTGGAAAAATTAGGCAACTCACCTTTCATATTCAATTCAAAGCATTGCTCCATTAAAAATTAAGAGGACTGTCAATGGTATCATGTGATATAGATGACTTTAGTAACATGACAGTAAAACAGTCATATAATTAAACTTAGGTTTATGTGCATGATTAAATTGTGTTTAGTACAGCTATTCACATGCTTAAAAGTCTTAGCTTCTGAAATATTTTAATTATATCCTGTCACATGGCCTGTAATTGAATCTTACATTATATTGAGGTAAGAATGCATGTAGCTATTCAAGAAACTAAAGGTAATGCTGATGGGAATATATTATATAGATTAAGTAATAGCTCTTGATTTTATTCCATATTTGGAGACTTTGTGATATTGCTTTAATTGCTTTAGTTATTGAAGTTATTCCCTTTTGGATTTTGCAAGATAGGGAATAAGAAATAGTAAGCTAAAGAAAGGCATAAGAACACATAGCTAAAACAATCTCAGTACTATTTACTATACTCCATTGAGCAAAGTGGACATATGAGCATCTTAGCGACCATGATTTATGACCAAATTCTTGTCTCAATTATCATCAATTGAAGACTACCTGACAAAACAACAACCAATCGGTATGAAGCCATATTTCTTACTCATATGTTCCTTACTGTTTAAAATAAGATTATGATTTGCATATAAGATCTTTTTTCTTGTAAGATGATTCATCTTTTTATACTTCCAGACTGAAGACATACTTCCTTGAAATATGACTAAAGCTAGATTGCAGTTCCAGTTGTGTTATTTGTATTTCATGCACATAGTTACATTAATTAAATTACTGTTACATAATACTTAGCTGAACATTACCAATAGCTTCAATATATATTTTTAATAACTGGCATTTAGGATTAATGAGACCTTATGACTGGCATTTCATTTCCCCCCCATTTCTAGTTTACTAAATGTAATAGTAACTTTTTAATTATAGCTTCTATATTGCAGTGTAATTGCTAGGAGTTGAAAATAACTCGATGGCAGAAAATCAGTTAATCTATGTTGTAAGGTTTATTTTTCTGAAAATCAGTTGAAACTATTGTCTTCCATTATATACTGAAGATAATGTTCTCTATTCAAATTACTATGGATTCACTAATTAAAACTCTATTCAGTTGTTATTTGCCATTATGTGTGTATGAAAAGAATCAATTATTCCATAATATTTAATGTGTGAAGGAATCTTTGTTAGTATTATAATTTTCTGTAATAATTGGTATTAATCAGTCAAGGTTGTGCTGATGTAGTATTGAACAGAAGACAAATTGACTTACCAAACAAGTTTACAAAAATGAAATGTAAGCAATTCTGCACCTCAAAATTTGTCACAAAATAACAAAAAATTAAGAGTTTGAATTTTTTAAACTTCAGTAAGCATATCGGTGTAAGGCTATGATTGGCACTGGAGAGACCAATCTTTAGTTCAACCCTGTTACAAAATCTCACTGGGTGGCTTTGGGCCACGACGATTATATATTACCTGAGTTGAGCAAAAGGCAGAATGTTAATTTAATTAAATCTTGAAATTGCACAATATTCTCTGGAATCTGTTTGGTTTAGTTTCATTTCTATATGTCCTTTAGTCTACTAACTATCAATGGCATTTATAAATTTTAAAAGATAGTGCAGTGAAAGGAAAACACCAATATCTTTTTGAGTAATATAGAACAAAGTTTATTTTCACAGACTCTGGCTGCTGACCTTAAAGGCTGTTCTGAAGAAAGTAAAGATAGTGGTTGCAGAAGAAGGTTGAGGGAGATGCCTGAGAAAAGCCTGCAGATATAGCATTGTTACTAGGCCTGTACAAACTACCCCACTCTTCTATACTGCCTAGCCTAGATTTGACAATGCCAGGCAGAAAAGATTGCTGGTCCTTAAGCCTTTCTCAGAGGGAAGTGAACCAACTAAAATTAGGGGGTGGATAATGCTGTTACAAGGGACGCGGTGGCTTAGTGGGTAAGACGCTGAGCTTGTCGATCGAAAGGTCAGCAGTTCAGCGGTTCAAATCCCTAGTGCCGACTAACGGGGTGAGCTCCTGTTATTTGTCCCAGCTTCTGCCAACCTAGCAGTTCAAAAGCACATTAAGAAATGTAAGTAGAAAAATAGGGACCACCTTTGGTGGGAAGGTAACAGTGTTCTGTGCGCCTTTGATGTTGAGTCATGACCACGGAGATGTCTTCGGACAGCGCTGGCTCTTCGGCTTTGAAACGGAGATGAGCACTGCCCCCTAGAGTCGGGAACGACTAGCACGTATGTGCGAGGGGAACCTTTACCTTTACCTAATGCTGTTACCTCTATAATCATAATACTGTTGGCTGTTAACTTTAGATACATTTGTAGGCAGGTTTACCTGAACATGCATATGTATCTATGTAGTTAACTAGACCATAGTTTTGCTGATATACAACACTAGAAACAGTACAAAAATAGTGAAGGCAGGTTAATGAAATGGCAAAGCAATAAAGCATGATTGAACACAGTGGTACTTTTTTACTCAACTGCTTTGAAACTCATTTGAATTTGGTACTCCACACATTTTGACATGAAAATTTCGTGCCAGTACTCATTGTTTACTTGGTACTCAACCCACAAACTAGAACTTGTTGGTGTCAGTGGCCTTGTGACTCACTACATTATTTCTTATCGGAAAAATTTGTTTCCTACTCAATGTGTTTAGTACTCATCATGCCTCTCAGAACTGATTAAGGATGAGTGCTGAGGTATCACTGTATATGTATTCCCATCAGATCCCTTCTTAAAGGACTGTTCAAAGACAAGGCAGGGGCCAAGCACGTATCTGGGGTTGGGAATGGGAGTGCTGTTCCAGGTAGCAGAGACCGCAATAGAGAAAACCCATTTCCTGCATCTCATCAGATGACACTTCTTAGTCAATCAATTTGATGCATATCAATTCTTTCCAATTGTAAAGGGTGGGCAGAAACTATGGAGATCATCCTTTAGACAGACATTCTACCATAGATGAATTTATAGCTGGCAACCAACCCTTGAATTTCAATCAGAAGCTAATTGGCAGCCAGTACAAGTCATGAATTGGAGGAATTATATGAGTGTAGCCAGTACTGCCCATGGTGCTGTATTCTGGGTGCTGCATCTTCAAAATGGTCTTTAAGGTTAGCCCCATATAGAGTTCACTGCAGTTATCACAGGTGTAGTGATCCAGATATGAGTGACTTTCTGTAGGATCTCCTGGTCCAGGAATGGATGCAACTGGTGTACAAGATTTTCCTGGCCACAATTTCCACCTGCTCTTTGAAGCAGGATTTCAGGTAACAGAAAAATCACAAATTGTGTACCAGTCCTAAATAGAGAGGTGTGACCATACTTAGTATTAAAGATAAAATTAACCAGTCTTGTTAGGGCTAAACCTGAGTTGATTTTACCCTATCCAAATTTTCATCACATCCAGACATTGGGACAAGTACTTGATAGCTTTACTCGGCCAGCCTACTGTAAGATTCATGTGCAGTACTGATGCTGCTTGACATGATAAAACTCAGCAGTCTCATGGCTATGTTATTCAGAAAGGGTGAGGACTCCAAGTACTGTGTTGCCCTATATTTCAGAGGCTTTGGCCACAAACATTCTCTTCCTGACAGCATCAAATGAAGCTGATTATAAAATAATCACAAAACACAGCATCCCTACCCCCAATCCCTCTTGGGACTCGAAGATCCCACAATCCCTAATCCCTCTTGGGAATTGGAAGATCCCACAAATCAGTGGTATCCAAAGCTTTTGAGAGATCCAGGAGAAACAGAGCACCCATCCCATGGCTCTGCTGGAAATCATCAAAAAGTGTGACCAGTATCCCAATAGTCTGCGCCAACCTGAAATTTGCCTGAAGCATTATTAATATAATCTCTTTTCTCCAGAATCCACTAAAGGCACAGCCTGATCACCTCATCAACTTTGTCTGAAGTTGGGTCCAGCATTGACTTGAGGAGGGGCACCCTACCACCTTCAAGGCAGGCAAACTACCATTTGGACCAATTGCCTATCATTCCCCAGGTGCGTTTTCACTAATCAGGGACAGAGGTTAAGTAAAGTGGTTGGGTTTACAGTCCTGGGAACTCTGTTTACTTTCTTAACAGTTGAGTCCATTGTATAGATTGAACATTTGAAATATCAGTTGAGTCAAGTTGTTGTGACCCAGGCCCAAGTAGGCAGGCCCTGCCCTCACCTCAGCCTCATCACTGTTCGACTCCATTGCCAGCTCTGTAGGCTGCTGACAGACCACAACACAAGTGTTTTAGCTTAGTCTGCATCATGACGTGTCACTTTTTACGTTTTCACCAAAAACAAGTGTTCTAAATAAATTGGGATTTAATTTAGCATAGCAAGATTGTATATTTCCTTGATTTATATATCACACTAATACATGATAGGGTTTGGTTTTGGTCTTATACCAAACCCATTTAATATGCAACTATAGTTTTAAAAATCATAATTAAGCAAACCATATCTAAGCAGGCTGTGAACCTAGTTATTACACATGAACATGTATTATGTATAATTTTCTAAATCAGCTGCTTGGAAAATACAAGTGTAAATTATATAATTGTCCAACCAATTTTATATAGCAATGCATTGTGTGAAAGATGTCAAATAAAATAGTTGTGAGGCATTTCTGAGATGTGGATAATTCAAATGTCAGTCCTATACATATTGCCGATAGTATTTTAATCAGTTCAGAAGAATTTAGTTCCGTGTAAGCATGAGTAGAATTGTCCCAGGTTTCACTCATTGTACAGTTCAAAAAAAGACACATTTTTTCAGAACATTTATTTTTAGATCTTCAAGGTGGCTGAAAATTTGGCTGTGGCCAATATTTGTATTTGATTCAATGATGGCATAGTCACTATTAGATGAAGTGTGATTTCTACAACCACACAGCAATTATCAAGGTTTGAAAAAAAAATCAAGAAAACGAAATAAGGCGTTGAATAGCTTTATTGAAATTTTTATAAATAAAACATGCGCATTTCAAATGTAAACCCAAGTGAACTCAAGTGCAGACAATTTTCAACCTCTGTCATGCAGGAGGCTAGCTTACATTGAAAAAAAAGCAGCTTTAAAATACCAGGATTAAACACCAGCTTTTAATATCAAAGTATAAAGCAAAGCCATGTCCACAAACCTAATTTTATCCTGGTCAAATGCAATTTTAAACTTTTAAATGCTAACATAAATAAATAATTTACCAAAATGTGCACTCACAGAGTGAACTTTATTTACAATACACAATTTATAACCTATTGTATTTGCTTAGTTCAAGTGAAGATCATACTTTTTGCTTTAACAATGGTGGGACCTTAGGTAGTAGATATGTGAAGTGTGCCTCCACACTTAAGAGAGTTTCTATCAAAGACAGTATTGTATATGAATCAACAATACTTTTCTTCAACTATCAAAGGAAAGTGGCAAACAAAAACATTTCAAACGGTCACACTTATTTTTGGCATCCCATACTCCTTCAACACAATTAAACCCAATTCAAGGTATGTATACTTTATCTACTTATTGTACAGGTTCTGACTCTTGAACATGCAAATGCCAATTTTTCTATATTAAGTAAAGTTACCTTTTGAGATAAGATGTAAGGCTATGGTGAATCCACCAAGAACGCACATGAAAAATTAGCAGACCTACCTTTGAACCAGTTGCCCATTAACAAATTTGAAGGCAAGTTATATGGAAAAGTCATCTAAGCTTGATGCACAGTCATTACTATGAATACAGTATACTATTAAAAATTGGAACCTATTACACTGTATGTAGTTTGTAAACTGTCAAACTACTAAAAATTGGGAGGAAGAGGGACTTACAGCACAGTCAAAATTTTTGGACTGACACCAGATTAAAGTTACGCACATCTTATAAACAAGATAACAGGGATTATGTTTACAAAGTAGATCCAACAAGCAATGAGGGATACTTACATTTAATTGAAAAATTCAATTCCTTAATGCAGCATGAAATCCAGAACCTGTTCCACAGCAGCAGTAAGATGAACATAATATTCTGGAAGATTACTTTTATTACAAAAGGTTAAAACACCTTTTCCAAGTCATTTTATCATGATTAAGTTTCTTTTTAATCAATATTTGAGGGAGACACTTGAAAATCTGACATTCCAAGAATGTTGCTGCATTGAGTTGAATATACTAGTCAATGTTTTTGTTACTGGTCTAAGGACATATCCATTGAAAAACGGAGGTTTTGCAGTAATATTCTTGGGGTATTGAGAGAAAAAAAAACAAATCCACAAATTGTCAATATTAATTTGCATCCAAAACAAAGAAACTGTAATTCATCCAGATTGCAGCAGAAATTGTAAAGGGATTTATTTTGATTTCCTATATAGCTTGTAAATACAAGATTGCAAAGATATTGGAGACAAATTCTAATGTTTTCATTGTGTTTCACTTCAGGTACTGCACAAGTTAAAATGTAACAAGGATTTACATTCTGTCATCTGAAATTTCCCATCTCAGATTTTATTTTTAATTTGGTGGATAATTTCATTTTTTAAACCGAGAGCTCCCATCAGGAAGTTCTTCTCTGTATGGCTTCTAGTTCTTCGATTAATTAGTGTGCATACAATTTTCATTCTCTATATCATTGTCATTCTCATTACTGTCTTCATCACTCTCTAATGGAATGCCTGTAGCAGCAGAAGCACCTTGTTTAGTTTCCCGATCAAGAGGGAAAAAACCAGTTCCACTGATTGTGTCTTGTCTCTGATAGAAGAGCACATAAGCTGCTTTGGACTGCAAAACAAAGGGAAAATGTTGATTATCAAAGTTAAACTCTCCATTTTAATTACTTAATGTTCAATTTTATTATAGTAAAATATATTCAAATTAAGGACAATACAATTTATTCTATTACTTTCATACATAAATAACTAGGCTCTACCTTTGGCAAATAGTTATATTGATATTTAATTCCTAGGGCTTTAGTAATGGTCAGATGTTTGCACATGGATAATACATGCAGAAGTAGCCCATTACAAGGCATAAATGAAAACTGACCATTACAGAGATGAATAAAGAAAATTATGGGGAAGTATATCAGGAAAACAGGATTAAGATGAAATTTAACAGTTTGTTTAGCTACTCCAAGTTTAACATTTTCTGTTAAAACAAACAGTTTTAACAGAAAGCAGTCCTAATAAATATTATACATATTTCTACTCTTAAAGTATATTGGAAGTTTTTATATGACTGTCAATGAATTTTATCTATGCAAAACAATGCTGTATCACTCTTTTTTGACATTCAATATGTACCCAATCAATCAAATTTGATCATATAGAAGTAAGCAGGGCAGGGAGATGAAGTTATTAAACTAACTTGAATTTTTTGCAAAAGCAGTATCTAGAATAAGAAAAATCATTTTACTCAAAATGCTAATAACAACCATAATGAAGATAAAGACACATATAAAATTTGATCACATAAAATTAAGCAGGGCAGGGAGAAGAAGTTATTAAACTAACTTGAGGCAGTGGATAAACTTAAATACATTGGTGGTATATATTGCTCACTGAAAAAAAGAAAATTGAAAAATCTTGTTTGGACATAAGCAAAGAGCAATTGAAAAGCAACTCTTTTTTCCTAAATCTGCCAATAAAAACTTAAAATAACACGGGGGAACATCAAGTCCTAGCAAAGGATGATTTTTACATATTTGTTTTTTAAAAAGGCTAGCTATGGTGGAGCTAGCACAGAAGCATTTAAAAGGCCGAACATTTTGGAACATGTTAAATGAAGTGCTACTGATCCTTCCAATCAGTAACAAAAATTGATTCTTCTCAAACCTGTTACTCTAGGACAGTGATGGCAAGCCTTTTGGGCTTGGTATGTCAAAAATTTGGAAAATGCCTAACTTGATTCTTCTGGTGTGTCACCACAGCCCCCAAAAAAGAGAAACAATTCTTTACATAGTCATTAAAAAAACCACAGTCCAATCATGTATATCCACAGGAACTGCCAGACACTGCTTGCCTTCAGGCAGTGTTCTCTTTCATTTGAGGTAGTTCCAGGTTGCACAAGGATTTTGTTCTTAAAGTGACTTTGGAGAATGATCTTCTACAGCTTCTGCAGCCTCTGAAAACCACGGAATAGTAAAACCTGTTCTGTGATTTTCAGAGGCCCTGGGATCAGTGGCAGAACATACCCCTCATGAAATTCCCATAATGTCCAGAGGCTGCATGACAACACACCTCATTTTTTATGAAGATTTCACAGCCTCCAAAAATTATACAAGAATAGAGCATGCTATCAAGAATAGTGGTTGGGTGTTGGTTAATACTGTTATGTCACCCAAAATATTGTGGCTTGTCATGTTTGACATGCGTGCCATAGGTTTGCCATCACAGGGGACTAACGGTATAAAGTATTTTCAGTGATATGCACAGGATAAGAAGCAACAGTACTCTGGTTTTCTGGATGAAATTGACAAGATTCACTTGTAGCATTTATTAATGGTGCTTTGGGTTTACATTTCCAGATTGACTGCATGAACCATAATACAATGCATAAAGTTTTATATTATTATAATGTGTTTTATAGCATGGTAAATATTATTTTTAATAGATTATATAAGCAAGTCAATCTTGGATCTTGTTTCTGTGGAATAATGCTATCTTTTTCTGGAAACCGATACTTGCCACAATTTGTTCTTCAGATGCAGTCGACACACTGCTATCATCAAAATAGTACCACTTCCCATCATCTTTATTTTTTGCGAAAGCAGTATCTAGAATAAGAAAAATCATTTTATTCAAAATGCTAATAACAGCCATAATAAAGATAAAGTCATACATATAAAATGCGTTACTTACAATGCCCTCCTCCCATGCCTCCATAATGATTTGACACTGCAATCAAATTATAGCGACAAGGTCCAGCATTTGGATTAATTAGGAATTCCGACATATCCAAATCACTATTTTAAAGAAAAGATCAAATGAGATTAGTTTTCAAAAATTGTATATTAGTAATTATGGTTTTCTTGAATAAAGTCAGTGAAGCTCTTGTTTTAGATTGTAATGCAAAGCAATAAATGAATCACACTAAAAATCTAGGAGACTGAAGATTTTGTAAAAAACTAAAATTTATCAACAGGTATGGTTTCTAAAATAATTTAGTGTGTCACACTTGTCTTGTAAAAGGTCAAGTTAAAATGTTGAAGTTCACTTAGTGACAACCAATCTCATACCATATGTAAATGTAATACTTATACAAGGAAAGAACATATATTTGTTTTGTATTTCTTGAAGAAAACAATATAAATGTACTAAATAAAGTGATTCTTTATTTGGCTTCTAAATGTGTATGTGTGCATTCATTCATTCTGTCTGTCAGCTATTTCTATTTCTATGCTGCTTCAATCAAACAAGCTTAATTCATAAGCATGTTCAGATTTTGTTCAGAAGCATTTTTCTTTCAGGTAAGAAAGACAGGTTTCTTACTCTGATCTACCTCATAAAGCTGACACATAATTGGTAATAAATTAATAATTCTATACAGATGTATAGAGGATCAAAGTTTTGTCTACATATGGAATTACTTCGTGTGATTACTTAATGTAGGGAAATATATTCATATTTAATTAATGGAGAGCAAGCAGTTTTTTTGGATGAAAAAGGCAACATAATACTATTTAAATTAAAGTGTATTAATTTTGTCTGTATAATAAATGAACTTATAATATGTAAACTATGTTTCAGAAAACCAAAAATATTCTCTGGCATATCAATATAACATACCCAATGGCCTATGCCTTATCTCCTTCCTCTTATTTTAATTTTTAAAAAAATCAGATATGTAGGTTCATTTTCAGGCAGCTATAACCCAAAGTATTGTTACATTCCAAATGTAACAATTACATTTCCATAATTTTGTTACATCATTATGTATATTCACCAGAATAATAAATACTATAGAATATATTATTATACTGGTGTGGGCTTTTGCAGCTGGCATCAATGAAGCAGTGATGAGCATTCGGGCTAAATGGCCATGATCAGGACAAAAGAAAACAAGGCCATGGCCATTCAGCCTAAAAGCTCATCCCCGATTCATCAACTAATATTATAAATTATAAATACCTATATATATTCTTGCAAACATGTAGAATAAATGTTTGTAAAAGTATACCATGGATATCAACAATAAACACAAAAGCTATCCATTATTGATAAGGTTCTCACTTTATTGGGAAGTCAACCAATGTATCCAATTTATCTCTCATGTATCTGCTATAAGAAAAACGTTTTAGATGCACCACCAGTACTGGCGGTAGTGACCACAAATCTAGTTTCTTGGTAGCTTGCTGATGTTCTTTACAGTTTGGGCAATACCTAGAGAGACAAAAAAAACCTTGTTAAAGACTTATTTTACAATTAAGTAAAGTATATGGCAAGAAAAATATGAACTTTTCTTACTACGCTTAATTAAATGCTTGTTACAAATTAAAACCTTAGAAATATAATTTTTGTTTCCCCTGAAACTTGTGGAAATATACTATCAGTCCTATTATGCAAATAGTAAACTATTATTGTTCAAATACAGATCCTTTTTCCTTCTAGTCTTTAAGCTTATCTACGAAAAAGGGGGACCCAGGGGGCTTGACTACTGCTCTTGGGCAAGAGATGAAGGAGGGAGGGATCTGTCTGCCTATCTTAACATGAGGTGCTTTCATCTGCAACCCAGATGTGAGTGGGGTAGCTGGTGGGAGTAAGGAGGGCAGGGGCCAGGTTGCTTAAGTGAGGAGAAATGAAGAAATTGCCTGAGACTGGTACTGAATGTTAGCCAGAAGTGCCAGATCTTAGGTTGTGTTTACCTCACAAAGTTTTGTGATTTTGCTTTCCAGAGATACAATATGTCTGGTATTATAAATTTCAGAACTTGCTTCTTTGTCATCTTTGCTGTCCAAGGAATGTACAGTAGTGGCCAAAATTGTGGAAACCTTTTGGGAAAAGTGTATTTAGATGGCTAATAACACTTTTTTTTGGAGTTTCAAGATAATCATATTCCACTGCTGGAATGGCCTGGGAATAGCCCAGAAATTAACCCAACTGAAAATCTATGGAGCCGACTAAAGAAACTTAGTCAGAAGCTACCCAGCAATAAAACCCAGTTAATAGAAGCAATCATTCAATCTTGGTTTCACATTATAACAGCTGCAGAACTAAAAGACTTGGTTCACTCCCTGGAAAGACGTTGTAAGGCTGTAATTCATGCTAAGGGTTACCCAACTAAGTATTAATTTATGTGATAATTTTTGGTATCTCGTTTTTTCTATGGTGATGATTTCTGCATATCTCATTTTTTCTATGTGTTTCACTTTTCTTCTTTATACTGTAACTGCTATTCTAATAGCAAATTCTTCATAATAGTTATTGCATTACATTCTTGATTAAATTATCTTTCCATTGCTATATAATTTTATAGTGGTGTTATTAGCTAGTTTTTAAAAATACACTTTTCCCAGAAAGTTTCTACAATTTTGGCCACTACTGTATCTCAGAGTCTTCTCCAATACCATAGCTCAAGTGAGTCGATTTTCCTCTTGTCTAGTTTTTTCACTGTCTTATTCCAGCAACTGTAGCTAGCTGTGGGAAAAGAATAGTGTTGACTACTGATAGTCCTCAACTTGTGTTCACAATCTGGACCAGAATCTTGAATGTTGAATGGTCATTAAGCAAGATATCACATTGCTGGTTCAGTCAATGAACACAATCCCTGCATTCCTGATTAAAGTTGTTAAGCAATCTCATGGGCTGTTAAGCAAATAAAATCCCAATGTGAGAGTGCCTCAGGAGTGTGAGAGAGACTGGCATAGGTTGTGTGCAAGTTGTGGGGGTGCTGCAGTGTTATGTGACTGTAGGAAAGCAGGAGAAAAAAGCCAGCCATTCCTGGATTAGCCCTAGGCTGACCTAGCAGTGCAGCAAAAAGGTGCTGTGCCCTGGGAAGTGCCAAATGCTCAAGAAGCTCCCAGAGCATGGTATGAGTAGTGCCTCTCCCCCTATGAAGGGCAAATGCCAGGGAAGCCCCAGCTGCCCCAGCCCAGCCTTACTCCAGGGCAGGAAGGAGAAGGCAGAAAGCAGGCAGGCCTCAAGAATGCGGCAGCCATTAAAACAACTCCATCCGACCTTTTCCCCAAGCATGGTGATGGCAACTAAAATATTCCTGCCAGCAACTTCTCTCACAGACAGTGTGGCAGTACTTGCACCAGCCTTTGCCATTCTTCAACTTCAGAGTGGGTTTTGCTCCCAAATGCATTAGTCCGGATGATTGGGGTCCTACTGAGTTGGGGGGGGGAGTGGGGGGGGACAACATGACCTGGCAATGGGAGGAAGGACATAGATGAGGATAGAGAGATAAGTGGGGAAGTTGCATTTGAACTTTTTAACATCAATTGTTAGTTTGATATTTCAATTCATCAGAGTGGTCATTAGCTTGATCTTTCTGATAGTTAGGAAGTGGCCAAATCTATCACTTTCTTCTTTAATCTTTTTTGATCAGATATTTCAGATATGTCACCAGCATATCAAAAATGTTGATGTTTTTTGCAAGTGCCACAACTCCTTCTGAAGCCAACCTGAAAATCTGTTAATGGTTGGCACCAGATATTTTATTATCTTAAGGGGAATCTTGCTAGCATGATTGTGCAGTAATTGGAGCATTCCTATTCCAAAATAATATACTACCATCTATGATCACATGATTACTTTCATTTATAATTATAATTAGATTTTATATATATATTATTATTTTATACACACACACAAACACACCCTGAGAGACATATTGTTTTGAATTTTATTGTGATAAAAACAGTGGTAGCCTATAGCCTATAGCCTCAAATACAATGCTTTCATTACTGTCATTGTGGGAGGACCAGATAACCCATTTTGAGATCCCACAACAAGAAACAGCTATGTGCATACACCCATATGAATAAATATCTGTCATTTAAGTTACAGAGTAGTATTTGGAGCCACTAAAGTTTACAGATAAAATTTCCTGTATTAGTGTACAGGTACATTGGCATGGGATTTATAGGATATGTTGAAATGTTTTGCAACCTCCTCTCTACAAGTTACTGCAATAAATAGTCCTCTCTTTGACCTAATCTATAACTGCCAATATGTTAATTTCTAGTGTGGTAGAATTATAAATCTGGGATTTTCTTAGTGTTTTTTCTACACAACTTAATAAAAAAGAGAAAAAGGAAGAGTTATGTACAGTACTACATAACAATTACATTACAGTAAATATAGGTCTGGTTAAATAACTATAGCTCTTGCAGCTTAGAAAAAAGCTGACTCTTTAGGAAGCTATTGACATGTACTGTAAACACATCCACACCATATCTGAAACATCTCAGCTCTTTGG
This sequence comes from Ahaetulla prasina, assembly GCF_028640845.1. Taxonomy (NCBI): domain Eukaryota; kingdom Metazoa; phylum Chordata; class Lepidosauria; order Squamata; family Colubridae; genus Ahaetulla; species Ahaetulla prasina. The sequence goes on along the minus strand of NC_080545.1, from coordinate 46,308,431 downwards.
AACAAAACACCACACACACTATTCTACAATATATGCTAAGCTTAGGAACCATTAGTAAACTATCAGAAAAGTGAAAAGTAAATTCCATAATGTGAGAAATCATTTTCAGTATAGAAATTTCAGTAAGTTTTGCTCTTACCATGGATCTTCAGCACCCAACTTTTCCTTAGTTGTAAATAACTCAATACAATCTTTTAACTTCACAAATGGTTTTTTTGGAGGTCTATATTCCACACTTTCATGTTTTTCAAAATCCTAAAGAGAAGTATGTCTTGAGTTAAAAGAACAAATGAAACAAAATTCATTTTAGTGATTTTTGTCTTTCTGTAAAAAAAGGGGGGGGGCTATATGTTTACTAATATGGAAAAATATGCCAAATTGGAAAGTAGAACTTTGCCAGTTTTAATCTATTTTGAAGTCTTTGAAAAAAAGACATTATCCATGAGTGAAAGTGTTATTTTGCCATGTTCCAGTTTCATCTAATTTTGTGGAGGGAAATTTGGATAAGTTATGAAATGGGATGAAAGGAAGAAAACTCCATTCATTTTATATCATTTCTTCAGGAAAGGAGTTCATCATGACAGCAAAGCATGCAGATGATTTTTTTTTATGTTAAACCCAAGACTAATCAAGCAGACTTTCATTTGTTCTCAAGTGATCTCGTCTACATCTTGGCCCAGGGAAAATGAATCTGATTTGAAAACAGCAATTATTCTACTGGTAAACTCTTCAATAAAACATTTTATTTTAAAAAACTGGTAGTCAGCTGATAGTAGACACTGTCCTTCCTTCCTGAATGTATCCAATTTTTACAATAAAGTAGTTTTCTTCCATGATCAACTGATTTGGAAGGATCAAGTGGAGTATTCTAATTTACCGTTTTCAAACAAAGTGGTAAATATTTAAGTGGTATTAACAACTTTTTTCTCTTTATTAAATATCACTTACCTCAGCAGCATTTTCATCAAAGTATCTCTTCTTGAATTCAGGATCCCAATCCAAAGCCAAGAAAGATCTTTCTAAAAGGCAAAAGATAATACAAAAATTTGAAATTATGCATTAATTTCAATTAAGGAAAGATTACACTTCCAATTATTAATATATAGTATTAAATTACAACTCTGAACTTTAGAAAATCATAACAATATCTATTTTATTTCTACTTTTAAATAAAAAATATATGAATTTTATTTTGCAGTGCCATGGAAATCAACTACCAAAGGTTATTATAATTTTATATTAAAAAGTGCCCAAATGAGGGGTACATGGTAAGAATTTTTTTTGAACACACATATATAAAACATGTTTTAGTATCTTGCTCGGTTGAAACAAAATACAGATGGGTCTTAGAGGATGAATAAGGCAAGACTGGTGTGCCTTCTTCCTCTTCCTCTACTCTCTAACCTGTCTGTTAATATTTTGAGTATCTTTCTTTTTTCCAACTTCCCCACCAGTGTGGTTATGTTTTTCCCACTTATCTCACCCCACCACAAATAATCTGCTTGGAATATGTTTCAGTCCAGATATGGATTATCTGGAATGGGCTGTTCTGTGTACTATTGTGAGGAAGGTTGCAAAGGCTTGATGACAACTACAGAGAAATCAAGAAATGGCAGCCTTGGGCACAAAATATCATGGTTAACTTGTGGTGAGACTTAAGACAGTGGAACTTTAAGAATCCATTTATTTCTGGACCACTCAGCAACTTTTGATACTATCAACCAAAATATCCTTTGAGGAGTCGCTATATTACAATAATTTACCTACATTTTGAATGGGGTGTGTGTTAGCTGTGGCTATTGCAATGAAGAAATATGGGTGACAAGGGCTCCATTATGGACTGCCCTATTCTATTTAACACCTATATCAAACAATTCAAAAAAGTCATCCTGTAGTTCAAGGTGAGGTATCATCTATATATATATATATATTATAGTTATCTGCATATCTCTATTTTGGGGCAAATGAAGCAAAAGACACAAATCTTGACCCAATGTCTGGAGGCTGTAAGTTTAGTCTAGTGGCTATGTCACCAGGTTAGAAAGCAAAAGACCTTGAGTTCAAGTCCCACCTTAGTCATAAAAACCAGGCAGGTGACCTTGGGCCAGTCACTCTCTCTCAGTATAACTCAACTTACAGGGTCGTTGTTGTGGGGAAAACAGGAGGATGAAGTTATGTATGGTATGTTGCGGCCTTAGGTTATTTGTAAAAATAATAAAAGGTGACATATAAACAAACATATAACTTAAAAAGGAACTAGATGTGGGAAACCCAACCAAAATGGAATCGGTTATTCATTAAGATTTTCTGAAGCTTGACTCCTAATATAGTATTTTCCTCTGTGGATAGCACCCTCTTAATTTGGGGTTCTTTTGGATTCACAGAAATGGCTGTGGATACCAAGATCTTTGACAACTTGCAACTGTAATCGTACTAAGAATGAGTGTGTGTGGGGTGTGTACTTTAAATACCCATTCATGCCTGTGTTATCTTCCACTGGGTCACTGTGATTTGTTTTGCAGGGAGCTCAACTTGAACACTACCCAGAAGTTTCAGCTGGTGCAAATGGCTTACTTACCTTACTATCACTATAATAATCATCTGTTGTTGTAGCTATAAAGGCTACTGAGTTCAATTGCAGCGGAGTACGTATAGCAGAGTTTAATGTGTAGCTAAAGGAGTGGTGTAAAAGGGAAGGCTTTAGTTTTATTAGTCAAGATGTCTGCAGCTGGTCCAATGAATAAATGTACAAAAGAGTCAGGGAAACAATTGGTCCATTGCTGGGAGAAAATGGCAAGAAGGTGACAAGCAACAGGGAGAAAGCAGAACTACTTAACCTGTTTTTTGCATCTGTTTTTACACAGGGGGAAAAAACAGTCCAACCTATCAAAAACAGCATCAGAAAAACAGATTAGGAACACAAGTTAAAATAGGGAAGAAAATGGTAAGTGAACACCTGTTTACCCTAGATGAGTTCAAATCACCAGGACCGGATGGATTACACCCCAAGGTTCTGAAGGAACTGGCAGACGAGATCTCAGAACCACTGAACTATATCTTTCAAAGATCCTGGAGCACAGGGGAACTGCCAGAGGACTGGAAAAGAGCTGATGTAGTTCCCATCTTCAAAAAAAAAAAGGAAAAAAAAAACAGATCCAGGAAACTACAGACCTATCAGCCTGACCTCAATACCAGGGAAGATTCTGGAAAAGATAATCAAGCAATGAATCACCGAACACCTAGAAGCAAGCAAAGTAATAACCAAAAGCCAACATGGGTTTGTCAAAAACAAATTATGCCAGACTAATCTTATTGCATTCTTTGACAAAGTGATTAAATTAGTGGACAAGAGGAATACTGTCAATATAATTTACTTGGACTTCAGTAAAGCATTAGATAAAGTAGACCATAACCTATTACTAGATAAAATGTGGGTTAGACAGCATCACCACCAGATGGATTCATAACTGGCTGACCAACGCACTCAACGTGCAGACCTCAATGGAACTGCATCTACACGGAGGGAAGGCTTTGTTTTAGGTCCAATACTCTTCAACACCTTCATCAATGACTTGGATGAGGGGATAGATGGGGAACTCATCAAATTTGCAGATGACCCCAAGCTGGCGGGAATAGCCAACACTCCAGGAGATAGATAGGCTTAAGATACAGAAGGATCTTGAACATTGGGTGCTATCTAACAAAATGAAATTCAATGGTGAAAAAAATAAGGTTCTACATTTAGGTAAGAAAAACAAAATGCACAGGTACAGTATATGTGGTACCTTGCTCAATAGTAGTAACTGTGAGAGGAATCTTGGAGTCCAAGTGGACAATCTTTTAAATATGAGTATGCAGCAGCTGCCATAAAAGCCAACACAATTCTATGCTGCATAAATAGAGAGATAGAATCAAGATCACATGAAGAGTTAATACCACTTTATAATGCTTTGGTAAGGCCACACTTGAAGTACTACATTAAGTTTTGATCGCCACAATGTAAAAAAGATGTTGAGACTCTAGAAAGAGTGCAGAGAAGAGCAATAAAGATGATTAGGGGACTGGAGGCTAAAACATATGAAGAACAGTTGCAAGAACTCGGTATGCCTAGTTTAACGAAAAGAAGGACTAGGGGAGACATGATAGCAGGTTCCAATATCTCAGGGGTTGCCACAAAGAAGAGAGAGTCAAGCTATTCTCCAAAGCACCTGAGGGTAGGAAAAAGGGGCAACAGGTGGAAATTAATCAAGGAAAGAAGCAACTCAGAACTAAGGAGAAATTTCCTGACAGTTAGAACAATTAATCAGTGGAACAACTTGCCTCCAGAAGTTGTGAATGCTCCAGCACTGGAAGTTTTTAAGAAGATGTTGGATAACCATTTGTCTGAAGTGTGTAGTGTTTCCTTCCTAAGCAGGGGGTTGGACTAGAAGACCTCCTGTTATGGTCCACCAGCAGCCTGTGGAGCCAGGCAATGAGGCTGAGGAAGAACATGGGCCAGTCCTGGAGGCTGGGGAAGGCCCGGATGAGGCTCTGCATCTGAGGCAGAGGTGGAGCCAGGGTCATCGGGGAGTGATGTGCGGACTTGAGAGCCTCCAGAGGCTGACAGTAGTTGTCGTGTCCCACTCCTCCGCTGACGGCCGGGTCAGGGAAATCCGAATCAGGCTTGCCTTTGCAGCTCTGCCCAAAGTCCTAGCAAAGTCCTCAGAGCAGGCAGGAGACCAGAAAGTGACTTCAGCAAGATAAGTTCGACTTTGCCTGACTCAGAGACTGCCAGAAAGCAGATCCTTTATATAGGCCATGAGGTGTGGCTCCATGACTCAGCACTCATTAAGGCCTGCCCCTCCCTTCCTTCTGTTGCCTCCGCCTATCCAGTCTTCTGATGCGAGGGTCACTCCAATCAGCAGCTGTTGGAAATAAACTTTTCTCAGGCTCACATGCTGTGGAGGAGGGGGAGGGGTCTAGCTGCTCCGTTTGCCTGGGCATGGAGCCAGGGCTGGGGCCGGGGGGTGCTCCCTCCTCTGCAGCCTGCTTGGGCATGGAGCCAGGACTGGGGCCGGGAGGCATACATTCCTCCGTGTTCGGAAGCAGATAAGCAGACCCCGGCTGCGGTGAGAGCGGGCAAGACACAACAGTAGTGAGGCAGAGGAACAGGAGGAGCCTGTTCCTAATGCACGCATGAGAAGAGCTGCCAGAAGATAAGAGCAGCTCAAGCAAAGAGGACTACTTGGGAGTAGGGCCAAGAGATGATTGGCCCCTCCCATAAGGCTTAAAAGACTGAGCAATGGCATTTGGGCTCTTTGCCAGAAAACAATGTTGATAGCTTTGTCTTGTTGCATTTGTATTGGTGTCTTCTGAACTTTTGCCAAGAAAGGCCTTTGGCAGTTTGTCTAATTGGACCAAGGTTGGTGATAGGACTGAGGAATTGTGTTGGGAGGAATTTGCTTTAGTTTAGTTGAACTATTCTGAGAATGAATTAATTCTCAGCTGTTATAATAAAGTTTGTTTGTTTTTACATTGACTGAGTTTCCTACTACCTACTTGGGCCTGGGTCACAACACCTCCAAGGTCCCTTCCAACTCTGTTATTCTATTCTATTTCCAATTTCTTCTCTATATGAATGAACAGAAAAGGTGTGCTGAAGGCCCCACCTACTAAGAATTACAAAACGAAAGAATCTGAAAGCAAACTTTTTCTGTGGGGACTCCCATTTTCACAAAAAGTCCTTAAGGCAACCTTTATAGTGCTGCGACCCCTTTAATACAATTCCCCATGATGTGGCGACCCCTTTAATACAATTCCCCACGATGTGGCGACCCCCAACCGTAAAATTACTTTCGTTTTGAATTTATCGTGCCTGAAGCCGTATTGGCTAGTGATCTGAACTGCTTGCGATTGCCTTGAGGACGGAGGCATTAAAGCGGAGACTCCTCCCCTATTAAGTTTATCATGCTTGAAGCCAGATTAGGCTAGCGATTGGAAGTGATTGCAGCTGGCTTGAGAGGGAGACATCAGAGCAAAGATTTCTCTCTTTTTTAATCATCGCGCCTGAAGCCGAATTCGGCTAGCGATTTGAAGAGCCTGCAGCTGGCTTGTGAAGTCAACCATTGGAGCACGATTCTTCAACTCGCAAGTATACTTCCCATATTTCTGATGGTCTTAGGCGACCCCTGGCAAATCGTCATTCGACCCCCAAAGGGGTCTCGACCCACAGGTTGAGAACCATTGCCTTAAGGGAAATGTGTCTCTATCTCTTAGCACTTTCTAAAACTTTTTATAAAGACTTGGCTATCCTGGAAGGCCTTTTGGATAGGATTGTGAAGATTTGCTATCTTTAGGAGACCTTTTATTAATACCGTACTTTTCAGAGTATAAGACACACTTTTTCTTCCCCTAAAAGTGGGTGAAAATTGTGGTGCCTCTTATACACCGAATGTTGCTGAAGCCCCACCCACTTACCAGCCCCCACCCTTTGGCTGTTTTCGGCCTCTGTGCATTGCATTTCTGGCCTCCATGTGTTGCATTTTCGGCCAGTTCCAGGCAGTGGGGATTGGGGGCGGTGAATGGGCCACGGCGAATGGACCATGCTGAACGGACTGTGCCAAACGGGCCATGGCGAATGGGCCATGCCGGCGGCGAACAGGCTACGATGAATGGGTGGCAGTGAACGGGCTATAGTGGCGGCGAACAGGCCATGGCGAACGGGCCATGGCAAATGGGGAAATGTAGATTTTATTTTTGTTTTCCTCCACCAAAAGGTAGGTGAGTCTTATACTCTGGTGCGTCTTATAGTCCGAAAAATATGGTATATAAAATTTTTAGGTTTTACTATAATTTGTATGTTTTATTGTTTTGTAGTATCTTTATTGCCACTTGTTCTTGTACACTGCTTGAAGTTTTTCAGGACCATTGAAGTATAAATTTGAGTAAAATAAAAAACATGAGAGAGAAACAAAACATGACAGCTATTCAGATACCTACAAATGACTAATAATGGCAATTGGTGAATAAAGAATGGTTTGTTTTGATTACATGGTTTAAGCAGCAGTCTATTTCATATCTTCTGGAAAAGCAATGGATATATATATGTAGGGGAGGAAAATAATTACTGCAAAAATGTATGAAAGACATTTTACAATGTGTATACAGAAAAAAAATAGAGGTGAAGAAGAGACATCAAATAGAGTAAGGAAGATTTAAAGTTTAAAGGTGCAGAAAATGCAGAAAAAAATGGTGAAAATTAAATTTTTTTTTTCATATTTAGGAATTGCCCATGTTCCTCACAGAGGGATTCTGAGCAGTGTACAAATAAAACATTAAAAGCATAAAAACAGAATACAAAATTTAAAAGAGGCAAGGAATGTTAAAAAATTAATTAAAATGAGCTTCTGGTGGCTTCCGTCTTCCCCGGAGGACGCCTGGAAAGGCGCCCCGAACCGAGATCCTGTAAAAGCTGGTGAAACAGCGAAGAACAGCTGTTAGCCAGCTTCAAAGCTTTCTCTGGGTGAAAGAGAATAGCGAAGAGTGGCTGGAGGGCAGAAGATTGCCCCGGGGGCTCTGCTTTGTTATGCGGAGCCTTGGAGGGGAGCCTGCCTAACCCAGCCCTTCTCCCTGCTCGATCCTGCTAATTAGGCAGGACAAGAGGAAGATGTCCACCTCTGCTCAGTTGATTCCGTTTTGAATACTAGATGCAGACGGGACAAATACAAGTGATCGATCACTGGGGAAGCAAGAAGAGAGCTGACTTCTACTTCTTTCAGAAAAAGGGAAAAACTTTTTCTCACTTTAAATTAGTGAAGGAAAAAATGGCGTCTGAGAGGAAGTGGATTGGAGGCTGCTTATGAGAGAAAGCGAAGTTCGTCTTTGTGGATTTTAGCTGAATTGAAGCTCTCCATAGGAAGCAAGGTGAAAGTTTTTATTTTACAACTTTAATTTGAGACTTCATTAAATTAGAATGGCTTCTAAGCCACCTAAAGTCCCCATATTGAGGAGGGGGTCTGAATCTAACTTGGAAGATATGTTAAAGGAACAGAAGAGAGTTTCTGAAGAAAGATTTAAGGAACTTATGAATAATATTTATTGAGGTGAAGGACCAGCTCAGAGAGGAAATTAAAGAGAATAATAAACAAATTAGAGAAGATTGATTGATGGCATTTCAAGGTTTGGCAAAAAATTTGGAAGTAATGGAAGATAAAGTGGAAGTAATTAGCCAAACAAATCAGTATCTGGAAAATAAAGTGGGAAAACTGCAAAATAAAGTGGATAAAAATGAAGATCAAGTGGTAGTGTTACAATATAGGGCGATGGAGAAGGCTTTGAGAATTAGGGGCCTTCAAGAACAGAAGGAAGAAGATCTTAAAAAAGTTATTTCAGAAGCTTTAGCTGAAATGTTAGGATTGGACCCTCGAGATGTTGCTTTTCAAATTGATAAGGCATATAGAGTTAATTCATAGGTAGCGAGGCAGAAAAAAGCTCCCAAGAGACATTGTAATTTATTTTTTGACCACCACAATGAGAAATCAGATTTTGCAAGTTACATACCAAAAGAAATTACAAATAGGAGAACAGGAAGTGTTGGTCCTGAAAGAGATTCCTGCTAAAATGTTAAAGGATAGGAGGGATTTTAGATTTTTTACACAAGAGCTCAAGAAACATCAGATTCAATACAGATGGGAGGTGCCAATTGGTTTAACAGTGTTTTTTCAGGACAGGAGATACCGAATTGATACAGAGCTTAAAGTAAAAGATTTTCTTTTTAATGTGTTGAAAGTGGATGTAGACGCAGTGGATAAAAGTCTTCAAGAGGGACAAATGAGAGAGGAGGTTGAAATGGCACCTGTGATGTCATTATCTCAAGAACAACCTCAAGAACAAAGAATGACAAGGGGAGCTATTAGGCGTAAGGAGAAAGGGGAACAACTACAAAGAAAGGAACGGGATATTACTTCTGAAGCCGTGGGAGGAGCTAGGCTGAAGAGTGAGAGTTTTCAGCTGATTGCTCAAAGACTTTGAGAAGCCAGTGATGGCAAATAAATTCTTGACATGGAATGTTAATGGTTTGAACTCAGCACAGAAAAGAATAAAATTATTTCATTATTTGAAACAATTTAAAAATGATGTGATTTGTTTGCAAGAGACACATATTAAATTATCAGATCAGAAATATTTGATTAACTCAAAATTAGGTAAACATTTTGTTTCTTCATCTCCGAATAAGAAAAATGGTATAGTGATATATTTGAAATTAAATATACAGCTAAATTAATCGAAGCGGATACTCAAGGAAGATATATAGCTATTGAATTGCTATTAGAAGGAAAAAAGACACTTTTGATTGGTATTTACGCACCTAATCAACAACAAGAAAATTTTTATAAATTGTTACATGAAAAATTGACTTCATGGGATTATAAAACGTTTATTATATTAGGAGATTTGAATGGTGTAATGGATATTAAAAAAGACAAAAAAACTCTTTCTAAGAAAATTCCTACGCATGCAAGATAGCCCAAATCTTGTTTTGAGATGATGGAAGATCTTGAGTTGAGAGATATTTGGAGAACACAGAATTTTGAAGGTAGAGATTATACTTATTTTTCGGATAGACATCAATCTTTTTCATGTATTGATTTTATATTAATTACTAATGACTTGCTTTCTAGGGTTAAGAAAACGAAGATATTTCCAAGGTGTTTAACTGATCATAGTCCAGTATGGATGGAATTGCAACAAGGAGGAGGAGAAGATCATGGAGAATAAATGAGAATTTGTTTAAATATGAGTATAATGTAAATCAATGCAAAAAACAAATGAAAGAATTTTTTGATTATAATTTGAATAAGGGAACATCAATAGAAATGGTTTGGGATGCGAGTAAGGCCTTTATGAGAGGAATCCTAATATATATGAACAATAGACAGAGGAGAAAACTACAAAAACAGCGTAGGTATTTAGAAGAGGAAATTCAGAGGAAACAACAATTATTGGCACATAACCCATATGATTCAAAAACTAGGGATGCGATAAAGATATTACAGAGTCAATTTAATATGTTAATGGCAGATCAGGTGGCAATAAACATACAATATGCTAAACATAATACTTTTTGTAATGCTAATAAATCAGGAAGGTGGCTGACTTATGTTAAGGAAAAAACAGAAAGCACGTACTATTGAAAGAATTGAATACAAGGGTAAAGTGAGGATAAAATTAAAAAAGGTTTCCTGGAATATTATACAAATTTATATGCTAGAGATACAATATTGAATATGGATATTGATAAATATTTGAAAGAATATAAGGTCAAAGGTTTAACTAATGAACAAAGGGAAGAGTTGAATCGGCCTATAACTTCTGAGGAAATTATTTTGGTAATAAAGCAATTAAAAATAGGGAAATCCCCAGGCACAGATGGACTTATAGCAATATATTATAAAAATTTACAGGATGAGATAGTTGGTCCACTTATGGAGTTATTTAATCAGATACAGATGGGAGGAGGAGTGCCACCATCATGGAGGACTACTTTTATTTCATTGATACCAAAAGAGGATCAGGATTGTACTAAGCCTGGGAATTATAGACTGATTTCACTCTTGAATAATGATTATAAGATTTTTGTGAAAATAATGGCAAATAGGTTAATGGAAATTGTACAACAAAGGATTCATATTGTCCAGTCTAGTTTTATAAAAGGGAGACAAATGAGGAATAATGTTAGGCAGATAGTGAATTTATTGGAATATTTGGAAAAGAAAAATCAGATTCCGGCAGCATTTATATTTTTGGATGCAGAGAAAGCTTTTGATCATTTGCACTGGGAATTTTTATTTAAATTAACAGATAAAATGCAATTTGGAAATGGTTTTATATGAATACTTGGGGCAATTTATGGAGAGCAAACAGCTCAGATAATAATTAATGGTAGTTTGACAGATAGTTTTAAAATTGCGAAAGGAACAAGGCAGGGGTGTCCTTTATCACCTTTATTGTTTATTTTGTCTTTGGAACCTTTATTGGATAAGACAAGAGAGTTAAGGGAGATAGAGGGTATTAGAATTAGAAGACATGAATACAAAGTCAGAGCATTTGCAGACGATTTGGTTGTTATGTTGACTCAGCCTATAAATTCAAGTGTATATTTGTTGGAAGTAATTAATCAATATGGAAAGGTCTCAGGGTTTAAAGTGAATCAAAATAAAACAAAAGTGTTAACCAAAAATATGATTAAGAACCAGAAAGAAAAACTAGAGGAAATAACAGGATTTGAAATTGTAAAAAAGGTTAAATATTTAGGAGTTTTTCTTACTTCATCAAATGTAAAATTGTATAAGAATAATTATGATGTGTTATGGAAAAAAATTCAGAAGGAAATGAATACTTGGAAAAAATTACAATTATCTTTGTTAGGAAGAATAGCAGCTACAAAAATGAATGTTTTGCCTAAATTCTTGTTCTTGTTTCAGATGATACCAATAATTAAGAAAGATAAAAATTTGGAAGAATGGCAGATTGGAATTAATAGATTTATATGGGAAGGGAAAAAAGCAAGAGTTAAAATGAAAATAATGCAAGATACACGGGAAAGAGGAGGATTAAAAATGCCTAATTTAAAATTGTATTATGAAGCAGTTGTTCTTCCTGTAATAAGTGATTGGTTTAATTTGATGGAGAAAAGGATTTTGAATATTTATTTATTTATTTATTTATTTATTTTGTCACAACAATATATAAAGCTTTTAAGAATCATGTGTTGAGAATCTCTCTTCTGTGTGTCTGGAAAAAATATTATTATAAGTTAAATTATAAAATTCCTATATGGGCAAGTCCTCGGCACGCAGTAGAGAATATAAATATAGAACAGGAACAAGAAATGATTACTTATAAAGATCTTTTATATAATGAGAGGGGAAATCTACAACTAAAATCTTTGGATACATTAAAAGAAGAAGGGAGGAATTATACTTGGTTTCAATATGGACAGTTAAAGGCTAGATGGAAAGAAGATCAGAAAATTGGTATTATTCAAAATGAAGAAAATTTGGTTAAACAAATTAGAAATCAAACCCAGGGGCATATAAAGAGATTGTATAATGTGTTGATAGAAATAGATTCTGAAAGAGATTTAATAAAGGATTGTATGATAAAATGGGCACAGAATATTCAGGAACCAATAACGTTGGAAACATGAGAAAAAATTTGAGTTAGAAATGTTTACGCAAGCGCAGAATTTAAGGGAAAATTTTTATAAGATGTTTTATAGATGGCATTTAGATCCTAAGAAATTATCATGTATGTATCCAGATATGCAAGCGAAATGTTGGAGATGTAATTGTGATGATGCTACATATTTTCATGTATGGTGGACTTGTAAGAAAATTAAGTCTTTCTGGATAAGAATTTGGTGGATTATGCAGAATGTTCTGAAGAAGAAGATAAAGTTCCTACTGCAATTTTTTCTTTTGGGAATAACAACAGACTGTACAGTGATTGAGACTAAGTTGATTTTGAACTTAATAACAGCAGCAAGACTGTTGATTGGACAATATTGGAAGAAAAAAGAATTACCCACAACAGAAGAATGGATATTGAAAGTTTCCAATTTGGCTGAGATGGCTAAAATCTCAGCCTTCTTGAAAGACAGTACTCAAGAAAAATATCTAAACGAATGGAAGAATTGGACTGATTATATTGAAAATAGATATCAGATTAAGAAATTTCAGACTGCCTTTGAATGTTGAATGTTGTTTTTGATTTTAACGGAAGACGTCAGGTTATGTGAGAGAGAAGGATTATAATTGTGTTAGATTTTAAAAATTTAATGTATGACTGTTTATTGAACTATACCTTGTGTTTGCTCCGGGAAGTCGGGGAGGGGGAGGGGGGTTTTGGAGGGAGGGGGGAAGGGAGGGGAAAAATTTAATTGTTGTTGTAAAACTTTTTCAATAAAAAAAATTAATTAAAACGCAGGGGAAGGATTTCAGGCACTATCTAGCCCCATTGCTGCATGCTTCTCTGTGTGTCTCAAGCAGGCAACAGAACCATGTTTTCATGCTTTTCTGGAAGGTCAGGAGAGTGGGGGCTTATCTCACCTCTGGGGAGAGAGTGCTCCATAGAGTGGGGGTAATGGGAAAGAAAGTTCTCTACCTGGACCCTGTCAGTTGAAATTGTTTTGGATATGGTTAAAAATATTTAAACAACAGCAGAATAAAGACATTTTAAAAATATTAAATGATTGGGATGAATCTGAAGTGAAAGCGGGCTGGAAGGAGTAGTTTAGAGATCTGAATGGGAATGAAAGTGATACACTGAAGTACGGAATTAAAACTTATCTACAAATGTTGGAGTTCAAGAAAATATGGATAAGAAGGAATTCATAAAACTGGGAGTAAACATTGAAAAATAATCTACAGATATATATGACATATGGGAAAAATATTAATACATTGATATGGTTTGTTTATGGAGTCACTTTTAACTTGTTAAATGGGAATCTGAACAATCTGTCATTTGGAAGAATACAGAGGTGGTAATTCACTTACTTTCGCTACTAGTTTGCAAATATATTCGCACGTGCCTCCTCTATGCATGCGCAGAGCGTTCTGCGCATGCACAGAGGGTTAAAAAATGGGATGTGATGATGTCCGGGTGGGTGGGCAGAGCCTCTCACAACCAGTGCTACCAGATCACGTGATCCGGATAGAGCCGGCTGAATTTCACCACTGGAAGAATGTCATTATTGTTCCTCTATAAAAGTGAAAAATGGTAAGAATAAATACAAAAACTAAAGGGATTTGTTTGTTAAATGTGTCTGGCAAGGTACAAGGGGAAATTCTGATTGAAAAAATAAAAAAGCCAACAATGAGCAAAATTTGGGAAGTGCATTATGGTTTTATGGTAGGGGATATATATTAGTATGAAAGATTTTATATCGCAGCAATATTTTTAATGCTTTTTAAATATATATATTCTATTTATCATTTTCATTGTATACTTTCTTGTGAGGATTTTCCCTAAAAGATGACAAGTATTATTTATTCATCGACCAAATAATAATTGTAACATTTACAAAAATCTGATTTATTCCAGTATAAAACTTACCATCTAGTCTAAGTTGTCTATCATCAAATCGTATATGTCTGGTATCATCTTTGACGTAATTGATGTCTGTATTGCCTAAGCTGTTGAACTGGAATGTGAACAATCGTTTTTTGTGCCCTATAAGTTGATCCTTGCAGGAATCCTCTGTGCATAATCCATTTTCAGAATCATTATCACCTCCCACAGAATCTTCTGACTGACTGTTTTCATTTTCAGATGGTAGTTCTTGATCTTGGCTAGATTCATCATCTTGTTCATCAGTTTCCATTTCACCTGTGATAGAAGACATAATGATACAGTGAATATCTTTGGATATGTAGATTGTAAAATCAAGGCATAATTGAAGAGTTACAGTATGACTATCTCTTTCTAATATAAAATTCTGAAACACAAATTTACAAATTGTTCGTGTTAGAAGTTGAAACATATGCATAAAACTAGATTAACAGAACTGTATACAGATGAAACTCAAAAAATTAGAATATCGTGCAAAAGTTCATTTATTTCAGAAATGCAACTTAAAAGGTGAAACTAATATATGAGATAGACGCATTACATGCAAAGCGAGATAGTTCACGCCTTGATTTGTCATAATTTTGATGATTATGGCTTACAGCTCATGAAAACCCCAAATTCACAATCTGAGAAAATTAGAATATTGTGAAAAGATTCAATATTTTAGGCTCAAAGTGTCCCACTCTAATCAGCTAATTAAGTCATAACACCTGCAAAGGGTTCCTGAGCCTTTAAATGGTCTCCCAGTTTGGTTCAGTAGGAATCACAATCATGAGAAAGACTGCTGACTGACAGTTGTGCAGAAAACCATCACTGACACCCTCCATAAGGAGGGAAAGCCTCAAAAGGTAATTGCAAAAGAAGTTGGAGGTTCCCAAAGTGCTGTATCAAAGCACCTTAATAGAAAATAATGTGGAAGGGAAAAGTGTGGAAGAAAAAGGTGCACAAGCAGCAGGGATGACCGCAGCCTGGAGAGGATTGTCAGGAAAAGGCCATTTAAAAGTGTTGGGGACTTTCAGAAGGAGTGGACTGAGGCTGGAGTCAGTGCATCAAGAGCCACCACGCAACAGATGGATCCTGGACATGTTGTATTCCTCTTGTCAAGCCGCTCCTGAACAACAAACAACATCAGAAGAGTCTTACCTGGCTAAAGAAAAAAAGAACTGGTCTGTTGCTCAGTGGTCCAAAGTCCTCTTTTCTGATGAGAGCAACTTTTGCATCTCATTTGGAAACCAAGGACCCAGAGTCTGGAGGAAGAATGGAGAGGCACACACTGCAAGATGCTTGAAGTCCAGTGTGAAATTTCCACAGTCTGTGTTGATTTGGGGAGCCATCTCATCTGCTGGTGTTGGTCCACTGTGCTTCATTAAGTCCAGGGTCAACGCAGCCGTCTACCAGGAGATTTTGGAGCACTTCATGCTTCCTTCTGCAGAAGAGCTTTATGGGGATGCTGACTTCATTTTCCAGCAGGACTTGGCACCTGCCCACACTGCCAAAAGTACCAAAACCTGGTTCAATGCCCATGGGATTACTGTGCTTGATTGGCCAGCAAACTCGCCTGACCTGAACCCCATAGGGGGCATTGCCAAGAGAAAGATGAGAGACATGAGGCCGAACAATGCAGAAGAGCTGAAGGCCACTATTGAAGCATCCTGGTCTTCCATAACACCTCAGCAGTGCCACGGGCTAATAGCATCCATGCCATGCCGCATTGAGGCAATAATTGATGCAAAAGGGGCCCAAACCAAGTACTGAGTACATATGCATGCTTATACTTTTCAGAGGTCCGATATTTTTCTATGTACAATCCTTGTTTTATTGATTTCATGTAATATTCTAATTTTCTGATTGTGAATTTGGGGTTTTCATGAGCTGTCAGCCATAATCATCAAAATTATGACAAGGCGTGAACTATCTCGCTTTGCATGTAATAAGTCTAACTCATATATTAGTTTCACCTTTTAAGTTGCATTACTGAAATAAATGAACTTTTGCACAATATTCTAATTTTTTGAGTTTCACCTGTATAAACTATGCCCATTGAGAAACCAGGATGGGAAAAACCTGCCTGATTTACCTTACATTTGGATGATTTATTAAGCCAAAGGAATGTTATTAAGAATAAATAATATGGATTCTAATCAATTAAGATATTTCTTTAAATACTATAGGATTGAGGATATCACTGGCTATTGAGAAGGGGTAAATGGTCTAGGAACTCAAATATTTCAGAACAATAAAGGAGAAAACTTAAGAATCTGTGTATATTCTATACTAAACTATTTTAAGCAATTTCCAACTTATTTGACTATATAGGCTAATTATAAAGGACTATTAAAAAAAGAGTAACTCTGATTCTTTAAAATTTTATTCAATCTTTCTGCCCAATAATTATAATTGTATAGCATCCAAATGAAACAAAAATAAATATAAATGGCACCATTCTATTAGATAAAAGAGCACTGTTATTACAAAGCCACTTTCTTTTACAATTTCTCTATATAACATACATCTATTTTAAAAGAGAACAGAGCAATCTCATGAGACATGTAAAGTATTAACCTCTTTTAATAACATACTTTTAACACAGTACACACTAACTGTGAATTACAATATACAGTATATGAAATAAGATTTGAGCGTATGACAACAAAAAAGTCCCTTATGTTTGTACTTTTTAGCTTCATAAGTATTAGGGAGTGTTTTTTTTCTACATTTATTAGAATGTTAATAAGGATTATGGATTAAGGATAACCAAGATGCTGAAAGGCAATTGACAAGGCAAAATAAGCTTTAAAGGAAGACAACACAGTTTAACATTAGAGCAATTTTTTAAATTGAAGCCTTACTTGGAGATCCTTCTTCATGAATTCCATTTGGACCATTACCATTGATACTATTATCCTTGCAGCACTGGAGAGATGCTTCAGTGTCTTCTGTTTCAGCAGAGGTTTTCACATATCGACTGAAATGCACAAATCAATTATTATACCAACCTTCTTGTTACAATACTTTTTTAAAACATTTATACAATGCAATGAAATTAACCATAAAAAAAGTTTGGAAATCGAGTAGTGCTATATTTGTATTTTGTAGTTGTGCTACAGTAGCATTACTTGATAAAAGCATTACTTGATAAAAATTGCTCTATTTTTATGTTATAAGTTATCTTGCAATATTTACAGATAGTCAAGGATTATTTATTTTAAATATCTAGAAATCCTTGTATGATTTTCAAACGATCTCCTAAGATTACTAATTGAATGGGCCAATGGCCTTAAGACACAGAGTTACTGAAGAGTATAACTGGACTGGTAGTGACCAGAAGATCTGCCTTCTCTGCCATAGCCCCTACGCACTGGAACACACTCCCTTTCACATATTGACTGAATCTGATCCTGCTGGCCTTTCATAAGATTGTACGCTGGGCCTAGGGCCCAGAGTGTTAAGGGCCCACTTCTTGGTTGTATTAACATGCATGGTAACAGTTCTACTTCGTGCCACCAGAAATTATTTTATATTGTTTATATTGTTTTTAATTTGTTACTATGTTCCATGATGTATGCTCAGAGCTATTTGTTGAGATGGATGTAGAAATGAAATGAAACTTCTGCTTCATTGATTATGCCAAAGCCTTTGATTGTGTGGATCACAACAAATTGTGGCAAGTTCTTAAAGAGATGGATGTACCAGACCATCTTATCCATCTCTTGAGAAACCTGTAGGCAGGGCAAGAAACAACAGTGAAAACTGGACACAGAACCACTGATTGGTTCAACATTGGAAAAGGAGTCCGGCAAGGCTGTATACTATCGCCCTGCCTATTTAACTTCTATGCAGAGCACATCATGAGAAAGGCGGGGCTGGATGAAACAAAAGTTGGAATTAAGATTGCCGGGAGAAATATCAACAACCTCAGATATGCAGATGATACCACTCTAATGGCAGAAAGCGAAGAGGAACTAAAAAGCCTCTTGATGCAGGTGAAGGAGGAGAGTGCAAAAGTTGGCTTGAAACTCAACATTAAGAAAACTAAAATCATGGCATCCATCCCTTTTAATTCCTGGCAGATAGATGGGGAAGAAATGGAGGTAGTAACAGTTTTTATTTTCCTGGGCTCCAAGATTACCGCAGATGGGGACTGCTGCCAAGAAATTAAAAGACGCTTGCTCCTGGGGAGGAAAGCTATGGCAAATCTAGACAGTGTACTAAAAAAGCAGAGACATCACTCTGCCAACAAAAGTGCGTATAGTCAAGGCTATGGTTTTCCCAGTTGCAATGTATGGCTGTGAAAGCTGGACCATAAGAAAGGCTGAGCGCCAAAGAATTGAGGTCTTTGAACTCTGGTGCTGGAGAAGACTCCTGCGAGTCCCTTGGACTGCAAAGCGAACAAACAAGTCAGTCCTAGAGGAGATCAACCCTGACTGCAATTTAGAAGGTCAGATCCTGAAGATGAAATTGAAATACTTTGGCCACCTAAGGAGAAGGAAGGACTCACTGGAGAGGAACCTAATGCTGGGAAAGATTGAGGGCAAAAGAAGAACGGGACGATAGAGAATGAGGTGGCTGGATGGAGTCCCTGAAGCAGTAGGCATGAGCTTAAATGGACTCCAGAGGATGGTAGAGGATAGGAAGGCCTGCAGGAACGTTGTGCATGGGATCGTGATAGGTTGGACATGACTTCGCAACTAAACAACAACAAAGAAATGAATGAAATGAAATAAGTAAATAAAGGCAGACATTGCTGATCCTTCCTTTTAAGATTAACCATGGATTCAGAAAAAGCAGTTTAAAGTCTTTTATCTTTTGCTAGATCATCTACATTTGCGATGTGCAAATATTTCTGATATAAGTTAAATGCACTGTAGCATTTCTCTTTTACACTTACCACATTCTTAATAGCAGAAGGTTATACAGTTTATCTTCTGTGTTATTTCTAGGCACTGCTATAAGGAAAGGTTGTCCAAAATGTGTTGAACCACTATGATGGCTATAACCACTATGACGAAACTTTTCCCTCAAACAAACTGGAATTACAACTTGCTCTGTATCTTCAGTTCTGTTGATGGCAATTTCAAATCTAAAGCAGCAAAAATGAAATCAAACAAAAACACAAATACTTATTTTAAATTAGGCCAAATTTTTATATAATTTAATTAAATCATATACAATTTATGAGAAAAAATATTATTTTGACTATATATTTGAACTTACACGTAAATGTCATCACGTTCCATAATACTGGTTAGATTTTCATCCATTGCAAATATTCTATGAAACCTATGATTATATATATCAGTAACGATCATCTAAAAAAGAAATACAATTTATTTTATATTTGTTTTAGATATATAGATAATATTTAGTTTGATATAGAATCACCTGAGAAATATCATACCTTATCTGCAGCAACACCTGACAAAGTTGATAATGCAATGCAGAGATCTTGTATATTTCCAATTTTTGGTACTACTACTTTGTACTAGAAAATAAAATACAATACTGTCATTCTTAAAACACAAAGAAGATAACTGGATATAATCCCCAATATTTAATATTGAAGTAATGTAAGAAAATTCTATATGAAAAAGAGCTTTTGAAAAGAAATATAGTTAGGGAGTTAATTTTTGAATGAGCTGTAAACATATATGAATCAAAGTCGCTAGTCCATCTTTAAAAGAAAGGAATGCTAAGCTATGACAGTGGCTTAATAGGAAATTTTTGGTGGTGGAAGGGGAATCTATTAATGAACAACTTGGTAATAAAATCCAATTGCCTACCATGAAAAGTATACAGCCTGTTCCTCTTGCAGCATTCGAACAAACTAATGTTCATATCTGAATCTCAAAGCCATCCTCCTCCAATTCATACTACTGTTTTTCAAGCTATAGTAAATTATTATAATATTCCTTCATTATGCATATGATTTATAATGAATCCTTATACTATTAACTAATCTAGTATTTCTCACCCCAATACAGTACGTATGCATTCATTTTACTGTTAATGTTTGCTGTACCTTTAAAGTATTATTTTCCAAACAAATCAATTTAATGAAATAAACAGATCTGAATAAATAAAGAAAAATATAGCATTGAATTTGCACTATTCTGGTTGCCTACCTAATACACAACAGGATTTTCTCGTATAAATTGTAAACTGCATTTTGCAGGAACAAATGCTTTCAAAATTTGTTCCTTACAGAATCTCTATATAGCACTGAGGTCCAGTGTACTACAAACTGGAAACAATAATGATGTATTTTATTTCTTTTTGAGGAATGCATAAACTCAACTGCAAGCTTATGATTTGAAGTGATGTAGAAACTGGGACAAAATGGTTGGCCTTTCTACTTCATCATTGTTAAAGGAAGCCTTGTAACATATTCTGCCAATTCTTTTAGGAATAAAACCTCACTTTAAAATACAAAGATTCTTGAGAATGGCAGCTTGAGTATAATGCTGTTCCTTAACTTCTATCAGACCTAATGTAATAATACAGTTGTCCAGTCAAACAGATTTTTGAACAGATAACATAATGAGAATGTGGAAACAGATACATTTTCTTAAGTTATGATAAAAAGATGAAAAGATTGGGACCTTTAACTAATAAATCTGCTTAACCCAGAAGCCCAAACTTGATTCTTTTTTCTTCCCATCATATCTATAAAATATCTGATTCTATGTTCAGTTTTGCTTAGTTTTTTTTTGGTTATAATTACCATGATATAAAAAGATTTATGGATAGAACTATATCCCAAAAACAATTATAAATACTGGGAAAAAGTTTTTAAGGCCAATTTTCTGTAATCTGAGCAGAGAGGCAGATGATTTCTTAACAGAACACAGATCTATCAACATGGCTCTTGCATTCATAAACTAGAAATATGATAAAATTATGAGGAAAATGGCAATGAAAGTTGTATTTGTAAACCATATTATTTAATATCAATCATGTTGAAAAATCAAAATGCTTTCTATTATATACTTTTTGTCTTATAATAATTCTAGTATTCATAGCAAATTACTGACTTATTGTGTTATCTTGCTGTAGTAATAATAACAGCGAATATTATTATGATTCAAGGGATGAATAGCTTCCATCTTTATGATGGTACTATAAATTACACAGAGTTACAAGTTACATGCATCGTTAAGAGAAAGGACCACAGTATCAAATTGAAAGTATGACTTAAAATTCATAAAAATAAACAAAACTCCATTTCAATTAACACATTAAAGCAACTATTGCTGCAAAATGTGGCATATATTTCTCACCTGCATGGGTTTGGAAAGTGGATCAAGTCTAACTAAATAAACTTCCAAACTGCGTTCTTTTTTCATCGGTAGAGGAAGAGTTAAATAACAAAAGGGATCGAATGTTACAGAAATCTTGGCACATTCAGGACAAACTAGGGTTGATTTAAAAAGTCCATGAAATATATCTACAATGATGGAATCATTTCGTTTCAAATGGTTCTCCCAAGCTTCTTCAGCAACCACCTAAATTAAGACAAAGTTGAAATAGTACAAATAAGTTATATGAAGCATTAAATATTTAAATGAAATTAACATATCATGCGCTATATGTACCGTATACTACCTAATAGTGTTATCCAGATTACAGTAGGAAAAAGTAACTGAACTGAGTAATTTTGGGGAAAGGTAAACATTTAGTATCTTTATATATTAGCCTTTTTATATTATATTCATTATGAATGCCAGATTATCTCAAACAAAGTTGAGGATAATTTCTAGGGTCTCCACTGGGAATAAATTTCTATTCTAACATGCAATAGGACCAATTGACCAAGGCCAAGAAATAGAATCAAAAGTAAGAATCTTTAGTAAGTATCTATGCAATGCCAATTTGAGATAGTTAATTTGCTAAATATAGGATCTGAAAGCATTCATGGACATCTCCCCAGTCCCCATAAAGCATATTGGTCATATTTATGTTTCTCTTTTTTAAATGGAAAAAATGGTGGCTTCCATTATCAATCATCTTATTCCACTGAAAATTTCTTGGAAGATAAAAATGAGCAATTATAGACAAGTGCTTGGTTCTGAAGCATTTCAGAAGGACATAAGGGTATAAGGGCATAAGGAAGCATAAGGGCCGGAATAGCTCAGGCTGTAAGGAGCCTGTTATTAGAACACAATAGCCTGCAATTACTGCAGGTTCAAGCCCGGCCCAAGGTTGACTCAGCCTTCCATCCTTTATAAGGTAGGTAAAATGAGGACCCAGATTGTTGGGGGGGCAATAAGTTGACTTTGTAAATATACAAATAGAATGAGACTATTGCCTTATACACTGTAAGCCGCCCTGAGTCTTCGGAGAAGGGCGGGGTATAAATGTAAATAATGTATGTAATAGCAATTGAAAAGGAGATATATAGAGCAATGCCAAAAGGGAAGGGGAGGGAGAAGTAGAGAAGGAAGCTGTCTATTTTATGTTGGCTGTGTGAAAAAAAAGCACCTAGAATGGGAGAATTGCATATGGTGACAGGAATAGAGAATCTAGTATGTTCAAAGGACTGTGGGGCTCTTTCTGGTATTTAGCTACTTTTAATTACATAGCCTGTCCTCCTCCTGTCTTTCCCCAAGCTGGTAAACTAAATGAAATATTATTTAAATAATTTGATGCCATACTTCAAAGCCAGGTTTTCTCACAGCATCTTAATAACGAAGTGCTAACAAGCACTTTAATAATTAAGATCTAGCATTAACATAAGCTCCCCCCCTTACAACTTTTCTTTAACAGTTTCAAGGATAGAATTCTGTATATGGAATAGAATTTCTCTGCTCAAAAATATGAACGGGATCTCTTCAGATCAGAAAGTTGAAATCTTTGCACACCAGGCATGACATCATGTTTTTCACCTGTGCTCAGTTTATTGGGCAGTTCTGGTTTTTATCATCTAGAAGTCAGTGTTGACTTCTACCAACCATATAGACAGACAGACCGTCTCCAGGATGATTTATATTCAAAGGTATTTTCAGATATGCAAGATTCTGCTAATGTAACCTTACCATAGAATTAATTCATGCTTCCTGTCTGGACTATCTCACAAAGCTGAAAACAATTGTGCATGTCTAAAAGTACATTTTTCTCACATTGATTTTACTACCCAAGAAACTAGTGAAAGTCTCTTCAGAGATGTTTGCCATGTCCACATTCCTTTTGTGGATAAACTGCCTTTTATCTGACCATTTTTCTGGCTGTGACTCTCACCCGTTTCTCAAGGTCATTCCAACATACTATTACAGTGTGACAGATGTGGATTGAATTGTCTAGATTATATAGATACATTTTTGCATTTATAACATTTGTCCAGATCATGTAGGCTTATTACCTAAAAGGTACATTACCTTATCTGGTCTTCCATCAGCATCTTTTAGCTGAATATAAGGCTTTTTTCTAATACGATTCAAATCCTCATGCAAACCATCTAAAAGAAATGCCAGCAATTCTTGGCAGTCTTGTTGCTGATATCCTGAAAACTGGGGTGCAAATCGTCCTACCTGTGTCTGGGGAATAAAATATTTTTATAGTGGAGTCATGTGACATTGCAAGGCATTTTTGTTAAATCAAGGAAAAATGTATTTTAATTTCATGGGTTTTAAAATGCGTAATTGTAATACTGTGAAATAAGATTGAGGAAAAGCAAAGGAATCACTGCTGCATTTATTGCAATCAAAACAAACAACAAAAACAAGAAGGTGTAGTTTTCAAGGGCCTATTTTATTAATATATGTACATTTTTTATTTTTAATACTTTTATTGTTTTGAAGAATCATATAACTGAAAGCAAATTAAACATTCTAGGATCCAACTATGTTACACTTACTTTAAAAGCTCTTGGAGTGACATAGCTGTATTTTCCTGACCACATCTGCTTGATGAGCTCTGCATAAGATTTTGCAATTTCTCCTCTCATTCCTAATGGATTGTCATAGTTTAGTTCCTCTTGATATTTATCATTAAGAAAATATTCTGTGAGTGGAGGTGTATTGCTGAGACACTAAAAATGAATATGAATAAAAGTAAACACTTTTGTATAATGCATAGTATTAGGACCTCTCAATGTCATCTTCAGTTTCATACTTCCTTATCAAGTCTTTTTCCTTTCCTAATCCTTATATTGATTTAGTGCTACAACATTATTTTAGTAAGAGTCAGTTGGCAACTAGTTTTCTCAAGTCTATAATATCTTTACTAATTGATTTTTATGCCTGAGCCAACAAGGTTGAACCATATTTGTTGTTGGACTTTTGAGAGGATGGTTCTAGGAGACTTAAACTTCCATGGCAAGGTTTTCTCCACAATGGCTTAGGATTTTAGGTCTAAAAACATTACCAGTCATAAACACATGCTTCATTCAGTTTTCTTGACTAGACAGAATGTTAATAAAACAATGAGAAGTTAATATCTAGCCTCTGAATGAATCTCTCACTGAATGAGTCCTACTGAAACACCTAGTTTTTCTTCCCTGTAAGAATGGAAAGATCAGACTATTTTGAGATTATTTTAAATCAATGCAGAAACAGATAATTTGTGGTTTACTGTTAGGCTCCAATGCAAATTAAAACAATAATGCAGGTCATCAAGTTCCTCATGCTATGCTGATTAATATAAAGGAAAACAGAGACTCTGGAATATTTTTCTATGGAATGGTGCTGCTCTGTTTGTGCTGATGATTGGATTGCAGCTGGAGGAGGATAACTTCTGTTGTTCAACTGAATTCAGATAAGAACTAGTTATTAAACTCATTTTATTGAAATAATGGAGACTAGTGAATTTTTCCACTATTACATTTTTTCAGGATAGAAATATTAAGTATTTTAAAGGCTACCAAATTGAGATTAGAGGCAAAGATAATAGAAAATTGTATGTGACAAGAGGATTATGTTGATATACTGTAAAACTGTTCACAATCATTGCAATTTGGATTCCAAATTATGCAATCTCAATAAAAAAAATCACCCACACTAGTCTTATTAGATAACTAAGTGATTAAAACTGTATTTGACCTTTATCAAGACGCTATATAATATCTAATAAGGGTTTGATTACACATGAAAGTTCATCTCTTTTCAGAAAAAAGGTGGTATCAGTCTCTTTCAGAGAAACTAATAATAACAACAGTAACAATTACCACAAAAAATGGACCCAGAAGGCAATTAGAGATCTGTTATCAATATCTGATTCCAGGGAGAACACTGGAGTAAGTGATTGCTTTTCAGTTCAGCTCTTGGCTGGGTTTTACACATTAAACAGAGGGGAAATCATTTGCTGATTTTCTTGGAAATTTCAGATGTTTTAAATAAGTTTAGAAATTCTTCCATAAGTCTTCTGAGCAAATTACTTCTACTACTTTTGGAGATGCTTTCATATACAACTGAATGCATCAAGTACATCAAAACTCATTCCTATTTTCCCCACAACATTCCTGTAAAAAGAGTGGGATAATAAGAGTGTAACTGGTCCAAAGTCACCGAACTGGTTTTTCATGTCTAAGGCAGGACTAGAATTCACGGGCTCCAAGTTTCTAGACTAGCATCTTAACCACTACACCAAATTGGCTTTTTCTATTTTTTTTTAAGGTTAAATGTAATCTATCCCTAGATATATGCCCAGTTTCAGAAGGCAGCACTGGTAAATTATTGCTCTGCCCTTTCCTGTTATGCTATAATGTCTTACAGGTAGTCCTTGCTTAACGATCATTTGTTTATCACATGTTTGAAGTTGTGATGGTGCTGAAAAAAGTGACTTACAACGGGTCCTTGCCCTCATGTCCATCGCAGCATCCTTGCAGTCAAATGATCGTGATTCAGGTACTTGGCAACTGTTGCACATTTACGATGGTCGCATCCTGCGATTACACACCATTTACGACCTTCCCAGTCGGTTTCTGACAAGCAAAGTCAATGGGGAAGCTGGAAGGAGGTTGCAAGTTGCAGTCATGTGATGCCTCACTTAACCGCAGCAAAATGGTCATAAAACTGGGTCTGGTCATCATGTGATACCGCACTTAATGACACCATTTAATGACAAATTTTTGGCACTCTATTGTGGTCGTAAGTCAAGGACTACCTGTATAAAATTCTATTGTATTCTTCATATTACCTATGAAACTGATGGCCTAGGTTATTTGGAGTTATGGAAAAAATACAACTAATGCACATCTGTCTCTTCATATCAATTCCAACTAAGATAAAGGCTAGGCTGAAAATATTTGAACTGAGACTCAACTACACGCACCAAATGAAATATAATAGATGCAATATAGTTGTCAGCTTTCCTTTCCTTCATAAGTATTTTGTTTTTAAATGTTCTCTACTCTGTTTATTTTCTTATGCTCCTCATTTTTGGCTCTGTTTTTAAACAGTTTTTGATTAGTGGGTATGATAGAAATGATAGAAAAACAATAAATAAATATCAAAGAACCAAGTCATAGCCAAGCAAGATTCTATAACTAGTTGCCTTTTAATAATATTCCCTATAAAAGCATTTAAAAATCACAGAAATCAATGCAAATTTGAAATTCTGATACCACTCCATGAGCAAATGTTCCCATTCTACTAGCAGTCTCCATTTTAAAAGCTCTTTATATAATGAAGTAAAATCTTATTTGACATGAAACACTTACTTGAATTGCTGAATTCATGAAACATGTATTTCCCAAATTACTTAGACCACAAAGACCGGGCTGTTCATTGTGTCTTCCTGGTTCTGAGTAGTCATAATTTTTATAAGCAGTGTATGAAGGAAGGCAGTAGTTGGAATTTTTCATGCTGGAAGAAAACATATTTCCCTTGTAATTGCATGAGCTATAGCTGTCTAACTTAAATACACATGTAGCTGAAATAGCTAGACTGTGAATTTAAACACAGTAACAATAAATATTCTTCAAACCCTTTTCAACTTTTGATTTAAAAAGTAGCATTTTTTAATATTTCAGTTGAAAAGTTAAAAATTTTGGCACCACCAGCTATATAGTATAGTTAAATTCTGCTACTGTTAAATGCTAAAAACTGAAAACAGCAAAACTTTAGCAACAGGCAAGATATAAAGCTTTCCAAGGTTATCAGAAATTGCTAAATACATTATAATTCTGTTTTTAGATTAACTACTATGCCAGCACAAAAGGAAGCAATAAGCATGGAATAATAAAGGCTCCATACAGTATATTTAAGCATTGTGTTTTAATTTGTTTTATAACTTCAAGATATACAGATATGATCTGTTTATAGTAGGAAATATTTTGAGAATTAAATAGTATGTTATATTGCATTCAAAGATAAAAAATTCTTAAGAAAAAATGAAGTACAAAACATAAAAAGCACCGCATTCTTCAGAGTCTAGTATTTTTTTGCTTGCATATGGATTTATAGACATATTTATATATGCAAGGGTCAGTGAAATTTACATGATACATGTATAAGTAATTGTATCAACATTCCAGCCACAGCCAGAGAGCTAGAGATGCGACTTATGAGACTGAAAACAGTAGGTTACACAGGTAGTAGCTGCATCTGTGCAAATACAGTAAATGCACAGTAAACTTACTAAAATGTAATGAATATTTTTAAAGGAAAAAAACTGGTGCTAATATACTTATTATTAACTACCCAACACTGAAATGATGTAATACCTGTAACCTACATACATTTTCCAATTTAAATCTGAATTTTAGAATTAATATTGCTTAAACAATACAAAAATA
Organism: Ahaetulla prasina; assembly: GCF_028640845.1. Classification (NCBI taxonomy): domain Eukaryota; kingdom Metazoa; phylum Chordata; class Lepidosauria; order Squamata; family Colubridae; genus Ahaetulla; species Ahaetulla prasina. The sequence continues at coordinate 46,280,590 of NC_080545.1, read as the reverse complement.
AAAGCCATCTTCTAGTTCTAAGTTAGAACCATGATTATGACATAGCAGATTGGAGGTTATTGCTGTGGAACAATACCTTCACAACTTCATTTGCTTTTTCTTCCAGGAAAGCATGTTAATCATCATACAAGGTTTCAAAGGAACATAGTTGATATACGATATATGATAAATTATCAATTCCAATAAGTAATTCAGCATGGGATCTTTACTATGCAGGCTGCTATTAAATATACATGACCTGGAATTCAAATTGTCATGTATACAATTTGTTTTTACTGGCACACATTCTATACACTAAACTTTTTATTCAAGGGAAAACACTGATACATCATTAGAGATCTAAAAACTATAATACTGAAAATATGCAATATAAACTTGAAACAGATATGACAAAAAGCATTATTAATATATTCTAGTGAGAGAGCGGGGAAATTAAGGTACTGAATTTACAATATATATAAAAATAGAATTTCTATAAATTTGTGAAAAAACAATTTTAGTAGTAAAGCAGAAATAATGCTTAATATTTATGTTTTTTAACAACCTCTCCTAATTTTTTCCAGTACTTCCAGGGGCCGGGATAGCTCAGGCTGTTAAGAAGCCTGTTATTAGAACACAGTAGCCTGCAATTACTGCAGGTTCAAGCCCGGCCCAAGTTTGACTCAGCCTTCCATCCTTTATAAGGTAGGTAAAATGAGGACCCAGATTGTTGGGGGGGCAATAAGTTGACTTTGTAAAAAAAATATACAAATAGAATGAGACTATTGCCTTATACACTGTAAGCTGCCCTGAGTCTTCGGAGAAGGGCGGGATATAAATGTAAACAAACAAACAAAAAACTTTACATACAATTTTATAAAAACAAACAAGTGAACTATCAAATCAATTTTAGCAAGGGTTCTTATTTCCTTGGGGGTGGGGTTTGAGCACCACTGCTCAAAATTTTTGTGCTCCTTTTAAATTTAAATTTTAATTACAATATCCACACAATTGATACATTCTTGTTAAAAGAATAGTTATAGTAGAAAGCTTATTCATGATTTATGAAATTAGTAAAAAGAAAATATTGTTTTAGTGTATAATGCTGTAAAGTGAGCATTCTGGAAGTACAGAGGCTGCAATACCTGTATTGTTGAAATAAAACAGTAATACAACAAATTCAAAAAGTAGTGTGAAGTTAAGGATGCTAATACATATAAAATTGCTGATTTATAAAAGCAATCAATTGAATTTGCATGCTTCATAATTTTCTTTACATTTTAACTGAGTTTATATATAGAGAAAGATTTAATCTGATGCTTTGGAGCACAAGGAAAATAAGCACATTTAAGGAATTTCAGCCTATTTCACTCATTAAGCAAAGTATTCAGAAATTTTTGGGGTGGGGGAGAAGCATATCATATAGGGATGAACAGTGTAACAAGGATTTTTTTTAAAAAAAAATGCAGCGTTCTTCAACTCCAAGAATCAAGCAGGAAAAATAATGTGTTAAGGCACATAGAATCACTGTTCAGAGTGAGATGGATGGCATACTAATTTAATAAATAAATAAATATGAAGCAAGTTATATAAATAGAACACCAGAGGAGAATAATAGTGTTTTAAAACTATTACTTTTTCTAGGCCAATAAATAGTAAAATACAATGACTGTATGTTTTAAATGCTGTATTAAAAATGTATCTGTAAGTCAATATTAGGTAAAAAGGATATTCTAAAATAGATCTGTAAGTTTATCAATATTTATGATTGAATAAAGTAAGATTTAAATTCCTATGAATTCAGCACAATTCAGTTCCAACTATGTTCAAGACGGTAGTTTAAAAACAAAAGGCTAATCACAATGTACCACAAATGGATCCCTTACATTTCTACTCAAAAAATTGGCCCAGGTGAGTTCAGTGGAGTTCTCTCTCACTAAAATGACTATATCTTATTTTTTTTTAAAAAATTAAGAAATCGGGAAGGAGGAGGAAAGAATATAAACTTGTTCACTGTACTATAGCCATCATTTAACAGGACTGCATGCGTAGACACTGTAACTTGTTAAAATGCCTACCTTTCTTCCAAGCAAGCCCAAACACCTGCTTTTAAAAGTTAATACGTAACAGGAGCTGAAGTAAAATCACAGTGATTGTATATGAAATCAACTTCTAGGATTGCATCTGGATTTTACCAGTGCAGCAGGAAGCATAGAATTTGCAAAAATAAACTATTATATCCAAGTTATTACTTAGCTAAACTTTAGATAGAAAGGTGTATTACAAAATATACGGTAGATAAACCAAGGAAGCCTCTGTATTTTAAAACTACAACATTGTATTAATTTAATTAAGAAGCTACTCTTAAACTGTGTTAACTTAAAATAAAAAATACCAGCTGCTAGTTATCAGACAATTTCATCAAATGGAAATACAACTGTTCTTTTTATAACAAAGCCAGGACAATTTTATAGTTTCTGAAATTTTATAATATATTTTAAAATGTGATTTAAATAGATGATAACTGTCTCATAACTTTAGACGTTGTGCTTTTTCATATAACACTATCACTATTCTAATAAAAGGATAACATCAATTGAGGCCTAGTTTATATACATCAAAAAAATAATTTTTTGAGCTTATGATACACACACACACACACACACACACACACACACACACACACACACAGTACAATAGACTACAGTTAAATACATGTATTTGTCTAACAGAGAGTTGGGGCTACTCACAATTAGTAGAAGCACAAATGCCACTTCGCCCCATACGAAAACTCCCTTCTCATAAATGCAGTATTTAACTGGAAGATATTGTATAAAATATTTAGAAATATTACTATGAAACACTAAAACATTTTAACAATTGCGTCATAGCCACAAATTTTGAGAAGCAACATTGCATTTGTAACTACCATTTTTTCCCAGTATGTGTATCAGAAAGCAATAAGCCTAATATATATATGTATATGTGTGTGTGTGTGTGTGTGTGTGTGTGTGTGTGTGTGTGTGTGTGTGTGTGTGTGTATTTTCTGAGGTTTTCACGAATGTTTGTATGTAGGTCTTTGGTTATTCGGGTATTCTCCCGCATAAAATTGGAAGTGTCTTGGCGACATTTCGACAAAGTCTCATTTGTCATCTTCAGGCTGGTGTTTACAGCTTCGTGCTTCTAGGAGCAATGGTGCTCCTAGAAGCACGAAGCTGTAAACACCAGCCTGAAGATGACAAATGAGACTTCATCGAAACGTCGCCAAGACACTTCCAATTTTCCGCGGGAGAATACCCGAATAACCAAAGACCTCCCTCCCTCCCTCCCTCCCTCCCTATATATATATTCATATTTGTAATGAACTGCAGAAAATGCAATGCATTTATCATATACAACTCCAAATGTACTAAACTATTTGGCAGACAATGTTTTAAAACTATTGTACTATATTATATTTCTGTTAGGGAAACAATTAGAAGTATGATGTAATAACAATATGAAGCATATGCATAGCTTTTGTCATTACACATAACTCACATACTTCAAAACAATCACAAAAATCTCAAACCTTCCCAAAACTAGGAAAAATCTCTAAACTAGGAGAACCTGATCAATAAGTTACATGACTGCTGTTGCATGTGGTCCTTTCTTGCTAAAGAATTTTCTTAAGTGTGTTAATGTCCCATATCAGAAAGTGATGCTACAAAGCATGTTACCGTTCTTAGGTTCTGAGAAGCAAAGCAGAAACACTTCTCTCAACTCATTAGGGTTTTTGTGTTCTTTAAGTCTTGGTGCCCCCTACATTTCCATAGCAATAAACTGCATCCAAGTTATTTTTCTAGACTTACAAACAATCTCTTTTTGAAACTTTACTTGGATGATTAAAATTAAAAGTTCTTTAAGATACAGTGCTTACTTTCTGTTGTTGATGTTGTTATAATTATTTGATAGAGATGGAGAGATCTTTGGTAAAGTTGGAAAATTGGATGCACCTGGGGACCTTTAAAAATATGAAAATGTTAAATTAGATAAAAATGTTGAGATTGTAAAATAAATAATGAAAAAGGAAAAACTAACATGAAGCAATGCACGTAAAAAAAGATTCTTATGATCAAAGTAACAAATACCCAAGTACTCTATCTTGCCCATTTTCAAAAATCATTAAAAAAATCACTCAAAAAACATTAAAAAAATTATCACGTTTAAAACCTTCAACCAAATCATAGGTGTAAGCGGTCAGCCAAATTCCAAATTGGGCTTTAGCAAAAAAAATGACCAGTACCAAAAATTAGTTTGGATGCTAATGAAAGACATCACTTCTAAAAACAAGGCTTTTTTATTTTATAATGCAAGTTATTAATAAAGGTGCATCAATATTGTCAAAAAATTATGGAAGTAAGAGCAGCTTAAAGCACTTGTTCACTTCGTATTTTAGAACAGTGATTCCTAATTTGTTTAGGTCACATACCCTTTCAGAATCTGATAAAGAACATAGACCTCCATAGAAAAATGTGTATTACAATGTTTTGCATACAATTTATTTTATTGCACTATAAACTAATTTTTCTTAATGAAGAATATAAAAATAGACTTTTGAAGATTGTTGTTTCTTCCATTTGTTTTTGATGCAAAAATGTCCAGTTCCTAAAAAAAATTGTGTAAATAAAACAAAAATAAATTTAATTTTCCTCTAAAGTGAATTTAATGAGAATGTAATGAGATGTTGCTTGGCTTCAATCAGATGTTGAAATTGAGTGAGGCATTTGATATGACAATGTGCATGTCATCTCTGATATCTAAATTATTTTGATTTTTTTATTTTGATGCAACAAGTGCTGACAACCATGACTGACAAAGAAGATGATACCAAATGGGATCAGAACTCCCATATTTTGCTTTATTAGAATAAGGACACTTGTGACAAGAACATCAGAATTCTCCAAAACTCTTCAAGTTGAATTCATTAGCATCATTTGCTGCTTTGGCAGGATTTGTATCACTAATGTTATCTATACCAGCAAGGAAAGAACTATAAATCCATAGTTCAATTTTAAAGTGTCTGAGCAGAAATAACTTTCAAAAGAGTTCTGCAGAATTTCCACATGTTTGCAGATACCCGTGGAGAATCTGTCAATATTTTGTCTGCAGCTTGTAGAAGTGCTTCCTTCAGCAATTGAAAGTTGATATAGTTGTCTACTTCCAAAGTTCTTTCAGAATGACAACTTGGCCAAAAGAGTTCATTTGTTTTTTTAGCTGCATCTACAATGATGACTAAAAGGCCTTGAACAATAAGATATGTCTTATTCAGTTGGCTGAAAATATCTGCTAATGTTAAAAAGTGAACAAACTGCTCTTTATCAAAACTGTTGATATAGGGCTTTTCTTCTGTCTCAAAAAAAGTTGCCTGATGTTCAACGAACTGCTTCAAGACTTGTCCAATAGAAGCCACAAACATCTGTGTATTAGAGAAGAACTTCTCATTCTGCTCCTCTGTCTTGACAAAGCTTCTTGGAAAGGTAATGATTTAAAGTCTTGGCTTTGAATTAATGACTGTTGTGGGATCAGGAAAGGTTTTGTTCTGAACTGTTGGCAGATTCCTTGATATCAGTCCATATTGATGTATAAAGCAATGAATGATGATGATGTGATGCTTTCCTCATGAAGCAACAAAAACAGATATGTTTCCAAAAATCAGAGATGCTCCATTTGTGCACCAAGTACCAAGGTTTTTCCTTTCCTGTTCATTTTGGAATATCTATAGCATTCATAGTTCCAAAAAGAGACTCACAAAATTGGAATTTACAGTGGGATTAGCACCCACATAATAGTTGAAAACTGGGAGGTACCTGCAGTGAAAAATGCATGTTTCTGGTTTTTATCCAGTTGCATTTTGATGGGAAATGGTGTAGCTGCCATTTCTTCCATGGCATCAAAATATTATTCAAAAGAATGCTGCTTCCATTTTTTTTCTCATTCTAAATCACAAGCCACCAAATTCTAATCAAATGTTAGCTTTTTAAAATTGAATGTTCTTATCACAGAAAAAGAGCCAAATTTATGTATTTTCAGAAAGGACAGACTATGACCTGATCTAAACAAAAACACATATCCATAATCATGAGGGCAGCATAAGTTATCTGTAAACCCTAATAATGAAAACTGTTCTAAATGTTATGGCATGACTGTGATATCTAATCACATATAGTAACATTCTGTGCCACCCTGTGTTTGTTTTGAATGACTAAATATCTTAACACAGGTAGTCCTCAATTTATAACTGTTTATTTAACAATGGTCCAGAATGGCCATGGAAGGCTGCCTTATGACTCATAAAGCACTTCTGGCCATTACAAAAAATTGCTTTACCAACCCTGCAGTCATGTAATCATGATCAGTTTGCACTTATGACTAGTTGCCAAATGCCCTGTGATTATGTGATCGCCATTTGCAATGTTCTCTGATAGTTTTTCCCAGGAAGTTAATGGTGAAGCTGACAGAGATGGCTGCAAACTGCTACCACCTGCCAAGAGAAAGAGCCATTTCCCAAAAGAAGCTGACCTCTTTTGGTGGGGTGTAGAAACAGAGCCAAAACCTTGAAGATTTTGGCTCTGTTCCTGTATCTTACCAAAGGAATTCCCTTCAAGGAACAGTGGAGAGTTGAACTTCTTCAGTAGGATGAAGAAACCAAACCAAACTATTGAGGTTTTTGGCACCTTTCCTGTATACCACTGAAGGAATTCCCTTCTGTGCACAGAGGGAGCTGAACTCCTTTGAGAGGCAGTTCTTTCAGCCATTCCCCAGAGATGAGAAGAAGTCAAAATCCAAGCAGGGAGTGTAGAATCAGCATGATAATGTAAGGAGAATGGAGTATCTCAGGTGGGTCAGGGAGGCTCTGGGAACCCTGGTGTAGGTTTTGTGCTAGTATCTCTTTATTTAGGGGCTGTAAATCCTGCTTGGATTTTTGCTAGGACTTTCAGCTATTGAGTGGAGAGACAGCACACTAAGAAAAGGAGCATGGCATGCCTAAGAGGGGTGCAGAGGCTCTGGAAGATCTGGTGTAGACTGCATGCAAAAGTGTCTTTCTGCTCAGGGGCTGAAAATGCTGCTTGGATTTTGGCAGGGAGGACTTTCAGTTCCTGAGTGGAGGTTCCCAGGTTCTCTCACACTTCTTATCTGGATTCTGTACATTTAACGACGCACACAATCACTTAATAACCAACACGGGGAATGCTGATATTGTAACTAGTCATGTGACACCTCTCTTAATGACTGCTTCACTCAATGATTGAGGTGCTAGTCCCAATTGTGATTGTAAGACAAGAATTACCTATAATATCACTTGATATAAAGATTTTTTTCCAACAATGTTTAAATTAGAAGAAGGAAACAAAAAATGTGTTTATATGTGGTTGAGCCATGCTCTGTTTTAGAAATATCACTACATATAAAATATCTGTTTCATTTCTCATTGTATAAAGTTTATTGTATTTTTATTTGTAAACCACTTGGAATCACTTGGATAGTGACATGGGTGGTGTGTAAATTTGAGTAATAATTAAAATACTAACTGAAGATGCCTACAAATCAAGATGAGCCTAATGTAGAAATTTTGATAATAGTCTTAAACTGGTTAAAAGAAAAAGCACTTGCTGGTTTTCAACTCCCATTTTACATCATTGTATATAATAGACAAAAGACCATATTTCACTAACAGTTTACTATGTACTCTAGCATTCCAACTCTACTTATTATCCTCTAGACATAAAACATGTATCAAGAAAATAAAGTTGAAGCTGAAATATACTAGCTTTAATCCATATTTAAAAGTAATAATAAAACAGGGCAACATGACCATGCCATAGCAACTAGAAAAAAAAGACTTCACTAATTACCTTCGTGAAGGTTAAGATTTAAAAGTGATGTTTTGATTATCCACTATTTGAATTTTTTAATAAATCTTTATGAATAAATACTAATAAACCATGAAAATATAAGAACTTTGGACTGTGTAGATATTCAATAAGCACCCACAGAAAAGTCACGTTCTAAAAACTTTCCTTAAATGCTCTTTAGAAATGCATTTATAATCTGTTTTGGTTTGTTGATAATACAATTTATTGTTTATTTATGAAATTTATATGGCTGCCCAATTCAAATATAGATGAATCTGTGTGTATACATCAAAAATATATAATTACAGTTAAAATTACAACAATTAATAGGTAATTGGCTACCTACAACCTGTACAGTATGTTTCAGGAGTAATCATTCCAGAGAGTAGATATGGCAACAGAAAGGTATACTGTATATCATTATTAAATGCTCTGAGACAAAAATCAGGAAGTTAAAATTCATTAGAACGTAGTTTTATAATGAAAAGATAATATAATACCCCTTTATAGCAAGTGTATTTAAAACAGAGACATTATTATTGGTAGCAATTAACATAATGAGGTTAAATATTTTTCTCCTATGACAGCCTCTAGAAGTACATCTCTATTGTTTTATTATTGATATTAAATATTCAGAGTAAGGCTGCTAATTTTTAGCACTATATATCCATATGTTTCGTATCACTTTTTTTCATCTTGCAGCTGCCCAGATTATTCCAGTTCAGATGGAAACTCAAAAAGGTTCACAAACTTTTAAACATCCCTGTATAAAGCACTTGAGTTAATGTTCTAGCTTTAAAACAGGGGTGTCATGAAGCAGTAATTTTTTTTTTCTTTTCTTTTGCTGACGTGGAGAAAAAATGGCACTGATTATTGTTTGAAAGCTGTGAAGTTATCTGCGTTCTCTGTGGAGTGACTATGAATTACAAGCTGTTGAGAAATAAATTTTCGAGTGCAAAATAAGTCGCTTCGGCTTCAATTAAAAAATTGCTGTCCCTTGATCTTCATTAAGACCCTCTGCAAAAGTAATTTGAAATACTAGTTTGAAAACTTTTTAAAATGACTCAACAACCTTCAGAAATGCAGCAAGTTGCTGCGGCTTTAAACAAAATTGGGGAAAAAATAGCAGGATTATCGGAGCGTATGGATAATTTGACATTGGAAATGAAAAAAATGAAACAAGAAATGAATGAAAATTTTGCAAAACAAACAGTGGAAATGACAATTATTAAAGATGAACTTGAGCAGATTCATGTACATGATGCAAAAGTGGATCGGCAAATTGGTGAAATATTTTACAAAAATGAGCAGCAAGACAAGAGAATTTGTCTCCTGGAAGAAGAAATGAGGAAATACAATTTGGTTATTCGAGGAATTCAAGAAGAAAAGGTAGATAATTTGAAACAGTGGGTTTTAAAATGGATTAATGATCTTGACACGCAAATTACGTTTACAATAACAGATCTGGCAAATGTTTTTAGAATTGGATATAGAAGGCAAAATGGTTTCAACAGGAATGTGCTTGTCAGGTTTGCAAATCTTAGTGATAAGCTGGAAGTTATGGCCAAGGTGAGAGAGATGGGAGATGCTTTGAAGTTTGAAGGGAAGACTATTCAAGTCTTCCCGGATATATCAAGAGAAGAAAGGGCATGGAGATTTTTTTTTAAACCAATTACAAAGGTTTTGAGAGATAACGGAATTAAATATAATTGGAGGCTACCACAACAATTGAAATTTTTTTATAAAGGAAGGATGCGTACAATTACCCCGGACATAGATGCAATACTATATTTACAGGAGCTTGGACTGATCAAGGAGGAGGATTTAATGGAGATAAAAGATCAAATGCTTAAGATGGGTGGAATACTTGTGGAAACATCAACTCCAGAAGAAGAAAAAGGGGCTATTGGGGGGCAAGACCCTAAAGGGTTAAAGAGGAAAGAAATCTCACCTGTGTTGGTCGAACAGAAGAAAAGTCGTGAGGATACAGCAGGAGAAGAAGCAGATAAGAGTCTTGGAAAATACGAAGCTGAATGCGGGAGAGAGCTACCACTTTCTTTTTTCTTGAGTGACGAATTTAAATAGACAGCCCGAAAGAAGTGACCCGGACATTGGCACGTCCCCTCTCCCCCATTCTCTTTATAGAGGTGAAACCGATGAGGATGTGGGGGAAGAAGATTGTTTGTTTTTTATTGTTTGTTTTGTCTTTTGTCTTTTTTGTTTTTTTATTGTTTTTTTTATGTTAAATGTTGGTTATATGGGAGTTTAATGTTGGGTTTTGGGCACAGAAAGGAAGAGGCGGGGATAGGATTGAAAAATTTACAGTTTAAATGGGAGTCATAAAAATAATGTCATGGAATGTGAAGGGTACAGGGAATCAGATTAAAAGAAGAAGATTGGAATTTAAGATTAAAAGAGATTTACCAGATATTTTATTTTTACAAGAAACCCATCAGAAATCTGAAGATTCAAATAGAATGTATATAAAAGGTATGCAAATATATGAAAAAGCATTTGGAACTTCAAAAGCCAGAGGAGTTGCTTTTTTCTCTAAGATATATAATACATATTCTAGAATTGATTATATTTTTCTTTCTAAAGATTTGTTGAATAATGTGGACAAGGTAGATGTGGGAATTTTTAAAGATTCTGATCATGCAGAAGTTATGGTGGATTTAGATTTTAATTTTGAGAAAAAAAGAAGTTATTGGAGATATGAGGAGAAACTGTATAAAAATGAAAAGGATAAAAAATGGATACTTAAAAAATTGGAGGAAAGTTGGAGACTAAATGATAATGGGGAGGTTAAATTTGAAATTGTTTGGGATGCGATGAAAGCGGTGTTTAGAGGGGAGAGTATAAAATTATCAAGTAGGAAATATAAAAATTATAAAATTAAAATGGAAAGGGATAAAAATCAGATTAAAGAATTGGAAAATCAATTTTTGCTTACTAAAGAAAAAAAATTCTTGAGGAGCTTAATATGTTAAAACAGGGGTGTGAAATTTGCAGCCCATAGGCTGGATGTGTCACACACTGGCCATGCCCACCCCCATTTTAGTGAAGGGGGAAAAAGTTGTGATATGTCACATGATGACAACTTGATGCCGTGAGTTTGACACCCCTGCTTTAAAAAATAAGACCAAAAGATCTAACATCTCCCTTGGAAGGAAAAAAAAAAAAAGCCCAGTGTTAGCAAAAGATCACAATGTTGCCTCAGAGACATGATAATGATGGCCATGACTCTTTGGCATCAAAAGCCATTTCAAGATATTTAAAGCTCAGGTTTCCATTCTTTTTTCCTGAAAGCCATGATAACTGAATATAACAGAATTGCTCACTGTATATGATTGATTTCCTTCCTCTTTTGAGCCCAACTTGAGTTGGTATACAATGGAAGCAACATCTGCATTTAAAAGGATGGATCCCCTGCAGACTACTAGTTGGTAATGAAGAAACTGGGGTTACTGAGAGTTGATGTCATCAAATAAATATATAGATTGAATAAGGAAACTGCCAAAATTCATCGTTGATGGACCCCGCTCTGCATGTTTATTGCCTCTAATAACATTATTTGCAGGAAGTGTTTTAATACAAATACTGGTAGTCTGAAGAAAAAAAAAGAAGCTGTTGCTTGTCAATCAGCATATTGCAAAGTTTTGTCTACAGCATGGGTGTCAAACTTGCCACGTCACATTGTTGTCATGTAACATATCACGTTTTTCCTCTTTGTGGAGCTGGCGTGGGCGTGGCTTGCGTGTGACGCATCTGGCCCGCAAGCCGCCAATTTGACATCCCAGGCTACAAGATATTTCTTGAGACATATTCAAAAGAAAACTGAAATCCAGAAAAGTCATGCATAGGAAGGTTGCAGTTCTTGTATATGCTTCTGGGTGGGATGATGGAAAACAAGTATGTAAATTGAAGCCATTTTTTTCAATAATTTGCCTCAATCCAATCCTGAAATGTAATATTTGGGCATATAATTTACTGATTTATATTGGTAATTAGCTGGATCTTATCTGTTTTCTTTTTTATACATGTGTATGATGCTGATTATCTTCCCTGCCCAATTCTCTACTATCACTTTGGTTGATAGTTCTAAGCAGAAAAGCTTGTACTGGGGCCCACCACTTGGGATTCAGTTTTATTGCTTTTGGCAAAACTTGGTCAATGCCTGGAACCTTGCCTGTCTTCAGAATTTGCTATGCATTTCACACGGGACTCTTCTGTCAATAAGCTAATGAGGTGATTAGAAATTTTAGTAATTCAATGTAGTTGTTGTATGCTTATCATGCCACTGGATATGTCTTCTATTATTACAATTCTGTAATTGTGTAGGGGAGTGTTTCTCAACCTTGCTGGCTGAGAGTTCTGAGAGTTCTGGGAGTTGAAGTCCACACATCTTTAAAGTTGCTGAGACTGAGGAACACTGATGTAAGGTGTAGTTTGTCTGGCATGGCCAACTCTGTATTCAGTAGTATTGTTGGTATTACTGGGAAGTCATTCCAAACATGACTTCTTTTTCACATTGTGTGGTGAATGAACTATACTGTGGGAAGCCAGTAATAGTCAACAAGTGGTTCATTCCCAAAAGGCTTATTTGGCAGGACAGTCCCACTGATGGGGCCATTTAAAATTTAAATAGAGAACTGATACAAGATTAAACCTCAGGTCTTTAGCAACCTCAGATCTTTGGGTAATAATGAAGTCTCTAACATTTCTCCCTTTGAGCAAGACTTAACTTCTAAAAAAGTCTGGTCATTGGCATTCATTCTTAAAATCTTTGACTTTTTTTGCTTAACATTAATATTGGTTCAAAAATTGCTATTATTGTATGAGCTGTAAGCAAATACTACCTGAGTATAGAGTTCTCATCTGGTGCTATTTATTAAGGTCCAGTACCTAGCACAAAGTTGATTTCTTTAATGTTATCATTAATGGCAATGCCCTGAAAAAAGGACTGAACATTAATAAAGGAGAAATATAATATTCCTAGATTATGGATCTGCTGCAATGGTGGTATTCAGCTAGTTCTATCCGGTTAGGGTGAACTGGTAGCAGCGGCTGTGGGAAGCTACACCCACCCGGCCCGACATCTTCACGTCCCATATTTGATGCTCTGCGCATGCATGGAAGGCCCTGCACTTCCACAGAGGTGGTGCATGCAAGAGAAGTGAGCACGCACATGTGCTCACATTTGCAAACCGGTAGCGAAGGTAAGTGAATACCACCCCTGATTTGCTGGTTATGCTGCACAGTGGTGAAATGTGTTTTTTTTCCTGCCAGACATATGCTCCTCTAATAAGAACCCCCATCATGATATAATAATTTTTGATACATTTCCAAGTGGAAAAATATAAAACAAGTATCAGTCAAAAACAGTTGATTTCTAAAGTCCAGTCAGCTACAAGATTAGGAGGAGTATTTATAGTTTACAACTTTGTTATGCAAAACATGCACTCTGCCATCTGAAGTACAGTCTTACTTCTGTTATCAAGTTAACTTAATGGCTTAGTAGCAAAAGTTGTTACCAAAAACAAACAAACAAAAAATATTGAGTCCCAACAGTTTTCTTAGATATCATTCTGTATTTAGATATAACTAGACATCTAGACAATCTTGTTTCAAAGGCATTTCCATACCAGATTAGCAGATTACTCAACAATGGAAGAGCTTCTAATATACTGGGAAATTCTTTTTAAAAAAGGGGGGGGGGGAATTATTCAGTGATGTATCTATCTTGAAAGTAGTCCATGTTGAACTGTTTACCAGAGACAAACATCAGCAGTTGACCTCAGGAAATGTTTCATGACATTTTGTATTATGTCATAAAATGCTGTATGTTAATTTTTATGTCATAAAATGGTTCATAAAATTAAACTTCAATACCACAAGAGTCATGGGTCCCATATTTTGGACACATTCTGCAAGTTAGTCCATTTGAGGTACCTTGGTTGAAAATGTTCTGCCCTATAATGTACCATTTCACACAGTTAAAGTTTGTAGACATGAAAATTTTAGCAGTGTACAGATGGTTAGACTGTTCAGATACCATTGTTTCTTTTTTCACAAACAATTCTCCAATATTAAAAGGAAAAAATCATCCACAGATCCTTAACTTTTGTTTAAAAATTATTAAATACTCTGGACATTAATAAATTCTGTTTAAAGTCCCATAACAACAATACTGAGTCTTATTTTTTAAACACCACAATAATTAAAAGTAATCTTTATGGGTAGTCTTCAACTTTTGACCACAATTGAGACCAGAATTTCTGTCACTAAGAAATGTGGTCATAGGGCATCACTAAGTGACAGCATCACTTGGGGATGGCAATCCTGGCACTTCCTGTTGCTATCATTAACTGAGAATTACAACTTATAGAGTACCAACTCCAATTGAAGTCATTCCAGGCTTGGTCTCTCCCAGCTCAAGCTTTGGTAAAACTCGGCCTCCTCTTCAACTCCCCCCACTATCTGCCCCACCATTCTGCCCTTTTAGCTGCTCTGCAACTTGCCTTGCAGGATGCCAAGTAGCTCCAAAACCGCATGGCTCTGGGTGGCTTGCTGTATTACAGCTCAGGGACTTCTTGGTGTATCATACCTCTAGGATTGCAAAAAGCAGCATTGTGCAAAGCCACAGTGGCCTGGAAGACCTCAGCCACCTCAGTCCAGTTCCTGTTGCCTTTGCCAGCCTGCCCTCCAAGCTCCCTGCTGTTCCGCACTCTGCTGCCCGAGCTGACCTTCGCTCTTTTCTTGCTCCCACTGCTCATGAGGGTTGCCTCCCCTGGCCCTTCATGAGGCAGCTGCTGAGCATGTGAGACCATCTTCCCAAATCTCACAAGAAACTGCCATGAACAATATTCAGAAGAAAGTCTTGTGCAACCAGGAGCTACCTGGTGTATAAGGTGTATAAGAGGCACCTTTTTACCCCCAAAAAGAGGGTGAAAATCTGGGTGCATTTTATATGCCAAATGTAGTCCTGCCCAACCGCCTCCCCCCACTCTTCGGAGGTTGTCGGCCGAAAATCTTGTGGAAAGCGGCTGCTGTTTCGGCATCAACATAGCCACGGTAAGAGCGCTTTTTGCGAGCCAGGCTGCCCGAATCCTTTTGAAGAAGCGGCGACAACGCTCGGCTCTGGGATAGCCAACAGGCCTCCCCTCCAGCTCGTTGAGCATGGGAGCGCCTAGAGCAGATACAGCTACAGCAGGCGCGCTCGCTTCGAGCCAGTCTGCCTCAGCTGCTGTTGACAGCCTACGACACTACTAAAAGGCAACGTTTCAGGCAATCGTGGAGGAAAAAGAGTGTTGCCTCCCTGCATGGTGTTTTCTGCATTTTTCCCCCTCAATTTTCCGAAGCAATTTGCAAAGCCATGCACCCCCCTCCTTTTCTGTAAATTACTTCAGAGAATTGAGAGAGAGAAAAAACGCCGGAAAACGCAATGGGGGAGGAAAAAGAGTGTTCATGTTTTCTTCCCCCATTGCCTGAAGCGTTGCCTCCCTGCATGGCATTTTCCAGTGTTTTTTTTTTTTCTCAATTCTCCGAAGCAATTTGCAGAAAAGGAGGAGGAGGGCACGCGGCTTTGTTGAACATGGCCCAGCCACGGCTCTCATCCACTGCGTAGGGCAACGGGACACGCAGGTGGTAGGCAGCACGACGCTGTGAGTCCAGCTAGAGTTCCTGGCCACGGATCACCAACTGGGCCTGGGCGGCAGAGCTGAGCAACGGCAGTTCAATGGTCATTACCAACCCGCGGGGGATTGGCCTAGGTGCCGAGTCCCGGCTATTGCAATATCCCTGAAGGTCCATGTAGGAGCGGTGACGGAGACTCCACTGTGGAGTGGTGGCAGGTGGGGCTGGTTTGGGCGGAGGGGGTCTTGGAACTTCATACTGCGGGATGGGAGGCGGATAGACGTAGGGCGAAGGGAAAGGCAGCAAGGGGGAATTGTCTGGGTCTCCAGCCTCTTCTGGGGGCGGTTGAGTTCCTGCGGCCAGCAGCATCTGGACCAGTGTGGCCTGCGGGATGCCCTTATACTTGATGCGGTTGAGGGGGACGGCGTTGGTGCGGTCCAGTTGCTGGGAGAAATTTCACCAGGCGGCGGAATTGGGTCATGTGGCCGGCCAAGCTCAGGGTGCGCGGATGGAAGACAACGTCGTAGACCAGGCGGTGTGGCCCATGCAGCTGTTTGCGGCTCAGTTCATCGCGGCCCGGCGCTAAGGAGTATGGCAGTAACCAGCAGGAACCTTCAGGATCTGGCCGAAGCTCTGGCCTCCCGATTAGCTGGTTGCTGCAGATGTTGATCCAACAGTGCCGGCTACCAGCCTGGCTCATGCGCAGGACTCAAGACATAAGTATTTGATACATATGTATTTCATACCCAATCTGGGCTGCAAAAATTTGAACTGCTGAAATCTTTATGTACTCCTTTCTGGGGTCACTGGACTTTGAAAGCACAGCTAGTGCAGTCCTTGTGTTTTATTGTTTTTAAATAACCTGCAGGTTCCCCAAATATTTCTGAACTCCACTCCCTGTCAAATCCAACCAGCATTGATAGAAATAAGCAAACTAGGAACTGCCTTTTTACATAATTAATATTAACCAGTTAAATATTAATTGATCTTAATTGTGAATAGCAATCATATTAATTAAATGAGCTTGGCACAAGATTTTACACACATTTTAAAAAACAAGAAAAAAGAATTCTGCCTCTGCCTACCAGCATCAGGATCATGGTAGGCAGAGGCAGAATTCTTTTTTTCTTGTCTCCCCCCCCAAAAAAAATTAAAGTGCGTCTTATACACTGAAAAATACGGTACTTCGTAAAGGTCCAGGCTGAGCATGCCTAGCCAGCAGTGGGAACATAAAAATCATGAAGGTCAACTAGGGCATCAGGGATCACCAAGTGCAGTGGGCCAAAAGAGCACAGATTGGGGAAAATAGATAGATGGATAGAGTTAACAACCACCTGCAGTTGTTAAATGTGGCCAGGTTACCAAGTATCTGAATTTTGGTTACATGGCTGTTGGGATCCTGAGGGGCCATATCTTTGAGGATCAGGCATAAGTTCCTTTGTTCAGCACCTCTTGAACTACAGTCACTGAAAAAATGGTAATAAATCAGGACTACCCGTATATAATAATTTTAAATCACAACTGTAACTGTCTCTCCTTCTATTTTGATATGTAATAATTTATAATGATCACCTATGGAAGCCATTTTATCACAACTCCACTGAACAAATATTTAATCAAATGTGATACTTTTATGTGACAAAATACAGAAGAAGTTGCAACAGTAAGATTTCTAAAAAGTTAACATCAGTTTGCATATTCTTTAGTTTGGGGTAAATTTTTGCTTAAAAATAATCTGAAAAAAATATATAAAGAATGAGTGTTTAAATCAAAAGTAACGAAGGACACCAGTAGAATCCAAGGAAAGTTTCTAATTCTGATTCTACATTAGGCTAGAAATAATTATAAAAAGGAAAGAAACACAGTTCTAAAGTATGTGATACTCAATTAAAATAGTGAAAGGTACGATCTGTCTATCCCTGTAATGGCAAACCTATGGCACGTGTGGAGCTGGCAGGTGGAGCCATATCTGTGAGCACGTGAGCGTTGCCCTAGCTCAGCTTCAGCGTTCATGCCGGCCAACTGATTTTTGGGCTTTCTGGGCCCACTGGAAGTCAGGAAATAGGCTGTTTCTGGCCTCCGGAGGGCCTCCAGGGTGGTGGGAAAGGCTGTTTTCTCCCTCTCCAGGCTCCAAGAAAGCCTCTGCAGCCTGGGGAGGGCGAAAAACAGGCCCACCGTGCCATCACATGCAAAAAGCAGGGGAAGCATGGGGGGGGGTCGTGCATGCCTGGGGGGGGCAGGGGGCATTGAATTATAGGTGTGGGCACATGCGCGCGTGACCTTCCCCCACGCTCCCCCCACTTTTGGCACACGATGGCAAAAAGGTTAGCCATCACTGGTCTATCCCAATCCTGCCATGTATTAAATCCATAGAATCACAGTATTACGGAATTGGAGGGCATGTCCTCAAATTGCTGTATCATCTTTGTCATTCTTCTGTACCTATTTTAATCTGTCGATATTTCCCTGGAAATGCACAGTACTCTACATGTGGTGTCACACTGGTTAAATTTATCA
Organism: Ahaetulla prasina; assembly: GCF_028640845.1. NCBI lineage: Eukaryota > Metazoa > Chordata > Lepidosauria > Squamata > Colubridae > Ahaetulla > Ahaetulla prasina. The sequence goes on along the minus strand of NC_080545.1, from coordinate 46,262,564 downwards.
GCATGAACAAATGTAAGAAAATGATATTTCAGTCAACTACATTGTCCTGTCATTTTCATTGCTGCAGTGACTTTGAGAACATAACCAAGAGTTCATATGTTAAAGAAAAGACATAATGGTGATGGCATTATGTTTGTATCACTTAAATACCTAGAGCAGGGGTCTCCAACCTTGCCAACTTCAAGCCTGGTGGACTTCATCTCTCAGAATTCCCCAGCCAGCAAAGCTGAATTGAAGTCCACCAGCCTTAAAGTTGCCAAAGTTGGAGACCCCTGCTCTAGACTATCTAGAGATATCTAGACTATCATCTTTCTATTAAGAGTATTATCTTTGATACTGATAGACTTTGATAATCACTATCAGAGTATCATCTTTTTATTCTCCTCTATTCTTGCTTTAAGCTATCAATATTCTTCTGAAAATACAGTAGTCCAGGCGTGGTCTCACACTTTATAAATTTATCAACATGAACAAATATAAGAAGCAATATTTCAGCTGACTACACTGTCATTTCATTTTTGGTGCTGAAGTGACTACTAGCCCATCCCTTTTATAGCACAATTGCTCCTTCCTCCTGGTTTGTTCCTAGATGCTCTATATTCCACACAGTATTTTCTTTGGCCTGAATTGGCTGCTATCTTTAAAGTAGGTATATAAGCCTCCCATATGAAAAGCCAAACTAGTTTCTATTTAGACTGATAGGTAGAATCTATCAATCAGAATAGAGCTGGAAGGGACCTAAACCATTTCACATAAATGGTTGTCCAGTCTCTTCTTGAAAACCTCCAGTGATGGAGCAGCCACAACTTCTGGTGGCAAGCTGTTCCACTGGTCAATTGTTTTGTCTTGTTTCTCCCATTTTGACAACAGTCACCTGCATAACACAGTCCTCGACTTAAAACAGTTTAATGACCATTCAAAGTTATGACGGCACTGAAGAAAGTGACTTTATGACCGTTTTCCACACTTATGATCCTTGCAGCCTGACTCACATTTGCTATTAAAATGTTCACTGTATACTCAATGGCAATCAAGTTCAGCACTTCCATTTGTTAATAATTCTAATGTTCATTGTGACCAAGAGGGTACTGTCTTTTTCTTGGATAACTTTTTAGAAACTTCTAAGATGGTTGCCACATTCTTACCAGTAGCTGGAGCCTGTTGGAAACTACCTGGTTCGTCCCTTATGCTGTTAATTAGCTACTAACTGCTTTAGGATTTTCTCACTATTTTAAAATTTCTTATTATAGTTCTTTTGTCATATGCTGGTGTTTACTATGTTTGGTCTTGGACCATTAATATATTTTTATTACATATTCCATGCAATTAGCCATGCAAAAACTATACGCTTTATGTTTTTTATAGATACATACATACACATACATACAGAACAATTAAATAACAGTAATTTATAGATGAACAGTATTTTAGAAATGGAGCCAAATCTGAATGTGTGAATGACTAATATAATACGCAGTACTTTTTGTAAGATGTTTAAAGTCTCCCAATGAATTGTAATACCAAAAGAAAAATTGAGAACAATCTTAGAGCTGAAGCTGTTTGCTTTGATGTTGGAATTATCTGATAATCCCAAAGCTCCTTCAAACTACAGCAGATAAATGTTGATCTGGGGCTACCATCATATGAAAAAATAGAAAGCAATTCTCAGTTTTTCAGAGATGTTGTCAGTGAACTTCAGAAAGTAAATGGTACAATATAAAATTAAATTTAAATTAATTTAGATGTCAGTTTAAAAGCAATTTAATTTAAAGGGTTAGTATAACTATTTTAAACGATTTACCATTCTACCACATTTCAAGCAATAATTTGCTGGTAACTTTCACAGAAGCCTTGGGATAACACAAAATTTTTTCAGCATCAACATGTCAGATCCTACACCCTTTGGTAAGCATAAATAATTTCTTCAACTGATCTAGTTTCCCTCTCTGAAACTGTACTTCAGGGGTTACTTGTGCCCTCTATTGCAACCCCAGAGTGCATGTTCAATAGCAAAGCAACAGTATTGATTCTATATCTATCACATTAAAACTAATTTTTGCAGGCACAACCGTTTAGGAATGAAAGCCAGGTTCAAATTTCTGTTTAATTACCAACAAAATGGAGATTCTCAGGGACAACTGTAAAACAGTAATAATTAGTTATTTGGAGAAGCAATAGCAATAGCACTTAAGACTTTTATACCACTTTATAATGCTTTACAGTTCTCTCTAAAAGGTTTACAGAGTCAGCATATTGCCCCCAACAATCAGGGTTCTCATTTTACAGACCTCGGAAGGAAGGGTGGAAGGCCAAGTCAACCTTGAGCTGGTGAGAACTGAACTCCTGAGAGTGAACAGTGAGCTAGCCTGAAATACTGCATTCTAACCACTGTGCCACCTAATAGTTAATCATTAAGTTAAGCATTTTGGAAAAAAATTCTAAATAAATAGAAAGCAAGTAATATCAGGAATTAAAATAGCAGGTGCCTTCCTTACTGATAAAATCCATTATTCTACAAGGAAGGATACATGTGCGGGCTTACATAACTACTCTAAGATAGAATTTTGCCTGCTTAGCACTCTTTTATTGGGAAAAGAGAGGATTGCCCCACTACTTCCAGGTCTGTGTCCCATTTTTCCTGAAAATGTTTTACTTGGCAATTTCCTGAAAATGTTTTACTTGGCAATCTAATGCAGTGTTTCTCAACCTTGAGAACTTTTAAGGTATGTGGACTTCAACTGGAATTCTGAGTTGAAGTCCACACATCTTATAATTGCTAAAAACTGGCCTAGTGTCTGAATCTTTTAGAGTATATAGAATGATCTATTCCCTTTGCCATGACTTTGCCAGAGTTGATGCAGAGTTGATGTCAAGGCATGAATTTTTTTCTTACATTTGTCATCATGTTTAAATTTCTAATAAACCAACTATATAGACTGTTACATCTCATTCTTTTCCTTCATAAGCTAGGAGACACAGTTTCCTTAGACTTTATAATAAATGCCTAAGATTATCAATATGGCCTGATGACATTCTGGTGATAATGGATGTCTTCTTTAAGGTAGCCCATTTCAGTCTCTGCTATGGCTTCCTCTACAACCATGAAACAGCTTATCTATTCAAGTTGTCTGGAACTACAATTTGCACAATCTGCTGATTTTCATTAGAGGCTCATCATTCATAGCCAGTTTCTATTTCATATATAGGATGTTAAGCTTCATCAATCCTATACCCATAATTCACAGACTGATGATCAAACAGAGAGAAAAAAATGCCACCTTAAAGCAATACACTGCTGTGTAAACTACCAGCAAAAAAAATCAACCTGACCTTTTACTTATGACTAAATTCATTTATGCCTCCACTTAGCTGTAAACATTTCAGGCCACCTACAGCTACTTAACATCTACTACAAAACTTTTTGCTCTCCTCCTCCCATTTCAAAGTTCTCCTATTTACTCCCTACACCTCCCCTGACCAAAGCTTTGCAAAACCTTTACAAGCTTAGTCTGCCTGGATAGCCATGCAAGCAGGCTGTGGAAAAGGGGAGAGGATATGTTGAAAAAAGGAATGAAAACAATTGCAGAAGTAACAAAAGACATAAGAGAATTACTCAAAGATGAGTATCAGTGGGTGACTGAAGCAACTGAAATAACTCCCTTCCCTTTCTTGCCCAGGGTCAAGAGGAAGGAGAAAAAGAAAGGCTAGAAAGGGAGATTTTACCTGCTTAGCTGAAGAAAAGATAAATAATGCCTCCCTTCTTATTATAGCGAGTCAGGAGAATAGAGCAGCTGAGATGTTTGAAATCTTGTGAGCTCCATTTGATGAAGAAATGAAACTAGAAGTGGAGGCAAAATATCTTTTAGCCACCCACAACCAGAAAACAGACAGATGGACACATCGGTAAAGAGCTATGGTCTTCAGGGAAATATAGATGTTACAAAATGTCTGTTTTCCAGAGTTTATATATATATTTCTTACATTTTTAGGCCAATCAAAATTTGGTTATTCTCTTCAAAGTTGAAATAGGAAGAGTCAGTTTTGACATGACTGTATCAACTCTTTCCTTATTTCTTTCCCCCACCACTACATTTGGGGGTATTCCATTACCCTTTCGAGGTTGTCCAAATCAGGAAGCAGACTATACAAGATGACTAGACTTAAGTTTTATTGAGCAGCTATATTAATTGGATTGTGCAAGTCTGATTGTGTTTTTCCTCTCTTCTCTCTTTTACACCAGAGAATCAGGAAGCAACCACACTGAGTCTTTCCATAATACTATCACCTTTTTCAGGGCTCAAGGGTGCTGCTTTATTTTACATAGGTTTTTATTTTACATTCTGCAAATCTTTGTGCATATGGTTACATTTTTATTCGCAATAATGCAACTAATCTAGTTGAGTTATGTCTGTAATTTTCTACTGTAAGCAAGTTCCTCAACATAAGGACAGATATATGGAGAGTCAAATTTATTGCTTTGGCTAATGGGAGGGTAACAAATTATTCAATCCTAGTATCACAATACAGGTCAAAAGACAGTCAATAATCATAATGCAACAGATATAACTACTAACATAGTGATGACACACTTGAAAATACAATACTATTTCAAAAGTTAATCCAAATTTCTTACAAGTAATAATCACAGCTAAATTTCCATCCTGAAGAATACTCATTTTTCACTCTCAACAGTTTTAAGCCAAATAATTTCATCAAAACACACTATCTTTTTGAATTACAAAAATGTTGCTTGGGATAAAGGCACATAACTCCATTAAGTGTAAGGCATTACTTTCTTTAAATCACTTACTTTGGAGCTGAAGGACCTCTAGGCCATGTTCCATCTTCATTTTTTTGTTCTATCACTAATACCTATATGCAACAAAAGGAACAAACATGAACTTCATTTAGTTTAGAATAATGGAGCATAATTTATATTTACAGGTACTCCTTGACTTAGGACAATTGGGCCCAAAATTTATGTTGCTAAATGAAGCATTTAAGTGAGTTTTGCCCCAATTTATGATCTTTCTTCCCACAGTTTTTAAGTGAAGAATTGCAGTTAAGTTAGTATCATGGTTGTTAAATGAATCTGGCTTCCCTACTGACTTTGCTTGTCAGAAAGTCACAAAAGGTGTTCAAGCGATCAGTTGGGACACTGCAACTGTCATAAATATAGTCAAGCATCTGATTTTGATCATGTGGCCATGGCGATGCTGTAATGGTCGTAAGTGTGAAAAAGTCATGTCACTTTTTTCAATGCTGTTGTAATTTTGAATATTCATTAAATGAACTGTTGTAAGTTGAAGACTATCTATACTCACCTGTACGCTGAAGTATGTACAAATGATAGATTTTTCAATTATGCCAATATTATGAATCTTAACATTTTTACCTTACCCATTAAATTCAGATCAAAACCTTTATTTAAATCATTCTAGAATGTTGGTAAAGTATCATTTTTGGTACTAAAGGTAGACCTCAATTAGAAACTTAGTTACTTTCAGTTACAATGGTGATGAAAAAGATACTTTGCAACTAAAGCCCACAATTATGACCTTTGCAGCATCTCTCTCAGTCACATATTCACCGTCAAGAGTCAATTAGTATACACTGCACTGTGCCTTATCTAGAGAACAAGAAACGGGAGATTCTAGAAGGCAGCATACTATCAGTCAACATAATCAAAGTGAATAATATTTATATTTTCAAACGTAGTGCCAGAAATATATATACCTGTCCCTGGTATAAGCCAGCATCCTGTATGGTACTGTCTGGTTTATTCAAAGGTTCAAATGTATTACTCATATATTTGTTCCACAATCTTGTCTCTTTTTCATCTGGAATACTGAAGGTTTTCCTTATCTCTTTTTCAATTGTATCTACATGTACAGAAAAACATTGGTATTTATTTTAAAGTACTTTGATTCTAGGTGGCATACAATAATAAAGCAAAGTAAAGCAAAGGAATGTACAATAAAATATATATAATGTAAAAGCTTATATCAAATTACCAGTAAAAAGATTGCAATCAAAGGCAAAACCCAAGACAGACACTTGCCACTTTCTAAAGGCTGTAAAATTCTGAATGAGAGAATATAAAGTTAAAATTGAATCTTAGCAAGACATAATTGGTATTTGTTCATTGGAGGATTCAAGTGGTTCCAGTGGTGACTCTTAATGGGGTAGCACTACCAGCTGCTTGAAAAACAGAGGTTGTCCTATGAGGACTTTGCCATAGGGATTCCTGTCTACTTCTCACACACATTACAGCAAAGCACTTTATGTAGAGCTACCTTTAGAGACCATTTATTATCTAGCATTTGTCAATTGGAACAAATTACAACTGTGTTCTCTATTGGCTTCCTGTGCAATGTAAAACTGCTAATGTTTACCTATGTGGCTTAGATATACTTTTAGAACCATGTTCATCTGCTTGATTTAATCCAATCTATTTGATCTTGTCAGGAAAAATAACTGAAAGTTACCCATTTCTGGGTTGTGAGAGGGGCCAAGGCCTAAAAGTGCTACTTTGTTGTAGCAATGCTGATCCTCTCTAATGGTCTCCACTGGAAATCAGATTACAGTAGCCCTGACTTTAGTTACCTTGGGAAATGAGCTTTTCTGGAGGCATTTGGAATTTTCTGGAGGCATTTGCAGATACTTGTTTTTTTAATTTTATGTTAAAATGTAGGTTATTTTGACTACTGTATTACTGTGATAGGGAGTCCAATGGAAATGTGGCAATGTAAAAATGTAGATATATAGATAAATAATGTAAACAGGTCTCTGTGACTGCCAGTGCCTGTGTCTCAAGTGTACTCTTACGAAATTAGAGTAAATTTGTTAATTCAATATTGTCATTACAAGGAAAAAGGAATTTGAACTTAAAAGACACTTTAAAAGAAGCTGGCAAATGATTTTGATTGTTGACCGTACCGTTTTACGCCATTATTTTTAAGTAATAAGATCAGTCATTTGTTTCAGTGAAATAAATTATTTGAGCTCCAGACTTCATTTAGAATTTAAAAAGCTAGGGCATGAACTACTAAACTTGGTTTAGTGTTATACAGAAATTCCGCCAATGTCTGAAACAAATTATGTTGTGCATTTCATATGAAAAATTTAATTTTTATGGGCTAAGATGCTTTCATTTATGTTAGAGAACGTTTTTCCACTTATGGTCAAATAAGAATAATATACTTTGGAAAAATTAGTGTTTGCAGTATAGTTTCTAAAATTAAAATGGGATGGTTTGGGATAATTTTAATATATCAAATTCAATAGTTAATACAGTGATATACCATAACATTTATTTTATGGAAGCAATGCATGACAAAGAACTTATTTTTAAAAGTAATTTAGCTACATAGTTACAAGAAATTTCAGTGGTCATACCTATTGTATCGGCTTTACTAAATCTTCGTGTCACTACATTGTTCATATTTCCATTTTCACATAATTTGAGTTCTGTCAAATAAACTTCCACCTTGCAGTGCTTGACAAACATACCCTGTTCAACCACCTGGAAAATAAGCAGATCAAAACTGAATGGAATATATACATTCCTAAATATATAATATACAATTTTCAGATGTTCAACTTTTATTTTGTAATTAGATGCTTTATAAGCCATGTAAGGTTGTGAAGATTAGATCAAAATTTAATTTCCACTTTAAACATAGATTTATAATGAAACAAACACCCTACTTTTTAAAAAAATACTAAACACACTTGCAACATAAATAGCTTATTGGAACTAGATACCAGCAATATTTTTGAAATTGGATATATTAATTTCATTTTTATTTAGGAAAACAATCTTAACTTTATTCTTCAACATAAATTACTAATAGCCAACAAAACTTGGAAACTGAGGTAAGCAGAATGTTCACAATCACCTCTTGTATATTTCCATCTGATCTTCTATGCTGTTACTGCATAAATCAGCCATGTAGACTGTCCTGAAAATAGCCATCAGCTTGGTATGTGATTCATCAAATAAGGCAAAAAAGGAAGTACCAAATAACTGCTAGAAATCATATGCTATAGCAACAGAATCAATGAATTCTCACTAGGGGGGGAAGGGTATATTAATAGACAACTGTCCTTAGATTTTGAAAGAAAGCTGAATTTAATATATAAAGCTTGAACACCAAATAATATTTATATGTATGGTTACTGGTCTCCCACTAAGGTTGTATTTTTATAAAAATTCTTTTTTATTGCTAAAGTTATAGACTCATGTGCATGCCAGCGTTTCAAAGAAGCATTAAATCTGTAGCATCAAATATCATTTTCCTAATGTTTTTTATTGTCTTTTCTTTAAGAAAAAAATGAGAATATTTAGACATTTAGAGGTTTTTACTCCATTCCCAACAAGTTGCCATAAGAAGTTACAGAAAAAGTAATTTACATTACAAAACATATTAAATCAGCCACTGAAAATTGTGACATTATGCTTTGGTGAAAAATATCTATGAATTATCTGAAGCCACCACAATCATGTATCACAAATACATAAATACTTAAATGGCCTGCAGAAATCTTTAACTTTAGCAGAAATACAATAACCTATAACATTCTGTTATGCAGTTTAAAAACTTAGCATCATAGAATACATTACAAAACATAATCTATGTATTATATATTATAAAACATAACTTATTTTATCACACTTTATTGAAGATATTAGGATTAAATGATTATTGTCCTCAATAAGCTAAATTATTTCAATTATCATCAAATAATTTCTATATTTTAGCATTGAATTAAATTTCCACAGTTTATATTAAAGTTTTATTATTATATTTCGATCAAGAACTTAAATATCCATATGAACTTACACTTATTTATTTCAATAGAAGAAATATTCACAAACAGACAAAAATGATAACTTAAGAGAACCAGTATTTTCATAGCTAAATAAGTACACTTTGTAACATTAATTTTAGCATTTAAATGTTCAGTATAAAGAAATACTGATATTTTAGGCATATACAGTCTTCAAAACATATATTTATTAAACAACTATGGATTGTTTAGGGTTAAGTTAACAATCTTCTTGCAGTGAATTTGTATGGATATTGGCAAAGAGAAGCTACCTGAAGAAATATTTCCTGGGGGGGGGGGGGAAACCCATACATATCTACAAGGAAAAGACTGAAGAGATATACAAAAGTGGGAGATGTTACAACTAACAGTACAGTCAAATAATTATCTTAATAAAATGCATCAGCTATAGCTACTTCAGCTATATATCTTATATATCTTATATATCAAGCAAAAATCAAATGTAAATAACACAGGATGCTCCATAGAGTCTGGCATGCAAAAGTTAAGGGCAGACTTAAAGGACCAGGTATATAAACAATAAAGTGCAAATTAAATGAAATTAGCATGCATTACCTATACATTTAGATTAGAACGTGCTTTGCTGTACCAAGGAAAGAACAAATTTAGACTTTATCTGTAGAAGATTGTCAAAGAACAGGTAATAGAAATATTTTAGGATTACTCAAGGAGAAACAAATGAGAATGAGGCTAGGATTTGAGATAACTGATACTTCAATATAAGAAATACTTGCTGCATAGTTTTATGTTCTGATACTAACAAACAAGAGTTTTGTGAATAGTGAACAAATTTAAATGTTAGTACCAGAACTAGTTAACTCACATAAAGTTCAATGTGGCTTGGGGAAAAAAAAACCATATTTTTTTTAGGAGGGTGGGGAGTTGTTATAAACAAAGAACTTCCAAATACTGTTTTTAACATTTCAGTGTTTTACTATAGGAGGTACCTTGCGTGCAATAGGTTCTTGACCTTCCAGAAGAGTATACCAGCTAACTAGTTTGTTCCATCCTTCAGTTGGTAAAAGAATGTAGTCCAGCTCATCAATAAGATGCTCTTTAAGAGATTGACAATCCCCATCTATGTGGAAAAAGTATTCATGTTTATTTATAGCTAATATGGAACATGTGCTAAAACACTGAGAATACAATTGAGAATCTTTAAAAAATGAATATAACTTAGTCTATGATGGAAGTAAGCCAATTTCTGAATTACACTGTCCCCCAAAAGATTTTTTATAACAGATTCTTAGAAATATACTATTCTACTAATCCACAATATTTGGTACACAAAGGATAACTATCTATTCAAGTTACTGATACCTCAATTTAATCATTACTGTACTTTTAAATCTATTTTAAACTTTTAATTTACTTTAACGATACTTTTAAATTTTAAACAAATTTCAGAAAGTTTAAAGTTTATTGTGCTTTTTCAATACAAAATAATTTGTATTGTTCCCTCTTTCGCAGCAGAAAGTTGCTTTGTGAAAATTCTGAATTATTTTGAAAATTCTAGAAATATTAGATAATTGCAATTTAATATTCTCTTGTAGATTTTCATCAAATATTTGAATTCCATGAATTAGGACCCTGGCTGTGGAGTCACTAAGAAAATTGCAACAATAAATTATCTTATTAATATACTGTGACACCTCAGAATTTTTTAAAATAGCAAACACAAGTAAATTACCTTTGAGAAGTCCAGAATTATCAATAGGACCAGGATAAACATTCTGATCTCCCATTTGATACTTGTCCCAGCTGTCAAATCCAACATATTTTTTCCACTGTTTGAACCAACGACTATCCACTAAATACCTTCAAAAGAACACGGTATATATATTATGAAGCAATTTCACAGACCTACATGATTGCTCACATAGTTTCCCAAACATAGATTTCATTATATATCAGGACATCTGATTCTACTATCAAAACTTTGCATATTTTTAATAAATAATTCTGGTGCTATATTTATAGAAATCTATTTAGACATACAGTTTTATATCCAAGCAGGATCTTAAGCAAATCCACATTCTGTAGAAATTTAAAAGAAAATACTGCTACATGCTATTGCGTCACTTCTACTAAGTGCCTGCCACAGGTAGCAGCTAAACAAATCCAGATGTTTGCATTTCCTAGACAAGTTGCTCAAATGTTTGTCTACTGTGCAAATCTAGGTTCTCTGGATATATTTGAAATCAAACTAAACAGGTTATCCTCATTATTATCATTTGCCATGCCAAAGTTATACAATTTTTTTGCTTGCATTATATTGGTTACTAATACAATTGGGAATTGGATGAAATGGTTCTATCCTTTTCTGGTTTTCAGAAGCTAACTACTTATTATTCTTCTGTTATTTATACTGAGTTTCCATATAGAACATATCACTCTGTTCTTAAACTTGTTTATCAAAGTGTTTGTGAGTATATGGATCAGCTACTGATATTCACATTTACTTTTCCTTTATGCTATGCTATGGAAGAGGGGATTTGAAATATCTGTTTATTGCAGTTCTTTGGCATTCAAACAAAAATTTCAAGTCAAGCAGAAAAGGAAAGAAGAAGCCCAGTAAGACCTGCTAAGACAACTAGTTGGAGTTGTGGCATGAGTTATGGCATACAACTCTTGCCTCCTTAAAGAAACTGCTTTTTTTCTTTCACATTGTAGCTGTGGATCACTGGAAAACATGCACTTTAAGGAGCACCAAGAGGATGCAACGAGATCATATGGAAAGTGGAATAGCACACTGTCAATCACTCTTAACACAAACAAATATTTTTCTGTGGGAGAAAAAAATGCAACTTTTTAAAGGAAGTACCAACAGATATGTTGTGCACAACCATTCCCATTGACCTTTTGACTCTGAATCTGAAGCACAACACATTCCAATTTTCCAAATATTTTTTCTCAAAGCCTGCCATGATTATTTCTGGCTCTCCAATTAGCTACAGTATCATCACTTTAATAGCAGATTATTTAGAAATACTGAGGTGGATTTATTCTGCTTTTAAACCTTTGCTATTTTGATTCAAGCTTAATAAGCATTCCGCTATAATTTAAGGCTGGAATTTAGATTAATGAAATAAATTACCTTTAAATTAAGGATTAGGGTTATGATTAAACAGTTTTAAGAAATAAAGCATTTAGAAGATATATTTAAGATACAAATTGAAATGTATTACAGGTAAACTGTCTAAGAGATATTACAAGCAACACACTTTTTATTTATAATGAAAGAAAATTACATGCCAAACTTGTTAGCATGTGAAACAATAATAGAATTTAACTTTATAAAATTATAATATCATAGCTGGAATGAGAGAAAATATTGAAAACTAGTAAGGCAAGATCATATTATTTCTCTTATTATTATCCTAATGATCACAATTGCTAATATTATGGTAATTCTAAATATTGGCAATTAAGGTTCAGCTCCAAAACATCAATTTCCAAATCTCATCATATAAATGAAAAGCACAAAAGCTGAAGTTTTTTTAAAAAAAATCCTCCAGAGAGATCCAAACTTGACATAGAAACAATATGTATATAGAAAAACCTAACTAAAGTTTGTGAATCTTTGAGTCTTTAATACCAAGTAAATGTAGTTATAATTATGAACTGCTTTAACCATGGGGATGATTTCAGTAAGTAGGGGATACAATATATTATAAAAGGGCAAAAGCTTTATACGATCTGAAGAGAAACCAGAGTATGGGATACAATATATTGTATACTGCTGGAAACAAGATAAAATTGTTTAAAGTATATTTCAAAGTACATATTTGTACTTTGTACACATACAAAATGAACTAAAGTACACATACAAAATGAACCACAACAAAAATATTGCAGGGTACTGAATGTGTATGTAGTAAATAATCTCCTATGCTAAATATGGCTATCAGGAAATAAAACCAAATACTGATGTATACCATTCTAAACTTTTGGAAGAATTTTAACTAATAGAAATACATATAACTATTCAGCTATTCATTTTTTCTCCATTAAAGAAAGAATGCTGTATTATTCTTCCTCAGCTAGAATCTGTGCAGTTATCTCTGCCCAAAACTCAAATTTATAAAAGTTGAACTAAATTGTGATTTACAGTCTTAGTATATGATCACAATTTAAGCTTGTTTCTTTTCCTATCAGCAATTTTATATATGAGCGGTGCACTTTTGAATTCAACATGTAAGAACAGAAAGTCAAATTGTTTAACAATTGTTTGCATTGGTGAAAATATATACTTGAAATTAAATACTGTTAAAATTGTGCAAATTAACATTTAAAAATAATGCTCTAATTTCAAAATCTGATACTGAAGGGTGAAATTCATAGAACATATTTCCAAGTGTATATGATTAGATTGTAACACAAAAATAACTTTCAAAAACTTAAGCTGATTCATGTACCTGATGGATCTGTTCATCTGCATGTGATTCACCACCCAAAATCAATGGCAATGGAAGGTAAACTGGCATTTTTACTTATTGCTATTTCTCTACTGGGTGTACTTCCTATTGCCACAATATGTATACTCATTAAGTGAATTCCAAGCCAACTTGGCCTCAATGAATACTGCAAAATCAATAATTTTATGGTGCAGGACTATACAACTTCTGCTGATTTAAGGATTGCAGGAGGTTTCTGTGGATAGAGAGGGCTGTACTCTAAAAGTGGCTAGGGCATACATAGCCCATTTTGGGAAAAGGCTTCAGGAAGGTTAAGAAGTAAAATATGTATTTCACAAAGACTCAATATGCTCATTTTACAAGTTTAATATCTCTGCAAACCCAAAATGTACACATTTATGGGCCCAGCCTTTCAAAAAAGAGTGCACTTGGAGCTGCAAAAGGGATATTGGTGAGTCTCGTTTGTACTTTTTCCATTCTTGGTACAGAAGACAATGAATGGAAGATTAGGACAGAGTGTGCACAATCTACTGTTTTCCTCCCATCTCTGAGGAAAATATTTATGGTAATGTAAGCTGTACCTTAATCCATAAATACTGAAATATTAATCAGTTAAGGTTTAGCATATTAATACAGAAGGTTATAAAATCCAAATTTCAAGTCTTTAATAAAAAATGATATTTATGTATCTAAAATATAAATCAGGGTATGAGATTGAACAGCCCTTTTCTTCTCAGTCCCTAAACTGCTCTTAATATTAAAAGACATTTCTGATTTTGGAGCCAGCATAGATATTATAGATTATACAGTAATTTCCTTTTAGAGGCTAAATTAATTGACATAATCAAACTCTGCAGCAATGAATTCTTTTAACAAAAATACATTAAAGCTTCTTTTCTAGATTGCCCCAGATCTCCTAGCATTTTGGATTATGATATTATTTTAGGTGGTAAAATTTGGGGAGGAAAAAATGACTCTTTCTCCACTTTCTCAGCATCTTTCCTAATTTTATAAACCTTCATCTGACCCTCCATTGCTGTTTTACTCCCTTCCTTTCTGCAGTCACTGTTATGACCATGAAGTTAGCAGAATTCGGAAGGGAGTGGCAGGGGAGGAAGAGCCGAGTGTTGTGCAAAGAACCGGGTGAGATATAAACCCAAGAAGTGCCCGCAGCCCTCCCATCGACAATCCGACCAGAGACACAGGCCTTACCATGGAAGCTTCTTGGGAAGCTGCTCTGGGAATGAGAAAGCTTGCCCGAAATACTCACTCGCGTCGTTCCTCCACCTAGGACGGGTTGCTAGCGACCATTTGGAACAATGGGAGAAAACACCTGGCGGCAGCGGCCACCTTTGCCTCCCCGCAGGTGAGAAGTTAGCGCCGTGCCGGCAGGGCGCTGAAGCAAAGCCCGTCATAGGCGCCGGAGGGGGGGAAAAGGGTGCCCGAAAATCTGCTCCTGGGATAGGAAGGCGTCTCCCGTGAACGAGCAAGGGGCAAGAAAGGCAGAGGAGGGCTGCCCACTCCCTCGCCAAAAGGCGCTCAGGCAGGCACCGCCCGCACCTGTCACCGAAAGGGGCCCTCAAACATCTCCCCCCCCCAGTTCGCCATCCCTTCCTTTTTCCTCACCAGGTGTCGCCCTTGCGGAGAGCCGTCTTGAGCAGCGCCGCGATATCCGAGCGCTGGGTCTCCAGATCCGCCGCGCCTCCCTCCGCCATGTCTTCCAGCCCCGGAGCGGCGGCGGCAACAGCTGCGAAAGTGACGGCAGCAGGCGGAGAGGCGGCGGCGGCGGCTGCAGGAACAGGAGCGGCGGCAGTGGCAGGGGCGGCCCGCGCTGCATGCTGGGAGTGACGCCGCGCGGCGACCGGGGAAACGCCCTCCACGACCCCCTCCCACTTCGGCAAACCCATGGTTGGCAGCGGGAAGGAGGCGAAGAGAGCGCGTGAGAATTCGAAACGAGAAGAGCGGCGGCTCGGCCTGAGAGCATCCCCAGGCTGCTGGGAGGACTATACGGCTCCAATGAGACTACGCATGCGGTGTTGGGACTAATAAAAAGCACAGGTGGAAATGGAAAGAACCTAAAAGGTGGGCCGGGCAAGACACCTCCGGCTAAATGTGGTGCTGATGGTTTGCTTTTACCTATGTCTGCATTTAGCGGGGTGCAGGATTTCTGCAACGCCAGGCTGTTCAAACCGCCAAGGCGGGTTATAGAGTATTGGCAGGTTCTTTTAATCTGTTTATAGTGCGATAAGCCTTACTTTACTCAATTTGCAAGAAGCAGCTTTCTCAGTTCTGGCGCCTTGACAGTTTGTTGAAACTATGGCTCCAGGGATTCACCTTAATTGAAGGCATCTTCAAAGCCACTGATTATTAATGAGTTGGATTGTAAAATTTGGGTTGCGGACGGTAAATATACAGGGGACTATTGGTTTTGATGAATTACGTCAAGATACGCGAAATCTGTAAGGTCAGAACGTAACAACCTTGGTAATTTATATAGACTTTTTCTAAACCAATTTTTTGTGAAGCTGTAATAGATTTGAATGCTTCTTTTAACGTGTGAGAAATTATTCCTTGACCAGTAATTTATATAAATGAGTACTTGATAGACATGCTATTTATTTTCTTTAGTAAGAATGTAATCTTCAAATACACACAATAAGAGTACCCAGTAAAACCCAGTGAATGTTGTAGGCCTGTGATGGCGAACCTATGGCATGCGTGCCAGACATGGCATGCAGAGACTCTCTATGGGCACCTGCACAGTCGCCCCAGCCCAGCTCCAATCACGTTTCTCCACCGTGTTTCACTCAATCAATTCCAACTTCTCATGAAAGAAAAAGATCTCCCAAAGTTGGAATTGATTGAATAAACTTTTTCATTCCCTCGCTTCACAATGGGGAAGACGGGATCCTGTCCTCCTCCTGAAGCCCATTAGGACGGAGAGCCATGATGTGACCCTGCGTTAGCTCAGCAAAAAAAAGCAGTTTCTTTTCCTGCAGAGCTGCTATGTTGGGATGCCCCATCTCCCCACCGGCCAGCTGGGCTTCTTCAGGCACTTAACTTGGACACCTATTAGCTCCACCCTACCCTCCGCCTCAGTGAGTGATGCGTAAAGGTTCGGCCAGGCTCCTTGAGAGACAGAGTTTTCAGGGGGCCGACCTAGCACCTGGGCTGGCTACAACACAAACGTTCATTCTTGGCTTTGAGATTCCTAGCTGCAAAACTAGGTTTGTCCCCCTACGCCGATCCAGCAGATAAAACAGGAAAAGGGGGTGGAGAGAAACAGTCCCGTTGCTATGGTATGCACGGGTCAGAGGGGGACAGAAATTCCAACTTCAGCCTCCTGGGGCACAGGGCTTTGGATAAAGGCTCACTCATGCTCTCTCCCTCCCCAGTCTAGCTTGACACAGGCGGCAGCATAGCTCACATTGCCCTTTCCAAGCCTGCTGTCAGTGAAGCTGGGCACTGGTGAGGGCTGGCTTTTTGTCTAGCTTTGTCTGGGTGTGGGGAACGGATAGGGGTCTGGGGAGGAAGCCTACATCAAGCTAGACTGGGAAAGCTGGCTGGGAGACGAAGAGAAGCTGGGTGAGCCAGACCTGGATGCTTCCTGGGTCCCCTCATCCCAGAAGCAGCAACCACACACACTCCCCTCTCTGCTAGCCCCCTTCTTCACACAGGTTCCCCCAGCAGCGGGAACGGAGAAGGAGAAGGGAGCAATGGCGGCCGCTAGCATTGAGGGAAGAGTGCCACACAGAAATGAGAGCACACAGGAATGTCTCCCCCTTCTCTCTCTCTCCGGCAGACTTTCTAAGCCTGCTAAAGCAGGGAGGGAGGGAGATCCGATCCAATCTCGGAGAACTATATCAGGGCTCGTGGTGGAGTGCTCTCTGTCTTGCGCTCTCTCTCTCTCTCTCTCTCTCACACACACACACAGGTTAATCTTTCTTTCTTCCTGCCCCCCTCACACTGGAGACCCCTGGATTCCTTCTTTAATCCTGCCTAACTCATACAGGCACCACCCGCATGAGTGATGTAGAGTTGGCTACACTCACTCATAGGACACACACCCCAGCCACACCCATCTGGTCATTAGGAAGAACCAGTTGTTAAATTATTTGAATCCCAACACTGGTAGTAAAACCTTATTATTCAGGTTAAATTGACATATTGGCACTTTGTGATAAATAAGTGGGTTTTGGGTTGCAGTTTGGGCACTTGGTCCCTAAAAGGTTCGCCATCACTGTTCTATAAGATAAACAAAACAGGACAAGGAGATAGACTCTGAAGTTTTCCTTTTAAAATATTATGATTCAAAGGTAAATCAGATCAGATGTTACTAAATTTCATTCACATTTCAAGAAACAAATGTTTGGAGAACTTAGGCAGCAAGTTGTCCTGTCCTGAACAATCCTGAAGAAGGTTGAGGCTGCTGCAGGATCAGTTGCTGTGAATTCGAGGGCTATTGAAAGAGACCCCTACCACCTGCCGATCCCCGCCGCCTGGAACCACATGAAAATGTGACATGCAGAGGCCAAAAACGGGGTGTGTGGAGGCCAAAAATGCGACGCATGGAGGCAGAAAATGTGACATGTGGAGGCGGCTATTGACAGCAATGTGCCGTGGCGATCCCCGCAGCCATGAATGGGTCTAAAATGGAGCGTTAGGAGGCCAAAAACACGAGGCACAGAGGTCAAAAAGGTGAGGCATGGAGGTGGCGATGGTCTGTGGCAATCCCTACAGCCTGGGTTCTGACTTAGGCTTCCCTAGCAGCACAAAGTCGAGTCCTTATCCCGATAAACCCCTTTTATTTAATTTACAGTGAATTCCTCTCCAGAAGGTCTTTCGTCTCCCACAGTCTTTCAAGATAGTTCACAATTACCTACCTTTATCAAGCTTGGAGAGTGACCAGGCCGATATCTTTCAGACACAATACTTGGCCAGAATGCAGGAATGAACTAATTGTTTTCTGCAAACACCCCTCCCCTTTCGCTCCTCTTTTATTCCCTATGGGAATGGCCCTTCATCGTCCATCTGTGGCCTTACTCCAGGGGTGAAATGCTCCCAGTTCGGACCGGCTCACGCTATCAGTAACGATGGCGGCTGCTGGTTCGGAGGACCGGTAGCAAAAATCCCTGGCCCCTCCCCCTCCCCCTCTGCTGAGCCGCACCATCAGCAGAAGTTTTTTTTTTTACTTTTAAAAGCCGATTTGTCTTCAGCAGAAACATGCCTTTAAAAAGTAAAAAAAAAGCCTATCTCAGCTGAGATCGGCAGAGCCTTTAAACTTAAAAAAAAAAATTAAAGTCTCCTCTGGCGATCTCACCTGAGTTCCTCATCAGCAGAACCTTACTTGTACTCTTACTTGTAGAAAACATGTTTTCTACAAGTAAGAGTAGAGATTCTAAGGCAGTTACCTGATTCCTGATGAACGCATGACTTTTTTCCCAGCCCGAAAGCAGTTTCACTTTCAGCCCAGACAGAATCAATTGCTTAGCTAATCTATTCCTCAGTGATCAACTAATGCTGGCTGGCTTTGCTGGCTGAGGAACTCTGAGAATTGAAGTCCTGTTGTGTCTTGTCCGCTCTCACCGCAGCCGGGGTCTGCTTATCTGCTCCCGAACACGGAGGAATGTATGCCTCCCGGCCCCAGTTCTGGCTCCATGCCCAGACAAGCTGCAGAGGAGGGGGCACCTCCCGGTCCCAGCCCTGGCTCCATGCCCAAGCAGGCTGCAGAGGAGGGAGCATCCCCCGGCCCCAGCCCTGGCTCCATGCCCAGGCAAACGGAGCAGCTAGACCCCTCCCCCTCCTCCACAGCATGTGAGCCTGAGGAAAGTTTACTTCCAACAACAGCTGATTGGAGTGACCCTCGCATCAGAAGATTGGATAGGCGGAGGCAACAGAAGGAAGGGAGGGGCAGGCCTTAATGAGTGCTGAGTCATGGAGCCACACCCCATGGCCTATATAAAGGATCTGCTTTCTGGCAGTCTCTGAGTCAGGCAAAGTCGAACTTATCTTGCTGAAGTCACTTACTGGTCTCCTGCCTGCTCTGAGGACTTTGCTAGGACTTTGGGCAGAGCTGCAGAGGCAAGCCTGATTCGGATTTCCCTGACCTGGCCGTCAGCGGAGGAGTGGGACACGACAAGTCCACAATAAAAATAAAAAATAAAAAATAAAATAAAATAAAATAAATAATAAAATAAAATAAAATAAAATAAAATAAAATAAAATAAAATAAAATAATAAAAAATAAAAAATAAAAAAATAAAATAAAATAAAATAATAAAATAAAATAAAATAAAATAAAATAAAATAAAATAAAATAAAATAAAATAAAATAAAATAAAATAAAATAAAATAAATAAAATAAAAATAAAATAAAATTTTAAAAAAATATATTTTTTTGGTAAATTTTAGAGGGTAATATTTTATCTATAAGTAGCCATATCAAATAGGTTTTTTTAAGGGTTGTTCTTAGTTTTGTATTGTTGTTTTTCCTGTATTTTATTCTTGGCTGTACACCGCCCTGAGTCTTTCGGGAGAAGGGCGGTCTATAAATAAAAATATTCTATTCTATTCTATTCTATTCTATTCTATTCTAAAATAAAATAAAATAAAATAAAATAAAATAAAATAAATAAAATAAAATAAAATAAAATAAAATAAATAAAATAAAATAAAATAAAATAAAATAAATAAAATAATAAAATAAAATAAATAAAATAAAATAAAATAAAATAAAATAAATAAAATAAGAATAGAATAGAATAGAATAGAATAGAATTTTATTGCCAAGTGTGATTGGACACACAAGGAATTTGTCTTGGTGCATATGCTCTCAGTGTACATAAAAGAAAAGATACGTTCATCAAGGTACAACATTTACAACACAATTGATGGTCAATATATCAAAATAAAATAAAATAAAATAAAATAATAAAATATTTGTGCAGCTTTCTGAGATTTGGTGTGTTTCTGTAGTGTTTCACTCTAACTACACAAACACACAAAATCTCAGAAAGCTGTGTGTGGCATTTTGTGTGTGTGTGTATCAGTTGTGTTGTGTGTAAAGTGTGAAAGTTGCTTTTTGAGCTTTTTGTGACTGTGAAGTGTGAAGTGCAGCTGCTTTTACATTGTGAGTCAGTTGTGTTGTGTTGTGTGTGTGTAAAGTGTGAAAGTTGGTTTTTGGTACCTCTTATTGTTTTTTATACTTTGTTTATTATTTTTATTATTTATTGTTATTGGCCACGCCTACCCAGTCATCTGACCACCAAGCCACGCCCACCAATTAAGCCATACCCACATAACCGGTAGGGAAAATTTTTAGATTTCACCCCTGCCTTACTCCCAAGTCAACCCTTATTCCTTAGCTGTTCCCTTCGTCTGGCAACTCTGTGCATGTGCACAGTGGGAACAGGCTCCAGCTGTTTGTCTGCCTCATTGGTGTCTGACTCCGAAGGCAGCTGATACCTGTCATATGGCCCTGGTCCCATCTCTGCCTCTGACACAGAGCACTCGTCAGAGCTTTCCCCAGACTCCAGGACTGGCTCATTTTTCCTCCCCAACCTCATTGTCAGAATCTGCTGCCAGCTCTGCTGGCTGCTGATGGGCCACAACAGCCTGAAAAAGCTGATTGGGGGTATTCTGGGAGGCTGATCCACCCACCAATCAGCTGCTTGTGCTGAATCAGGCTGCAATAATGTGCTCAAGCTGACCAGACTGTTTGCTATTTGCTGCAAGGATGCTAGCCAGATGAATACCAATGGATGCTGGTAGGCAGAAACAGAATTTTTTTTCTTGTTTTCCTCCACCAAAACTAATGTGCATCTTATACTCCGGAGTGTCTTATACTCTGAAAAATACGGTAACTATGTTCTCAATAATTTAATGAGACAGTCCTTCCCCTGGAAAAAATTAACGTTTAACAATAACAAAGCTAAGAATCCAGAAACCCGACATTTCCAAATCAGTATGTACTGCCATTGTGTTTTTCATTTGAGCAAATCATAAACTTGTCCCAATAATCTATTTCTAGTATTTCTCTTTTTGTTGTTAAATTAATAGCTATACCAGCAATGCTTTCCAGAATTTTCTTTTTTTAAAATAATTCAGAATAGCTGATATTATCTTAGAAGACTGGTTCATTAAATAAATATGAAGCATTTAAAGGTATACATACAACTGTAATGTCATAAATAAAAAGAATATTGGAACTTATTACATAAAAGCAGCGACCATGAGAAAGTAATAAAATATTTTGTTGTATTTTCATGTCAGAGTATTTTATGCATTTTCTTTCTACCATTTCTTCTGTTTCCCTCTGTTTATCCACATTTTATATCAATTCAATCTATACTGTATTTTGCAAAGAATGACAAAAACAAAATCTCAGATAATTTACCAATAAATTAAAAAAAATTCAATTAAAAAGAAACACCAATCTAAGTCATGTAAACTGCAGTCCTAAATGCACTTGGAAGTAATTCTCAGTGTAAGGAGGCTTAACTCTGAGTACAGTTGTCAACTTAAAACCATAATTGAGCCTGAATTTATGAAATTATGGTTGTAAATTGTGTCAGTTGTTAAGGTGATCGCCATGTGATTGCACCTGATTTTTTGACTATTTTTTGTCTATGGTCATTAAGCAAATGTCATAAAATAACACTGCTGTTTTTAAGCAAACTGCATCATTCTTAAGCAGATCCATTGATTGCAATGGAAATTGGGAGTAAACAGTCATTTCTGGCAAGAAAACAAAACAACCCATCATAAATTGCGATCATGTTATCATGGGATACTGCAAATGGTGGTGCATTGGTGGGCACCCAAATTGTGATCATGGGGCAGTGGCTGTCACAACTTCAACTTTAGGTCATAAGTAGCCCTGGGGAGGTCTGTTATAACTGAATGGTTGCTGAATGGTTGCTAAGTGACTGGTCATAAGTCAAGGACTTCCTGTAACATATATAGAAGGTATATTGATCTCTAGAGGGCCAGGGATAGGGGTTATTCCTCTGCCTTGGTCCTATTAGACCTCTCAGCGGCTTTTGATACCATCGACCATGGTATCTTGCTGCACCGGTTGGAGGGATTGGGAGTGGGAGGCACCGTTTATTGGTGGTTCTCCTCCTATCTCTCCGATCGGTTGCAGACGGTGTTGACGGGAGGGCAGAGGTCGACCCCGAGGCGCCTCACTTGTGGGGTGCCGCAGGGGTCGATTCTCTCGCCCCTCCTGTTCAACATCTATATGAAGCCGCTGGGTGAGATCATCAGTGGTTTCGGTGTGAGGTACCAACTGTACGCTGATGATACTCAGCTGTACTTCTCCACACCGGGCCACCCCAACGAAGCTATCGAAGTGCTGTCCCGGTGTCTGGAGGCCGTACGGGTCTGGATGGGGAGAAACAGGCTCAAGCTCAATCTCTCCAAGACAGAGTGGCTGTGGATGCCGGCACCCCGGTACAGTCAGCTGCAGCCGCGGCTGACTGTTGGAGGCGAGTCATTGGCCCCAATGGAAAGGGTGCGCAACTTGGGCGTTCTCCTGGATGGACCTGTCTTTCGAAGACCATTTGACGGCAGTCTCCAGGAGAGCTTTTTACCAGGTTCACCTGGTTCGCCAGTTGCGCCCCTTCCTAGACCGGGATGCCCTATGCACGGTCACTCATGCCCTCATGACATCTCGTCTGGATTACTGCAATGCTCTCTACATGGGGCTCCCCCTGAAGAGTACCCGGAGGCTCCAGTTAGTCCAGAATGCGGGTGATAGAGGGAGCCCCTCGTGGCTCCCATGTGACACCTCTCCTGCGCAGACTGCACTGGCTACCTGTGGCCTTTCGGGTGCGCTTCAAGGTTCTGGTAACTGTCTTCAAAGCGCTCCATGGCATAGGGCCGGGTTACCTACGGGACCGTCTGCTGCCACCGATTGCCTCCCACCGATCCGTGCGCTCTCACAGGGAGGGACTCCTTAAGGTGCCGTCAGCCAGGCAGTGCCGACTGGCGACACCCAGGGGAAGGGCCTTTTCTGTGGGGGCTCCCACCCTCTGGAACGAACTTCCCCCAGGATTCCGCCAACTTCCTGACCTTCGAACCTTTCGCCACGAGCTTAAGACACATCTATTTATCTGTGCAGGACTGGACTAGAATTTTAAATTTTAAATTTGGTTTTAACGGGGTTTTATTATTTTTATTGTAGTTTTAATATTCGGCCTTATTGAATAAGTTTTTTAATTGGTGTTTTATCTTGTATTTATATTTGTGTTTTTTATCAGACTGTAAACCGCCCTGAGTCCCTCGGGAGATAGGGCGATATAAAAATGTGATTAAATAAAATAAATAAATAGAAGAACTAAAATAGAAATGAAGAACTACAGCTATTCAAAAGTAAGTCCCATTGCATTTGCCAGATTTTTTATCTTTAACTCTTGAGAAAATATTTTCATCCTGACCCCGGACTCTGGAATGGATAAAAAAAGAAGGCAAGGCTTGTTAAGTTGCCAGGCCTGGGAGAAAATGAAAGTCATTTTTGGCTTTTACATTAGATTTCTGCCAGCATGAATCTAGAATGTCTAAATTATGCTGTGATAATATAAAACAAACCCAAAATGTTTAGGCTCAGCTTCCAGTTATAACTATCTGTCCCCAGACTTATAAAAATACACCCTGTTACTGATGAGTGATAAATAAGTAAAGTATGACAATATAGACAAAGTTGACTATCTAATGGAAATAGCATTGCTTAGCCAGTTGGAGGCAGCGTCAGTTCAGCACAACGGACTGAATATTTATCTCTATTGATACAAAAATAAAAATTGAGTAGCTTACATTCTATAATGATTGTTTTGTGATAGGATCATAGCAACAAGAAAAGGTGCCTCATTTCCTGCTCCATTTTTATTGCGTGTATGTGCTAGTCATAAGTTCTAAAAATAATTAGATGGGTTCTAGGTTCAAAAAATATTGCCTTTGTTCTATGACTCTTGGAATTGGTGTTATGGATATTTACTGTAAATCTATCATTTCTTTTTCCAAATGTGTCAGGGTTCCAAGTAACACCCCCAACAAAAGAAGAATCCGAGGCTAGAAGTTCCTCAGAGTTCCATTTTATTAGAGATGTCATATTGGCACATCTGGGAATACCCAAATCTGAAAGCTTCCAGGTTTTCCCCACCCATAGAAAAGCCCATGTTTCTGCCCACCATCCACATGTCCATCACATGGCCCAATCAAAGCACCGTCCCAACTGGAGATGCCTCCCAATCACACCACTCCAGGTGCAGAGCAAGATGTCCTTGACTCTCAGAGAAAGGAATGTTGTTATGACTATATATCTCCTCAGCTCCATACAATCCCCCATCCCAGTTTCCACAGCACTAAAAGTGGCAAGCCTGAAGATCCAATGCAAAGATGGCTTCCAGGCCTGACAATGTCTTTTTAAAATTATTACTTTTTAACAATTTCCTGCAGAATAATTCTATCAAAATCCATACATCATCCTCTTTGACTTATGACCACAATTAGAAGCAGAATTTTCATTGCTAAGAAAGGCATTGTTAAAGTTGTGCCTGATTTTACAAACTTTTTTGCCATGGTTGTTATGTGAATCATGCAGTCATTAAGCAAATTCAGCTTCTCCCATTGATTTTGCTTTTGGAAGTCAGCTGGGAAGGTCACAAATGGCAATTATGTGACCTGGAGTGCTGCAACTATTGTAAACACTTGCCAATTGCCAAGCACCCAAATTATGACCCGGTGGTTGTGGATGCTGTGAAAGTTGTAAGTGCAAGAACTGGTTATTAATTCTTCTCAATGCCGTTGTAACTTTAAATTGTTTCTAAATAAATGTTTGTAAGTTGAAGACTACCTGTATTCTTATCTCATGAGATATGAATCTCAAGTCTCAGTTATCAGACAACATTAATTTCACACAGGACAGATTAAATGTGTTATAGGGAAAACAAAGGGAGGTTGACTCATAAAATATAGATACAGTGGAAGAGTCTTTGAGTCCACAACAACTGTTCGTTACTTCAGAGGGGAACATGATCAAAGGTAGTAAAATGGCAAGGACTGATAACATAAAAAAATAAAATAAACCGAAGCTTAGTTTAACTGGTGTGACCTTGCTGATGTCTTTTGATCCCATCTTAATAACAAATGATCCCAAGGCAGCTGTTCCAAACAGGGTATGTCTTAGAGTAGATTGCTCTCAGGATTAGTTCATTGCCAGAAGATTTTAAAATTTAAGCTATTATAATGTGGATTGTTTACAGCCATTATGATCAGGGCAATTTATCCAAGACAAGATGGATTAGAGGATTTGAAGTAATATGCATATTGACAGGAATTTGGGAAGAATATCATGCAAAGTCATAAATTGGTTTGTAAATCTTTATATGGCATAGTATTTATTATTTATTAATAAAATTTATATAGCCACCCATCTTGCCATATCTAAGTGGTGCATAACAATCAGATAAAATACCTAATGTAAAACCAACAGATAAAAATATAACAATTAAGAACAGATAAAAACTATACTGTGTACTATAATGTTTCTAATATACTTAGAAATCTAAGCCATCTCCAAATATTTAATGCAAACATTTAAGTTATTTGATCTCCTGCTTGAGGAAGGTTGGCTTCTTTGATATCTTTACAACAAAGTTCCTTTCACCATGAATATGCATTGTCCTTGCCTATGTAATAAATAAGGTTTTTAACAGCTTTTAAAAATCAATCAGAATAGAGCTGGAAGGGACCTTGGAGGTCTTCTAGTCCAACCACCTGTTCAAGTGGGAGACCGTATACCATTTCAGATAGATGGTTAGATATAAGGACTAAGGCAGCCTTTTCTCACTATGGTGTATCAATATGGCCATACATAAAATTAGATAAGCCAGGAGATTTCTGGCCACCCCAAGGATTAATCAATCTCCAATTAATTGAAGAGATGAGAACTGTCCTCTTGGAGCAGAAACAGCATGTAGAAATTTGTGAAATTGGCAAATAGGCCATCTCTTTTACAAAATTGCAGTTGTGTACCTTTGTATGCGTAGTGCAGGATCCTAAGTTAAAGAAACCCAGTACTCCTCCGGTTGTACTGGAGGACTCTGAGACCGACCTGTCACTCCCTGCTTAGACCTGGAACGGGATGCCCCAGACAGTGAGGAAATCTCGGAAGGGTGGGTGGGAGCGTAAAGAACAAAGTAACCAACCAGCAAGTGATTCTAGGAATACTCACTCTCAGCTGAAACCGGAGATTCAGGCTCCACTTAGAGAAACTATAGTGGTAGGAAGTGGAAATAGATTCTGTCAGGTGCTAGTTTACACTCCATTTTCTACTTCAGATCTCTATACCTACCTGTCAATGACTACTTCAGCTTCAATCACAAAAATACACGAGCACAAAATAGATACAAACTTAAAGTGAACCGCTCCAAACTCGATTGCAGAAAATATGACTTCAGTAACAGAGTTGTTAATGCCTGGAATGCATTACCAGACTCTGTAGTCTCCTCCCAAAAGGCCCAAAACTTTAACCTAAGACTGTTGACCTCACTCCATTCCTAAGAGATCTGTAAGGGGCGTGCATAAGAACGCTATATTATTTGGATTAGATATTACCAATGAATCAGATCTATCTAAAGTTCGTAACATCATTAAAAACTACAATTCATGCACCTTCTTCCCTGAAGAAATAACCAGTCTCCAGAGATGGACCTGAATACAAAAACAGTGATGGCTCAGTGGCACCTAAATTCTGTAGAGTCATCTGCATTAAATGAGACCAGCAAATGAAAGTTCATTCATGCTATAAACTCAATTGCCAGAAGCATCCCCAGCCTCAAAAAACTTAGAGCAAGGCCTGACCTATCATTTCTGCAACGGATCCACTCCCGTGAACTCCGCACAGAACTCAAACGATGACAAGACGAAGGCGAAACCAATCTTTACATTGACTACTGTGCTGACTGCATAAAAAGAAAAACCTACAATCAATTGGCAAACATCCAACCCTCCATCACTCAAAACATCCAGCCATCTGTTGTACAAAACTTCCAACCATCTGTCGTACAGAACCTTCAACTAACCGCCATTCAACCAACCAACCTCCAACCATCCATCGTACAGAACTTCCAAACACCCTTACAGAACTTCCAACTACCCGTCATACAGAACCGTCAACCCATCGTACAGAACCTTCAACCAACCGTCGTTCAACCAACCAACGTCCAACCATCCGTCGTACAGAACTTCCAACCACCTGACATACAAAACCTCCAACCACCTGTCATTCAGAACCTCCAACCACCTGTCGTTCAGAACTAGGTACGCACGCCCCTTATTTCCTCAACACCAAACACTGCAGATCTCAAATGCAAACTGATAAATACAAGGGTCCTTGAGTGGCTCAGACTGTTAAGACAGTCTGTTATTAACAGTAGCTGCTTGCAATTACTGCAGGTTCAAGCCCCACTAGGCCCAAGGTTGACTCAGCCTTCCATCCTTTATAAGGTAGGTAAAATGAGGACCCAGATTGTTGGGGGCAATAAGTTGACTTTGTATATAATATACAAATGGATGAAGACTATTGCTTGACATAGTATAAGCCGCCCTGAGTCTTCGGAGAAGGGCGGGATATAAATGCAAATAAAAAAAAAAAGAAGCATTGTAAACAAATTGCCTGAATTTCTCCTCTTGTTAAATACTGGTACATTTGACATTATATTTGTATGCGAAACATGGCTGAACTCATCCCTCCCTGACTCCATTATTTCAGAAAAAAGAGTATCATGTTTTTCGGTCAGATCGTGAAACCCGCAGAGGAAGTGGAGTGGCTATCTTTTACAAAAAGTCACTGAATCTAAAAAATATTCAAGTTGCACATAAACTCGCTCTTCCTGAAACTATTGTATGCAAACTGTCCCTTAACATCACACTTCGCTTCTTGCTATGCTACAGAGCCCCTGACTACGACATCGCACATGCGAACTTGTTAACCACACTATAACATGGGCCACCTCTTGCCCATATCCTCTCATCTTCCTGGGTGACCTCAATCTACCTCTTATTAACTGGATAACAAACGAATGTACAACTGAACCCATCCACACTACCTTGTACAATGCTGTTACAAATCTAGGTCTTGATCAACTAGTAACTAACAATACAAGACACAACAACTGCCTTGACCTCATCTTCTGCAACAACGCAAACTCAATTTATGGACTACAAATAAAAGAACCCTTTTCCAACAGTGACCACAGCATGATAGACTTTTGTCTCAATATATGCCCTTACAAAAATCTTCATAATAATGGTATTCCAAACTACAATTTCAAAAAAGCCAACTATGAACTTATAAACACCGACCTCTCATATCTTGACTGGCAAAATCTATTCTCAACCTGTATCACTGCTGAAGACCACTATAGAGTTTTCCTATTTGAAGTAGGGTCAATAAACTATATGTACCACAAACCACCACCAAAATCAGGAAAAACAAATTACCCATATCAATAAAAAAGCTCCAATCTAAAAAGAAATCCCTCTGGCGAAGAAACAAAACTGCCTATGTAACCAACTTCAGAAACCACTACAAAAATATATGCAACCAAATAAAAATTGAATGCACCAATTACCACATCAAACAAGAAGAAGACCTTCTGCGCATAAAATCCAATCGTGCTTTTTATAATTTTGTGAACAACAAACTTAAAAGATTTGAGATCCATCCCACCACTAAAAGGATCTAACGGCAAAGAATATAATGATAAAACAGTTAAAGCAAGCCTCTTTAACACATTCTTCAACTCAGTCTTTGTTAACAGTAATGGCTCATACCCATCATTCCCCAGTCGTACCAACAATGAGTACAATGACCTAACACAAATAGATTTCACAGAAGATAATGTTGAAAAGGCCCTTCGCAAACTGAAACCATCTCTATCTATTCGACCTGATGGTCTATGTGCATACTTCTTAAAAAAGCTTTCCACTAACTTAGCAGAACCCCTAAGCATAATCTTTGAAAAAGCTTTCACGACCAGCTCCCTTCCCAAACTTTGGTCACTAGCCACGGTCATCCCTGTCTTCAAAAAAGGAGACCCCAGCCTAGTTGAAAATTATAGACCAATCTCTTTATGCTGCGTCACCTGCAAAGTAATGGAATCAATCATCAACCAATCCATTACCCACCACCTAGAAACAAACAACCTACTCTCTAATAAACAATTTGGTTTCAGAAAAAATTATCCTGCAATTTACAACTTCTACACTGCAAAAACATATGGACTACAAATCTTGATCAGGGCAAAGCAATAGATGCAATTTACATACACTTCTGTAAAGCTTTTGACTCTGTGGTACATGACAAACTTCTCCTAAAACTAAAATCCTATGGCATCTCCGGACCCCTCCACAATTGGATAACAGCGTTCCTGTCAAACAGACAACAAGTGGTCAAAATAGGCAGTGCCCTATCAAATCCTGTTCCTGTCAATAGCGGCGTTCCCCAAGGCAGCGTTCTTGGACCAACACTCTTCATATTATACATTAATGATCTCTGTGACCATATTATAAGCAATTGTGTTTTCTTTGCTGACGATGTTAAACTATTTAACACTACCAAGAATACAGCTACCCTTCAAAAAGACCTTGACTTTGTGTCGGAATGGTCAAAAACTTGGCAACTCCAAATCTCAACCAACAAATGCTCCGTGTTACACATTGGAAAAAAGAATCTGAACACTAAATACAAGCTTAATGGACGCTACCTTATAGATGACCCCCACCCTGTTAAAGACCTTTGTTCTGTCCCCCCTCGCCTCCCTCCGAGCGATGGCTTAATTAGCCGGCACTATCAGCTCTGGCAGCAAACTAGCAAGCATCTGCCAAGTGACTCTGTTATCTCCCTTGATGCCAATGAGTCATCCAGGAACAAATAGTACTTCAGCTCTAGTTAAGCAGTTGATTTGCCTGCTACAAAGAGGCCTTGCAGCCCTCACTGATTTTATATCCTGTGGGGTGTGGCTCCATGACTCAGCACTTCCTAGGCCTGCCCCACCCCTGCTTCTGTTGTTCCCGCCTCTCCTGCCTACAAAACCTAGGGTCCAGCCAGGCCTGATTGCCATCAGCTGGGTCTGGAGGTGTGGCCTGGGGGGGGAAAGAGTCAGGGGACGGAGGCCTCATTATCTCCTCCACCTGGCCTGCCTCTTGGAGCTGAGCCAAGGAAGCCGGTGCTCCCGAGGTAAGTCCTGATGGCCCTTCCCCCTCACTTTCACTTTCTGGCAGGGGGCCTGTTCTGTCTCCATCCTCACTTTGGAGTAACGAGCTGGCCTACAGCCAGTGGGTTCATGGCTCCTATCAGTCCTGGCCGAGAAAACACAGCTGCCTACCAAAAAGTTCAAACAGATTAAGACTTCAGCTCACTTCGATATGGTTCAGCTAATTTGCTTCCCGTGGAACTGAGAGCAGTCCCAAAGCTCCTTATATATCCTGTGGGGTGGGGCTCCTGCCCCACCCTTCCCTTTGATGACGCCGCCTGTCTAATCTTCTGAAGTGCGGGTTGATCCAGGTTTGATTAGTATGATTATCAGCTGCGTCTGAAGGCATAGCCTGAGAAAGGGAGGAATCGGGGTGTTGGCCTCATTACATCCTCCGACTGGCCTGGTTCTGGCTCCTGGAGCCGGGCCAAAGGAATCGGTGCTTCTGAGGTAAGCCTTACTGGCCCTTTCCCCTCACTCTCAGAGTCACTTTCAGGCATGGGGCCAGGTTCGGGGGCTGGAGCCACAACAGGGCCTGGCTTGGGGGGTGCAGACACAACAACCTTGGAGTTTTCATATCAAATGGTCTAAGTGCCAAAGCCCACTGCAACTACATCGCAAAAAAGCCTTTAAGAGTTGTAAACTTAATCTTGTGTAGCTTCTCCAGAAACACTACACTACTAACCAGAGCATATAAAACATTTGCTAGACCAATTCTTGAATACAGCTCGCCTGTCTGAAACCCATACCTCATTTTGGACATTAATACAATTGAGCGTGTCCAGAAATATTTTACAAGAAGAGTTCACTCCTCTGTTTACAACAAAATACCTTATGCCACCAGACTTGAAATCCTGGGTTTAGAGAATTTACAACTCCGCCGCCTTTGACATGACCTGAGCTTAACTCATAGAATCATCTGTTATAAATTTTTGTTACAAATTTACAAAAAAATTTGCCCACGCTATCATTGTTTCTTTTACTTCTTCATCTTCTAATCTAATTTGCTGTAGATAATTATATAATTTCTTAATCATCTTTTCATCTGTTCCCATTAATATCTCATCCAATTCTGATTTCCCATATTAAAACCATACTGTTTAAGATCTTTTTTGTATCTTGATTGTATTTGCAATTGTATAAACCAATCTGACTCAATCCCTTGCTTTTCCAACTCTTGTTTTTGTTTTAGTTCTCCCTTTTCTGTTAAAATGTCCTTATATCTAACAATATTTTTCATATTAATAATATTTGGATGTGTCAAAGCTTCCATTGTTGAAAGCCACATTGGTATTTCCATGTAATGTTTTTCTTTTTCTCTCTCCCACAATGTTAATAAACCATTTCTTACATAATGTCTCTGGAAGTATCCATGTATCCTGTTTTTCCCATACCATAAGAAAGGGTGCCAGCCTAGTTGCAAATCATGTCCCTCCAAAGTCAATAGTCTTTTATTTCTCAATAAGATGCATTCTTTAATTCACGTTAGCCCTGCCGCTTGGTAATACAGTTCCCAATTTGGAAGTCCAAACCCGCCTCTAATTCTAGAATCTTGTAACATTTTTATATTTATTCTTGCTTTTTTCCCTTGCCATATATATATTTCCACATTGTCCTATTCAAATTCTCAAAGTACTTTTTCTAAATCTTTATTGGTATCGTTTGGAAGAGAAATAAGATTCTTGGTAATATGTTCATCTTAATTAATGCTATCCTTCCCATTAATGATAATTGCAAATTTCTCCATTTCTCCAAGTCTTTTTCAATTTGATTTCTCAATTTATAGTAGTTATCTTATTTGATGGTTACGCATCTTGAAGTTAGCTGAATGCCCAAATATTTCACTTTCTTCACTATTTGAATATTTAGCTTCTCCATTATTTCCTTTTTTTGTTTTTCTATCATATTTTAAACTAAATTTTTGTCTTATCTTTATTAATTTTCAGTCCCGCTACTGCTCCATATTCCTTTATTTGTTCCAGTAACTTTGGGCCTGTTTCTATAGGATCTTCCATAATAAACACTAAATCATCTGCAAATGCTTGCAATTTATATTCTTCTATTTTAATTTTCATTCCTTTTATTTCTTTATCTTGTCCTACCCTTCTGTTTAAAATCTCTAATGTCAATATAAATAATAATGGAGATAACGGACATCCTTGTTTGGTTCCTTTTCTAATAACCACTTTTTCTGTCATTTCGCCATTTACAATTACCTTTGCAGATTGTCCTTTGTATATAGTTTGGACCATATTTATAAACCTATCCCCAAAGTGCATCATTTGCAATTGTGTCATCATAAATTTTCAATTCACATTGTCAAATGCTTTCTGTGCATCTAAAAGTAACAATGCCATTTGTTTCTCTGGATGTGCTTCATAGTACTGTATTCCAATGTATTCAATATAATTCGCATATTGTCTCTAATCTGCCTTTTAGGTAAAAAACCATTCTGATCTGTGCGTATAAATTCATTTATCAGTCTCTTCAGTCTTTCAGCCATGATTGATGCAAAAATTTTGTAATCCGTATTTAATAGGGAAATTGGTCTATAATTCTTTATTTGTTGAAGATCTAATTTTTCTTTCAGTGTAAGAGTTACATATGGCACCATCCACGAGTCCAGAATCTTAGCTTCTAATAATAAGTCATTAAATGCCTGCAACATTTGCAACATTTTGTATAATTGCTGGTAATCCATCCGGTCCTGGTGTTTTACCATTCTTTTGTCTCTTAATTCCCTCTATTAATCCCATCATTGATATTCTTTCTTCAAATAACTTTTTAAATTTTTCTGGAATCTTGGGTATTCTAGCTTTTTCTAGATATTTTTCTATCTTTCCCTCTGCAACTGTCTCTTGCTGGTATAGTAATTTGTAATATTTCTCAATAACGTATTTCTTTTCCTCATTTTGGTAGCATATATTCCCATCTTGATCTACTAGTTGGTTTATTAACTTCTTTTCTTTCTCTCTCCCACAATGTTAATAAACCATTTCTTACATAATGTCTCTGGAAGTATCCATGTATCCTGTTTTTCCCATACCATAAGAAAGGTGCCAGCCTAGTTGCAAATCATGTCCTCCAAAGTCAATAGTCTTGTATTTCTCAATAAGATGCATTCTTTAATTCACGTTAGCCCTGCCGCTTGGTAATACAGTTCCCAATTTGGAAGTCCAAACCCGCCTCTAATTCTAGAATCTTGTAACATTTTATATTTATTCTTGCTTTTTCCTTGCCATATATATATTTCACATTGTCCTATTCAAATTCTCAAAGTACTTTTCTAAATCTTTATTGGTATCGTTTGGAAGAGAAATAAGATTCTTGGTAATATGTTCATCTTAATTAATGCTATCCTTCCCATTAATGATAATTGCAAATTTCTCCATTTCTCCAAGTCTTTTCAATTTGATTTCTCAATTTATAGTAGTTATCTTATTTGATGGTTACGCATCTTGAAGTTAGCTGAATGCCCAAATATTTCACTTTCTTCACTATTTGAATATTTAGCTTCTCCATTATTTCCTTTTTTTGTTTTTCTATCATATTTTAAACTAAATTTTTGTCTTATCTTTATTAATTTTCAGTCCCGCTACTGCTCCATATTCCTTTATTTGTTCCAGTAACTTTGGGCCTGTTTCTATAGGATCTTCCATAATAAACACTAAATCATCTGCAAATGCTTGCAATTTATATTCTTCTATTTTAATTTTCATTCCTTTTATTTCTTTATCTTGTCCTACCCTTCTGTTTAAAATCTCTAATGTCAATATAAATAATAATGGAGATAACGGACATCCTTGTTTGGTTCCTTTTCTAATAACCACTTTTTCTGTCATTTCGCCATTTACAATTACCTTTGCAGATTGTCCTTTGTATATAGTTTGGACCATATTTATAAACCTATCCCCAAAGTGCATCATTTGCAATTGTGTCATCATAAATTTTCAATTCACATTGTCAAATGCTTTCTGTGCATCTAAAAGTAACAATGCCATTTGTTTCTCTGGATGTGCTTCATAGTATTCCAATGTATTCAATATAATTCATATTGTCTCTAATCTGCCTTTTAGGTAAAAAACCATTCTGATCTGTGCGTATAAATTCATTTATCAGTCTCTTCAGTCTTTCAGCCATGATTGATGCAAAATTTTGTAATCCATTTAATAGGAAATTGGTCTATAATTCTTTATTTGTTGAAGATCTAATTTTTCTTTCAGTGTAAGAGTTACATATGGCACCATCCACGAGTCCAGAATCTTAGCTTCTAATAATAAGTCATTAAATGCCTGCAACATTTGCAACATTTTGTATAATTGCTGGTAATCCATCCGGTCCTGGTGTTTTACCATTCTTTTGTCTCTTAATTCCCTCTATTAATCCCATCATTGATATTCTTTCTTCAAATAACTTTTTAAATTTTTCTGGAATCTTGGGTATTCTAGCTTTTTCTAGATATTTTTCTATCTTTCCCTCTGCAACTGTCTCTTGCTGGTATAGTAATTTGTAATATTTCTCAATAACGTATTTCTTTTCCTCATTTTGGTAGCATATATTCCCATCTTGATCTACTAGTTGGTTTATTAACTTCTTTTCTTTCTCTTTTATCATTTTATATGCCAACCATCGTCCTGGTTTATTTGCATTTTCAAAAAATGAGACTAGGGAGCTTACTATTGATGCATCAAAGGAACAAGAAGCCACATGGCAAATGACAGTTCAGAATAGAATGACTCTAGATATGTTATTGGCATCCAAAGGAGGTCTGTGTTTGTTAATTGGACAACAATGCTGTGTGTATATTCTGGACAAATCTGTTGTGGCCCACCAGCTGCCAGTGGAGATGGAGGCAGACTCGGATGATGAGGAGGTTGGGGAAGAATTTGGGCCAGTTCTGGAGCCTGGGGAAGGCTCTGATAAATGCTCAGCATCAGGCATAGAGATAGAGCCAGGGCTGTCCGGCATTTCCCAGCCAGAGAGGCAGCTGCCTCTGGAGTCAGAGATGAGTGAGGAGGAGGA
This sequence comes from Ahaetulla prasina, assembly GCF_028640845.1. Taxonomy (NCBI): domain Eukaryota; kingdom Metazoa; phylum Chordata; class Lepidosauria; order Squamata; family Colubridae; genus Ahaetulla; species Ahaetulla prasina. The sequence goes on along the minus strand of NC_080545.1, from coordinate 46,227,013 downwards.
ACAGCTGGGGCCTGTTCCAGATGGATTATGCGCAGAGCAGATAGGAGAGGTAAACAATGGAGGACAATGAGCCAGATTGGAAAGCAAAACAAATGTGGGTGCTCACTGGCCCATCCCTGGCTGAGGAATATATAGGAAGAAAGGGGAGTGGTTTGGTGGTCACGAACAACTATTTGCATTTCTGGAAAGTTTGTTCCTTGTGTGTTTTGTGTGACAAAGACTGCCTTGCCAGAACTGAGGTTTGTCTATTTCTCTGTTTGAACTGACTTAATCTGCAGCCTCCTGGCTGGGAGCTCACAGCCTTGCATTTATCATAATGAGCTGATGAGGACTATTGTTTTACAAATTGAAACAAAAAAGGGTGCGGCTCTATGCCAGACAAAATGGATACTTTGTTATTTGTGGAGTGCAACAATAAACTAAAGAGTGACATCTAAAGGCAGAAGAAGAAACGCAAGGGGGAAATGTCTTTGTGATTTCAGGACAGTTCCAAAGGAGGATTTTAGTAACCAGATGACTGACCTTTAAGATTTATAATAAGCTAAGAATGATGGCAACAAGAGAAATATATAAATGTCATCTAAGCAAGAAACACAAAAAATAACACTAATAATGTTTTTGGGAAAAGACAAGAGCTGCTTATAGCAATGATTGTGAAGAATATAAAAAGCATGATGTAATAACATAAAGCTAAACTAGTATTAAAGATTATTAGAGGATTATAAAAATAGTGAGAAAAAAGGGAAAGGAGTGTTACAAGATTTAAATAAGCTAAGAAAAAATGTAATTAAGCGTATGTAATCAAATTGAAATAGATTGAGAAAAACTTGCAATAGAATATATGAGTATAAGCATGGAATTTCTCAAGATACAAGAAATATTTGCTCTTTTTAATTTGCTCTTCTATTAAGAATAGATAATGTGGAAATTGTTATTGACTAAGGAAAGAATGGTAATGAAGCTATAATTATGAATTTTTTTTTGAAATGTGAAAACATATCGATTTTTTTCTTTTTTTTGAGATTAAGAAAGAAATAAAAAATGACGGAAGACTTATGAAATTGTAGGATGAGAATGGATGTATGAGAGAACTTTCTAGATTTTATTTTGTTTTTATCTTACTTTTCTTTTTTGGAATTGGATTATGAAATAATAAGTGATGGGAGACCTTTTTGAAATTAAAGGGTGAGATTTAATTGAATGAGAGATTTTATAGATATTTCCTTGCTTTTTTCTCTCTTCTTTTTTGTTATTGGTCTGTTTTTGATAAAATTAGGTAAAATTATTGTTGTATTTTGTGAAATGTAAGGATTATAGATAGTGAGTACAAGGAATGGAAAGAAAGAATTGTGGGGGGAACATACATTTTTTATGAAAAAGGGAGGGGCAAGAAAGGGGGCAAAATATAGGGACTAGATGATTTAATATTAATTTCAGGATAGAGGGGTGGAACAGATGTTTTAATAGAAATATTCAAACAAATAAAAATTTAAGAGGGGAAGGGAAAAATATTGGATAAACAATACAAATTGAAATTTGAAATTTGAAATGTGTTTGAGGTACCTGGATGATATCTTGTTCAAAATAATGTGTATGTGGGTTTTTTTTTTTAAAAAATAAACTTTTTCAAAAAAAAAAAGGACTATTGTTTCACTTAATTTCTTTCAGGACTCTTGCCTGGACTTTCTGTTGGTGAATGCAGTTAATTCCGAATGTGTAAATAAAGAGGATTTTTTTTTTTGCTGGGAGTCTGTTTCTTGCTTCTGTGAAGGCTGTGTCAGAACAAAATCAGAGGAATTCCAAAGTGAGCTGAACACATAGCAACATAGCGGCAAACAACACATAAAGGAATGGGAAAGCTGGTGGCATTGGATGCTAAGATGGTTACCTGATTTCAGCTGGCTGAGAACCCTGATGATGATCCTGGCAGTTATATTCATTGTTATCTTAATCATGTTTTGGGGATTACAATGCCTTCCACTTTGCCTTTCTGCCTGTAGGCGGACTACAGGGCCTCTCCATACACTGATATTGGTGTTGGGTGAATCTTGGAAAATTAAATCATTTTCAGATTCAAAGAGGATGAGAAATGATGGGCTGTCTGCAGTGGTGGGTTTCAAAATATTTTACTACCAGTTCTGTGGGTGTGGCTTGGTGGGCATGGCATTGTATGGCTTGGTGGGCATGGCAGGGGAAGGATACTGTAAAATCTGGATTCCCTCCCCAATCCAGGGGAAGGTTACTGCAAAATCCCCATTTTCTCCTTATCAGCTGGGACTTGGGTGGGGCCAGTCAGAATTTTTACTACCGGTTCTCCAAACTACTCAAAATTTCCACTACTGGTTCTCCAGACCTGGTCAGAACTTGCTGAAACCCACCTCTGGCTGTCTGGTGGTAAAATAAAGCAAGGCTATGGCATACACTTGGAAAAAAACCGGGAGCCTGTCTGGCAAGAACAAAGAAAACACTACCAACAATACAGTTACCCTTCAAAAAGACCTTGACTTTGTGTCGGAATGGTCAAAAACTTGGCAACTCCGAATCTCAACCAGCAAATGCTCAGTCTTACATATTGGAAAAAAGAACCTACACACTAAGTACAAGCTTGATGGGCATTACCTTACTGATGACCCCCACCCTGTTAAAGACCTTGGAGTTTTCATATCAAATGATCTAAGTGCCAAAGCCCACTGCAACTAGATCACAAAAAAGGCCTTAAGAGTTGTAAACTTAATCTTGCGTAGCTTCTTCTCCAGAAACACTACACTACTAACCAGAGCATATAAAACATTTGCTAGACCAATTCTTGAATACAGCTCGCCTGTCTGGAACCCATACCTCATTTTGGACATTAATACAATTGAGCGTGCCCAGAAATATTTTACAAGAAGAGTTCTCCACTCCTCTGATTACAACAAAATACCTTATGCCACCAGACTTGAAATCCTGGGTTTAGAAAATTTAGAACTCCGCCGCCTTCAACATGACCTGAGTTTAACTCATAGAATCATCTGTTACAACATCCTTCCTGTTGAAGACTACTTCAGCTTCAATCACAACAATACACGAGCACACAATAGATTTAAGCTTAATGTGAACCGCTCCAATCTTGATTGCAGAAAATATGACTTCAGTAACAGAGTTGTTAATGCCTGGAATGCACTACCAGACTCTGTAGTCTCTTCTCAAAATCCCCAAAGCTTTAACCAAAAACTATCTACTATTGATCTCACCCCATTCCTAAGACGTCTGTAAAGGGCGTGCATAAGAGCACCAACGTGCCTACCGTTCCTGTCCTAATGTTCCTGTCAGGCCTGGAAACCATACTAGACTTTAGGGTTCCAGACGCTGCCACATTTTTCCCCTGAGGGGAAGAAGGGGGGTTGAGGGGTATGGTAACATTCTTCAAGCGGTCAAGGTCGGATGGTGTTCACATCTGCAGGAAGAGTGGCGACAAGATATTCGAATGAACTGGGAGAACGTGGGACCATGTGACCAGCAAAGGGGTCGGGGGTGGGACTCTTGGGGTTTGTATAACTGGGAAAAGAATCCGGAAGTTCAGTTTTGGAATTTCACTCATCGTGTGCCAGTTTCCTCATGCTAGTAAAGAACTCTGAAAGACAATGGCTTCTGAGTTTTTTTTATGCAGAAGAGGTTTTTCTGGAACCTTTGCATTATTCCAAAACTCATAACTTTCTTTTGCTTAACGGTACCCTCTCCTCCGCTTAGAGGGGGCCCGTTAGGGGGGTGCTCAGCCTCCGCAACCTCCATAGCGGTGCAAAGACCCAGCGAAGATGGAAGGGCAGCAAGCTGAAACCATGGAAGTAGCACAGAAGTTGGAATCTGAGGATTTAGTTGAAATCACCTACTTCCCATCGGAAGATATGACTCAAAAACCCGAAGTGGTAGAGCTTGCTTGTCAGCTTGGTGCATGGCCCAAAGACTCCGATTCATGGGTAAGCTGTCGTCCGGGAGAAAAATTTCCCCGGGGCGGAATGGAGAGCCCCCTCCCTCTTCTCAACCTCACTGGAGGACAGTAAAACCCGGAAAATCGGGAGAGTCACTGGATTGGGACCTGAGAAACCCCCTGAAATCCCAGTCCCTATTAGACCTCCCTGAAACTTTTGAGCGTTTGGGTCCTTTCCCCATTGTAAAAATTATTAATCCCGTTACCGTCCAACTCAAGCTCCCTCGAATGTTGGGGAAAATACACCCGGTATTCCATACCAGCTTATTAAAACCTGCTATACAGTCTGGTCTGAGACCTCAACCTGCCGCTCCCCCACCACCCTTGATAATCCAAGGTGAAACCCACTATGAAATCAAGAAAATCCTTGACTCTAGACTATACAGAGGTCAACTACAATATTTAGTCCACTGGAAGGGATATCCATTATCTGATTCTACTTGGGTCAAAAGTTGGAAAGTAAATGCGGACAATTTGATTAAACAATTTCACGACACTTTCCCTGACAAACCTAAAAAACCTCTTGGAGAGGGGAGAGGGGGATAGAAGGGAAGTGTGAACCACTGACACTCTTCTTTATTAACTCTTTGTTTTCTTTCCTAGGATATAGCTTCTTTTCCAAGGGGGGACGCCTGTCAGGCCTGGAAACCATACTAGACTTTAGGGTTCCAGACGCTGCCACATTTTTCCCCTGAGAGGAAGAAGGGGGGTTGAGGGGTATGGTAACATTCTTCAAGCGGTCAAGGTCGGATGGTGTTCACATCTGCAGGAAGAGTGGCGACAAGATATTCGAATGAACTGGGAGAACGTGGGACCATGTGACCAGCAAAGGGGTCAGGGGGGGTGGGACTCTTGGGGTTTGTATAACTGGGAAAAGAATCCGGAAGTTCAGTTTTGGAATTTCACTCATCGTGTGCCAGTTTCCTTATGCTAGTAAAGAACTCTGAAAGACAATGGCTTCTGAGGTTTTTTTATGCAGAAGAGGTTTTTCTGGAACCTTGACAGTTCCATTTGATTGTATCTAATTTTGTATAGTTATCACATACTTATGTTTATATATATGCTTATATATCATATAGTTATTTCATGCTTATGCTTATATATACTGTTGTGACAAATAAAAAAAATAAAAAAAATATGCATGTGTAAAACTTCTATCAATTCTGGGTGGTTAGTGAACTGATAACGGTAACAAAGAGTTAGACATTCTACATACCACAGCTAGAAGTTAGGAATAGAGATAGCCTGCAGCAAATAAAATGTGTATTACATAATTTCTGAAGCATTCATTAGCCAGGATTTAGGAATAGGGATGGCTAGAAACCAATAGAGCAATTGTTAGATCATTACTAAAATGTTTATTAATTGATATTTCTTATACATCCTGTCTTATCCCACCTTCTGCTTTAGTGAAATTGTATAAAGATTTTCTTAATTCTGTTGTTTAGGGTTCCTTGGCATTTTTGGCCAAGACCCCTTTTCTTGAAGTGCTTCAGTAAAAAGAAACAAAACATGCACCTTATGTCTGGTGTTCTTCATCAGCTTTGACACCAAAGCTGGGCGTAGCTTGGTGGGCGTGGTGTGGCTTGGTGGCCGTGGCAGGGGAAGGATACTGTGAAATCTCAATTCCCACCCCACTCTGGGGCCAGCCAGAAGTGGTATTTGCCGGTTCTCCGAACTACTCAAAATTTCCACTACCAGTCCTCCAGAACCTGTCAGAACCTGCTAGATTTCTCCCCTGCTTTGGATCTGTGATGAGGATTACAGTTATTATTATGGGTTTTGGGGCAGTGATAATTTCATAATGTATGCCCATTTGTAATTACCATTATTGTTGTGCTTTGGCACTTTTAGAACTTTAATAAACATGAACACCAGTAATAATGTTTGTAACAGCATTTTAAGACAGCAAGTAATGCTTCCTCATGAATACATATGAGATCATAAATATGTATTATTTTAATTTATATTCTGTGTTGAAACATAGAGGGTTAAGAACAAAAATCCTCTCCTTGATCAGTTTCCATCCATTGTTTCTTGTCCTGCCATCTGGTACTTTTGAAAATAAATTGACCCCTTCTCTTAAATACTGGAATACTGCTATCATGTCATCCCAGTCCTTCTTTTCTCTAGACTAGCCATGGCATAGGTCCAGGTTACTTACGGGACCGCCTACTGCCGCCAATAGCCTCCCATCGACCTGTGTGCTCCCACAGGGAGGGTCTCCTCGGGGTGCCGTCAGCTAAACAATGTCGGCTGGCGGCCCCCAGGGGAAGAGCCTTCTCTGTTGGGGCACCTACTCTATGGAATGAACTGCCTCTGGGGCCACGCCTTCTTCCCGACCTCCGGGCCTTTAAGCACGAGCTCAAGACTTTTTTGTTTCAACGAGCAGGGTTGGCCTAAGAGTAATTTTTAATTGAGTGGTTTTATTTCTTATTATTTTAATATTCGGCCTTATGGTTTCAGATTTTTTAAATTTCAAATATTGTGTTTTAATTTTTGTATATGTCTTTTTAACTTGGCTGTAAACCGCCCTGAGCCTTCAGAGAAGGGCGGTATAGAAATGTAAATAATAAATAAATAAATAAATAAATAAATAAATAAATAAATAAATAAATATACTATGTCCACAGTATTTCGCTGGTCTACTAATTTAGTCACTTTGTCAAAAAATGAAATAAGGTTGATTTGTCATGATCTGTTTTTAACAAACCTGTGCTGGCTATTAATTATAACTTTATTTGTTTCTAGATGTCCACAGATCTGTTTTTTGATTATTGTTTTCCAGTACCTTCCCAGGTATTGATGTTAGGCTGATTGGTCTGTACTTTCCTGAGTCTGTTGCCCACCCCTTTTTTGAAGATGGGAACCCTATCAGCTCTTTTCTAATGCTGGTAGTTTCCTAGTGCTCCAAGATTTTTTAAAGATATGGTACAATGGTTCTGAGATAGCATCTGCCAGCTCCTTCAGAAATCTGTGATGTAATCCATCAGGTCCTGGTAATTTTTATTCATCAAGGTCAGACAGGTATTCTTTTAGTATTTTCTTGCTTATTTTAATTTTTATTTCTAGTCTGTATTTTACAGTTATATTTTTTGTAGCAATAGCAATAGCACTTAGACTTATATACCACTTTACACTGCTTTTACAGCCCTCTCTAAGCAGTTTACAGAGTCAGCATATTGCACCCAACAATCTGGGTCCTTATTTTACCTACCTCAGAAGGATGGAAGATTGAGTCAACCTTGAGCCTGGTGATATTCGATCTGTCAAATTGCAGGCAGCTACCAGTCAGTAGAAGTATCCTGCAATGCTGCATTCCAACCACTGTTCCACTATGGCTCTTAGGTTGGGCTATAGCCATAATGGCAAACCTATGGCAAGCATGCCAAAAGTGGCATGCAGAACCCTCTCTGTGGGCACACCAGCCATCGCCCCAGCCCAGCTCCACTGCACATACAATTGTGCCTCTCACTGGCCAGCTGGTCTTCAGGTCTCTGTCGCGCATGCATATAAACATTATTTATATGTTGAAAGAAACCTTTTTTTTAAATTTGGTTTTTGTTGCAAGTCTTTGTTCATTCTGAGCCTTTGCTTTCCTGACTTCATCTTTGCAGATTTGGGCTATCTGCTGATATTCTGCCTTAGTTATGTGTCCCTCTTTCCATTTTTTGTACTTATCTTTTTTGTCTTTCAGTTGGGAATATTACCAATATTCTGGTGGGATAAGGCTATTCAGAGAGGTCTTTTGCAACCATGCCGGTTTCTTCTTGGATTTCTTATTTTTATTTTTCAATGGTATTGTGTTGGATTGGACCAGTGATGGCAAACCTTTTCGGCACTGAGTGCCGAAAAGATCATGTGGAAACATTGCACACTTGTCAGGGCTGCACTCCGGCAAAGCCGAACTTCCGAGTTCTGGCTCGTATGTGCACCCAACAATTAGCTGGCTGGCATGCATGCGCACACCGGTTTTCAGCCAGAAACTGTTACGTAGATACAGTCTCTTAAATCTTCTATCGTCACTTGCTGTTGTGCACCTTTTCCTGCCTTTACCAGTGTGGTTTTGTAGTGACTGAGTCTCCTTATACCTCTTCAAAAATTTAGAAATGCCGCCTTTGGTTGCGTTTCCACCACATTTTCTTCTAATTTCTTTATAACTGTAGCCTTGTTCACTTAATACTACTACTTTACACAGCTTTCTGGGTGATCATTCAACTCTGCACCATTACTTTAATTTTATTACATTTTACAAGCTCACTAAATAAAAGAGCACAAAAACCCCCAACCAACTTGATAGCGATCACATTACACACTGACAAATATCCTCCTCTCAGCTTCAATATATGACATCAGTAACTGAATCCTACTGTGATCTGATTGGCTCATTGCCAAAACAAGATGACACCTGATTGGCTCTCTAAACACCCATGCTCATTGGCTACAATCAGATGAAGGAAAGCTACCTAATATCAACCTAAGCAAGTTGTGCTTCCTTTTTCTGGTTATTTGGCTATAACGTTTCATAGTATATAGATAATTGAACAAACTTCATTGCATTACATTTTTGATTAAATTATCTTTCCATTGATATATAATTTTATGGTACCTCAGCAAAAAAAGTGGTGTTATTAGCCATCAAATATCAAAAATACACATTACTCAAAAGGTTTCCACAATTTTAGCCACTACTGTACATGGATAAGCAGTGAAATGTTTCAGACCAAAAAGAAAAGAAGTCCAGTTGCCATGAATCAACTTCCAGACAACTCTATCTGGATGACTGAGAATCTTCATGGATATATCACTAAACTTGAATATGTTTACTTATATCCATACAAATAAATGTCAGACAAGGAACAGATGTATCCATTATGCTCCAGTACATTGAATAAAGATTACTTCTAAATGAGAAATAACTTGCTCAAGTAACCATCCAATTTGAAGTTACAAATCTGTATTTATAACATGCAAATATTTTACAGAACAAAAGCAATCCATTGTTAGTATAGCTGTTTCCTAACACTTAGACCCATATATTAAATGTTACAGTCTTAATATACATATAAATTTAGCTATTAAGGATATTGCATTTGCAGTAATGCTAAGGAAAAGTCTGAGTTCTGATTAAAATAGTGGAGGCAAATGGGAAAGTGGCAATGTAAAGAAATAGAACGTAAGTAGTCATTACAAATTGATCATATTTATTTTTTATTTATTTTATTTTTATTTATTTATTTTTGTCACAACAATATACATAAGCATCACACAAAATGGTTATATAGTATATAAACATATATATGACGAAATATGAGGAAGTATAAGCATATATGTATAAGAATAAAAAACAATAGGACAGGAACGGTAGGCATGTTTGTGCTCTTATGCACGCCCCTTATAGTCCTCTTAGGAATGGGGTGAGGTCAATAGTGGAAAGTTTTTGGTTAAAGCTTTTGGGATTATGAGAAGAGACCACAGAGTCAGGTAATGTGTTCCAAGCACTGATAACTCTGTTACAGAAGTCATATTTTCTGCAATCTAGATTGAAGCGGTTAACATTACGTTTAAATCTATTGGTTGCTCTTGTATTATTGTAATTGAAGCTGAAGTAGTCTTTAACAGGAAGGACATTAGAATAGATGATTCTATGAGTTAAACTTAGGTCTTGTCGAAGGCGACGGAGTTCTAAGTTTTCTAAACCTAGGATTTCAAGTCTGGTGGGATAAGGTATTTTGTTTTTTTCAGAGGAGTGAAGACTCTTCTTGTAAAATATTTCTGGACACGTTCAATTGTATTGATGTCAGAAATGTGGTGTGGGTTCCAGACAGGCAAACTGTATTCAAGGATTGGCCTAGCAAATGTTTTATATATGCTCTGGTTAGTAGTGTAGTGTTTTTGGAAAAGAAGCTACGCAAGATTAGGTTTATAACTCTTAGAGCCTTTTTTGCTATGTAGTTGCAGTGGGCTTTCGCACTTAGATCATTTGATATGAAAACTCCAAGGTCTTTAACAGGGTGGGGGTCATCAGTAAGGTAATTGTTGTGACCCAGGTTCCTGGACCCGGACTCCTGGACTCGGATGATTCAGAAAGTGAGGGAGAAGACCTGGCAAGCCCTGTTTCTCTTGAGCCCTTTCCCTCCCTGGCACCCACTCAAAGGGAGGAGGAGGGGCCGGCAAGACCTGATTCCCTGGAGCCTTCTTCTGATTTGGCAATGCCCCAAGAACAGTTTTGGAGTGATGCAAGGCTGCGCAGGCGTGATCGGCGTGCGCAGCAGAAGGAGTGTTGGGGGAAAGCCAAGTCATAATTGTCATGCAGTGACATCTGCAGAGACTATAAATAGGAGGCGGGACTTCCTGGTTTTTTGTCTTGGACAAAGCAATGAATTGGCGCGGGCTAACTGTCTCAATGGAGGGAAGAATATATTCGTGAGTAATTCTGGCCTTATCTATAATTTCCTCGTTATCTCCAGAAACTTGGCAGGCCCGTGGGTAGACGTGGCCAGGACATGTATCTATGTAAATAAAAGGAGAAAAGAAGGCCTCTGACTGACTCTTTGCTGGGAGTATTGGGGGGAGGGAAACAGAACATTTTGTCCAAGACCTGACTAAAACATCTTCCACCAAAGATGGACCAGCAGCAGGTACAGCAGCAGTTACAGCAGCTACAAGCGGCTAATCAACAGCTCCAGCAGCAAGTGGCTCACTTGGCAGGCCAACTTGTGCCAGGAATGTGCCTGCAGCCCCCCCCATCCTCCCACTCCTCCTCCTCGTCGCAAGTGCCCGATAACCGTGCCGGATAAGTTTTCTGGGCAGCCTGAGATGTTCCCGACCTTCTTGGGACAGTGCCAGCTCTACATGGCTATGAGGCCAGAGGATTTCCCAGACGACCGGGCTAAGGTGGCCTTCGTGATTAACCTTCTTTCTGGCTCAGCTGCTCGATGGGCCACGCCCCTCTTGCTCCAGGACAGCCCCCTGCTGGCGGACCAACAGCGTTTTTGGCAGCACCTGCGCACCATGTATGAGGACCCCGTTCGAATGCTGACGGCAACCAGGCGCCTTAAGGAACTCCGTCAAGGGAAACGCCCCCTGCAGGAGTACATCGCCGAATTTCGTCTTTTGTGCCAGGACTCTGACTGGAATGATGCAGCGCTGGTGGACGCGTTCAGGAGGGACTCTCAGAGGAATTGCAAGACGAGCTGGCCCGCGTGGGCGCGCGGACCCTCGACAACTTGGTGCCTTTGTCTCCGCCTCGATGCCCGTCTGCAGCGGCGACCGTCCCGTCGCACCCCGGGACCCGCCGTCGACATCTGCACCCCACTTCCTGCACCACCAGCACCCGGGTCGCCCACGTTTTGTAACCGCTGCGGAAGAGCCCATGGAGTTGGGAGCGGCCAGACCTCGCCTGACAGCCCAGGAGCGGAACCGAGGCGCCAAGGGGATTGTGCCTGTACTGTGGGGAGCCCGCCACCGCGCTTCTTGCCCCAGAAAGCGAAGTGGGGCACGCACGCCGGTCCCGAATCACAGCGTGACCAATCGGAAGCGGAGCAGGCCCGACCTGGGAAACCCTAGGTCGGGCACGTACTAAGCCCCCACTGGGCGTTGCGGAAGTAGACTCTGGGCCCCTCGGCATCTGATTCTGGACACACGGATATGGTTGGGGAACCAGTCGGACGGGCTCCAGGCGCATGCGCTGGTGGACTCAGGGGCCACAACAAACTTTATGGACCAGGCCTTTGTGACCCAGTTTGCGGTCCCCGTGGTTCCAGTGGACCCTCCGATGCGGGTAGAGACAATTGATGGGCGAGAACTGGTGTCCGGCCCCATTAAATTTGCCACCCAGCCTTTGCGCCTGGCTATTGGGGACCATGAGGAGGCGATCCAGTTTTATGTCACGGCGGACCTTCATTTTCCCTTGGTCCTTGGGTTGGCCTGGCTTCGGACCCACGATCCTCAGGTGGCCTGGTCGCGGAACGCCATCTCTTTCCCGAGTCTGCAGTGCGTCGATCACATCCGCCACACCTGTGCCGGCCAGAACGTCCCCACCGCTGCCATCACCTTGCCTCCTGAGCTGACAGACTTCGCCGACGTGTTCAGCGAGAAGGAGGCGGACCGACTACCCCCGCATCGGCCCTATGATTGCCCTGTGGACCTTCTGCCCAATGCACCACTGCCTGTGGGATGCCTGTATTCCATGTCGGAGCCCGAGTTGGCCGCCCTCAGGGACTTCCTGGACAAAAATCTGGCCCGAGGGTTCATCCGGCCTTCAAAGTCCCCTCTCTCGGCCCCGGTCCTCTTTGTGAAGAAGAAGACAGGGGACTTGCGCCTATGCTGTGATTACCGCCGGCTAAACGCCATTACGGTGCGGAATCGCTACCCCCTGCCGCTCATCCCGGAGCTGCTGGAGAGGTTGCGGGAGGCCACGATCTTCACCAAGCTCGATCTCTGGGGGGCCTACAACCTGGTGCGGATGCGAGAAGGAGACGAATGGAAGACGGCATTCGGCACACGATACGGACACTACGAATACACTGTCATGCCATTTGGGTTGACCAACACTCCCACCGTTTTCCAGCACTTCATGAACGACGTGTTCAGAGACATGTTGGATCGTGGTTATCTACCTAGACGACATCCTGATTTACTCCCGGTCCAGGGAAAGCCACCTTCGACACGTCGGTCTGGTTCTGCAACGCTTGCGGGAGCAACAACTCAATGCGAAGCTGGAGAAATGCGTCTTCTTCCGGACTTCCATAGAATTCCTCGGGCATATCATCTCGCCCGAGGGCATAGCCATGGACCCATGCAAAGTAGAAGCTTTGTGTAGCTGGGAAGCCCCTCGTCGGGTGAAGGATGTTCAGCGCCTGCTGGGCTTCGCCAACTACTACCGGACCTTCATCCCGGGCTTTGCCACACTGACGGCTCCACTTACCCAGCTCCTCAGGAAGAAGGTTGCGTTCCGGTGGGGTCCCCCGCAGCAAGAAGCATTCACCGCCCTCAAGAAAGCCTTCGTCACGGAACCCGTCCTGAGGCATCCCGACCCGCTCCGGCCTTTTGTGGTGGAAACGGATGCGTCCAATGTAGCTCTGGGAGCGGTGCTGCTACAGGCTCCGACGAATGGCGGCACACTTTTTCCCTGCGCTTACTACTCCCGGAAACTCAATCCTTCTGAGCGCAACTACACCATCTGGGAAAAAGAGTTGCTGGCTATCAAGGCTGCATTTGAGGCTTGGCGACACCATCTGGAGGGGGCCCAACATCAGGTGGAGGTCCGAACGGACCATCGGAATCTCGAGCACCTCACCACAGCTCGGAAGTTGAACCAGCAGCAGATCCGGTGGTCGTTGTTTTTTGCCCGGTTCAACTTCCGCGTGACCTACATTCCCAGCGGTCACAACCGGAGGGCGGATGCCCTGTCCCGCAAGCCAGAGTACCTCTGCGCCAAAGACCCCCTTCCTCCACGGACAGTGCTGCCGGCAGAAGCCTTGGCCGCAGCACGGGAACCAGTGGACTTGCGGGCCCAGGTGCGAGAGGCGCAGCGCCAGGACGCCTGGTCGCAGCAAAGGAGAGCGGAGGTGGGCCCCACGTCTCCTTGGACCTTGGAGGAGGACTTACTCAAGTTTCAGGGGTGATTATATGTGCCCACAGGACCACTCCGAGCCCTCATCATGACCCAGTGCCACGACAACCCTGCAGCAGGACATTTTGGGTTCTTCAAGACCCTCCACCTGGTGACACGGACCTTTTGGTGGCCCCGAGTGCGGCATGATGTACATGCCTACGTGACATCCTGCGTACCATGCCGGCAAGCCAAGGCAGCCAAGGGGGCCCCTCCCGGGCTCCTCCAGCCCTTGCCGACACCCGACAGACCCTGGGGGGTGATCTCCATGGACTTCCTGACGGACCTGCCGCCGTCCTCTGGGTTCACCACGGTGCTGGTGGTGGTGGACATGCTCACCAAGATGGCACACTTCATCCCATGCCGCGGACTGCCCACAGCCGCAAAAACGGCCCGTCTCTTTCTGCAGCACATCTTCCGCCTCCATGGTCTACCGGACAGGGTGGTTTCGGACCGTGGAGTTCAGTTCACAGCTCGCTTCTGGAAGAGCCTGATGGCTGCGTTGGAGGTGCAGGTGTGTCTGTCGTCATCGCACCATCCGGAGACCGACGGGGGTACAGAGAAGGTCATTGGTATCCTGGAACAGTATCTCCGTTGCTTCATCAACCAGCAACAGGACAACTGGGCCGATTACCTGTCCCTGGCGGAGTTTGCTTTTAACAACTCTCAGCACACCTCTACTCAGATGACCCCGTTCTTTGCCAATGTGGGGTACCATCCACGGCTCTTCCCTCTGGCACCACCGGATTCTCCTGTTCCTGAAACGCAGACCTTCCTGACGGAATTGCATGCGGTCCAACAGTTGGTACGTCAGCAGCTGGATCGGGCAAAGGAGGACTACAAACGATCCGCCGACCGTTCCCGACGGGCAACGCCCCCGCTGGCAGTTGGAGACCGGGTGTGGCTCTCCACCAAACACCTCCCGTCCGACCGACCGGTAAAGAAGTTGGACCACCGATTCATCGGCCCGTTCCCTGTCGAGGCAGTCATCAACCCGGTAGCCTACCGACTGACCCTGCCACGATCCATGCGGATCCACCCCATCTTTCACCGGTCCCTTCTGGTTCCTGAGGCCACACCGAGTCCCCTTCGGTGCCCAACAGCACCCATCACTGTCGCCGAGGACGGGTCGGAGGAATACGAAGTCCACAGCGTACGAGACTCCCGCTGGCTGAAGGGTCGTTTCCAATATTTGATCGCGTGGAAGGGATAGGGGACTGATTTTTCCTGGGTAGATGCCTCCGACGTTCATGCCCCTGATCTAGTGCAGGCCTTCCATGAGCAAAACCCAGCCCGACCGCATTCCAATCGTCAGCCCCGGGGGAAGGGCCCTGCGGTGAGGGATAGTGTTGTGACCCAGGTTCCTGGACCCGGACTCCTGGACTCGGATGATTCAGAAAGTGAGGGAGAAGACCTGGCAAGCCCTGCTTCTCTTGAGCCCTTTCCCTCCCTGGCACCCACTCAAAGGGAGGAGGAGGGGCCGGCAAGACCTGATTCCCTGGAGCCTTCTTCTGATTTGGCAACGCCCCAAGAACAGTTTTGGAGTGATGCAAGGCTGCGGAGGCGTGATCGGCGTGCGCAGCAGAAGGAGTGTTGGGGGAAAGCCAAGTCATAATTGTCATGCAGTGACATCTGCAGAGACTATAAATAGGAGGCGGGACTTCCTGGTTTTTTGTCTTGGACAAAGCAATGAATTGGCGCGGGCTAACTGTCTCAATGGAGGGAAGAATATATTCGTGAGTAATTCTGGCCTTATCTATAATTTCCTCGTTATCTCCAGAAACTTGACAGGCCCGTGGGTAGACGTGGCCAGGACATGTATCTGTGTAAATAAAAGGAGAAAAGAAGGCCTCTGACTGACTCTTTGCTGGGAGTATTGGGGGGAGGGAAACAGAACAGTAATTTCCATCAAGCATGTACTTAGTGTTTGGGTTCTTTTTTCCAATATGTAAGACTGAGCATTTGCTGGTTGAGATTTGGAATTGCCAAGTTTTAGACCAAGCGGTTAGAAGATCAAGGTCTTTTTGAATGGTAGATGTATTGTCGGTGGTGTTAAATAGTTTGACATCGTCAGCAAAGAGAACACAATTACTTGAGATATGGTCCCAAAGATCATTTATGTATAGTATGAAGAGTGTTGGTCCAAGAACGCTACCTTGAGGAAAGCCACTCTTGACAGGAACAGGATTTGATAGAGCATTGCCAATTTTAACCACTTGTTGTCTATTAGACAGAAAAGCAGATATCCAATTGTGAAGGGGTCCTGAAATGCCATAGAATTTTAGTTTTAGGAGAAATTTATCGTGTACTACTGAGTCAAAAGCTTTGCAGAAGTCTATGTAGATTACATCTATTGCTTTGCCTTGATCAAGATTTGTAGTTCATATATTTTTGCAGTGAAGAAGTTGTAAGTTACACGATAATTTTTTTCTGAAACCAAATTGTTTATTAGAGAGTAGGTTGTTTATTTCTAAGTGGAAGGTAATGGATTGGTTGATGATTGTTTCCATTACTTTGCAGGTGACGCAGCATAAAGAGATTGGTCTGTAATTTTCAAGTAAACTGGGGTCTACTTTTTTGAAGACAGGAATGACCGTGGCTAGTGACCAAAGTTTGGGAAGGGAACTGGTCATGAAAGCTTTATCAAAGATTATACTTAGGGGTTCTGCTATATTAGTGGAAAGTTTTTTTAAGAAGTATGCACATAGTCCATCAGGTCCAATAGATAGAGATGGTTTCAAGTTATGAAGAGCTTTTCCAACATTATCTTCTGTGAAATCTATATGTGTTAAGTCATCATACTCATTCTGGTACGATTTGGGAATGTCGGATATGTGTCATCACTGTTAACAAAAACTGAGCCAAGGAATGTGTTAAAGAAGTTTGCTTTAACTGTTTCGTCATTACATTCTTTGTCGTTAGAATCTTTTAATGGTGGGATGGATCTTGAGTCTTTAAGTTTATTGTTCACAAAATTATAAAAGGCACAACTGCAATTTGTGCGCAGAAGGTCCTCTTCCTGCTTGGTGTAGTAATTTGTGCATTCAGTTTTTATTTGATTCCATATATTTCTGTAGCGGTTTTTGAAATTTGTTACATAGCCCTTTTTGTTTCTTCTCCAGAGGGATTTTTTTTGGATTGAAGCTTTTTTATTGATATGGGTAATTTGCTTTTCCTGATCTTGGTAGTCGTTTGTGGTACGTATAGTTTAATGACTCTATTGATTTCAAGTAGGAAAACTCTATAGTGGTCTTCAGCAGTTATACAGGTTGAGAACAGATTTTGCCAGTCCAGAGATGAGAGATCATTGTTTATCAGGTCATAGTTGGCTTTTTTGAAGTTGTAGTTAGGAATACTATTGTTATCACGATTTATGTAAGGGTGTATATAGAGTTGAAAATATCGTAGAGACTCTCCTCTGGTGTTTAGCTTTTGATAATGAAATTAAAATCATTTAGAGTTCTAAACCAAGACTAGAATAATGTGACATAAAATGTTTTAATTATTGTTTAATTGAATTCCATCTTTATTGTACTCATATGGTCTTAGCAATATGTGAAAAACACCTTTCAAAAACATAAATCAGACAACTTGCCCAACTAGCCAACTGTTGGACAGTCAGCACCCCAACTATGTATGAGATACTTAAAATTCAACCATGAATAGGTAACAAAGCATTTCATCTCCCTTCCAGTTGCTATTGTTCTTACTTGGAGTTTCTTTACAGCAAGTGAAAATATTGCTACTTATTGAGTTCTGTAAAGGTTTCTGTATGCCAGCAAAATATTTTTTCCCTGTATCAATGAAGATTCTCAGTCATTTAGACAGAAGTGTCTGAAAGTTGAGTCATGGCTATTGGACTTTTCTTTTTCTAGTTTGAAACATTTTCGCTGCTTATCCAAGACTGAAGAAGCTATTTGTATAAGCACGAAACATTTGAAACCAACAAAGGAAAGAAATTCGGTTGCCTTTTCACTATATAACTTCCAGTTTTGCTGCAACAGTAGACCATAAATAAAATGGGTTCTAGGTGCTTCATATAATTTGCAGATCAAAATATAAATTAGATCTTCCAGCTGTGAAGCATATAGTTGCTATTTTGCTCTATCACCTGTCCATATATGCTGATGACATTGACTGGAAACTTCATTCTGTAAAAAAACTATTTTAGCGCTGGTTGTGTTAACATCCTGGAGATGATCAGGCATTTCATTACTATATATAGTTTAATCAGATGGAACCATTCCAAAATTCTGTATTAAAAATTAAGCTCCAGTCCTCAAATGTGTCCACTGACAACAACCAATCCTTCAATCTGTTCAATATATTTCACATCAAAGGATTGTCATATAAAATGCTGTTAATAAGATGGGGCCCATGTCCCTCCTTCAAACTTTTCCTACAAGAACTTTTTGGCAAATGAAAATCTGAGAAAGAAAAGAAAGGAAAAGAAAACAACAAAAGACTGAGGGCAAGCAAGCCATCTTCCATTCTCTGCAAAGAGAATGGTGCTTATTAATGATTCAGTATCACGTAGATGTTTCTCAAGTTTTCCCATTCTTCATATTTTCACTCCATAGTGCAATTAAAGAATAATATTCAAAAGAATTCAGTTGTAATGTGTTGCTATCAAAAGCCATTTTTGTGCTTTTGGTTTTTTTGCTGTGACTAAAATCTTTGTCTTACAGCAGGGCTGTCAAACTCCCGGTCTGCGGGCTGGATGCATCATGTGCTGACCACACCCATGCCTGATTTAGTGAAGGGGAAAAAAGTCCCGATACGTCACGTGATGCTGCTGTTTCAATGTGAGTTTGACACTCTTGTTTTAGAGTAATTAATCCTGAGCTTTTTTACTCTACAGTAAAAATTAATTTCATTGTTTGCATGCCAGTTTGGTTACAGAGGTTAGTACCATGCATCCGCATGTATAGGTACAGAGATATTTCCTTAACTTACATCTGTTGGAGGGAATATGTCAGGCGTCAATAACCAGATCCACACAAGAAGAGTTCAATTAATGTTTTAACACAGGAAACTTTTCAGATTGACATTTTGCACCTGGGTAAAGTTCAACAGCATTTAAAAGGGGCCAGACTTTGTCCTCTTGTGCCCATAAAAGGATTTCAAACTAATTCCCCATTTGATTAGTCCCCCTGGTTTGGCCAATTTCTCTCCAACAAGAGAACAGATGAAAGTTCTGTGAGTGTTGCTATTGTTCAAACAGAACAGAAAACAACCCCAAATATACCCCCGTCTTCCTCCTCTATTTGTTCATATTTGTTTTTGCAATGTCCCAACTCTTCTATACGAACTTGTACACTATTATCTTCATATAATTTAAAGATGAAGAAAGTAAACCTCATTGAATGGCTGACATATTTTCCCAAAATCTGGCTCTATTTACTGGACCAAAAAATACATCTGTGAATGCCATTTACAGGTTGTGGAAATTTTGTCCACATATCCACATTGTACTATAACACCTCCTAAATCCAGTTTGCTCTGGATGCAGAATCTGATCTGAATTCAGCCATTCACAATCTTTGAAACAGTTTCCTTTCACACGGCTTGCTGCAAAATGTAATCAAACTAATTAACTGGTATTTGGCTGCATTTGTCTTGTCCACTTTTTAAAAATTGGGTAACATCACATTTTTGAGCCAGCAATGGAAATCTATCCTATAGTATTAATATGGTAAAACTAGGCTGGCACTTACTGGGACCTGTAATCAGAGAAGGTCTTACCTGTCAACGACTTCTTCAGCTTCAACCTCAATAATACATGGGCAAACAATCGATAGAAACTCAAGGTAAACTGCTCCAAACTCGACTGCAGAAAATATGACTTCAGCAACAGAGTGGTGAATGCCTGGAATGCTCTACCCGAATCTGTTGTTACATCCTCAAATCCTCACAGCTTCAACCTTAAACTGTCTACCGTGGACTTCACCTCATTCGTAAGAGGTCTGTAAAGGGGGCATGCATGAGCGCATCAGCATGCCTACTGTCCCTGTCCTACTGTCCCCATTTATTTGTATTCATTTCCCTCGTTCATGTGCATGTTCATATTCATACCTGCTATCTTGTACATGTTTGACAGACAAACAAACAAACAAACAAATAAAGGTTTTAAATACTATTGGTGGCAGCATGCCCTGTTCTGGTGCTTTAGCCCTTGTTTTCTTTGTCTTCAGCCAGGACTGCTTATGTGCTATCAAGTCAATGGCAGCTCTTAGCAACCACATAGATTTTCTCCATGATCATCTGTCCCCAACCTGGTCCTTCAGGTCTTCCAAAGCTGTAACCATTCACCTTTGTTCTTTCCTTTCCTCTTTCTCAGAATTACAGCTTTCTCTGATCTTCACATAATGTGTCAAAAGTAGGATAATTTGAGCTAGTAATTTGTACCTTAAGACATAACTTGGATTGATTTGTTGATAATCCATTTGTTTCTTTTCTTGGCTGCCCATAATATTCTTCGGAGTCTTCTCAGAAATGAGCTACTCTGTAATGGAATTTAAAATATCTTCCATTTCCTCCAGCCCCCGTATTTGCTTCTTCTGCTCAACCTCACCCCATTCCTAAGAGGACCATAAGGGGCGTGCATAAGCGCACAAACGTGCCTACCGTTCCTGTCCTATTGTTTTTCTTTTCTTCTTCCTATATATGTTTATATGTGTATATACTATATAATCTTTTTGTATGATGTTGTGACAAAAATAAATAAATAAAAATAAAATAAATAAACAAAGATTTGCTAGGTTACCCACGCAAAAGAGATTATCTGAGTCCTGACTAGCCTCTTATGTCTGTAGAGACTAATTCCTACAATTTATTTTTACTATGATTAATACAAGTAAGGCCTAATTCATGACAAAGATTTGAGCAATGTTCATGTTTATTCTTTCTAATCAGGTTTTTGTTTATCCATTTTTGAAGATGCTTTCTGCAAGGGATTGAATACTAGTAGTTTTTTGATAGCATTGGCAAGCTGCCTCCTTATATTTCTAAATTCTTGGTCAACAAAGTTGTTCTCTCTATCATTTTCATTTGAAATGGTAGTACACAGATAGGAGTTCAGGGTATTAAATGTCTTATTGTACACATTCCTAATTTCTCCTGTGAGGCAAATGCAGGAGTTTTCCAGTGCAACATTTTTAAGCTGAATAATATATTTTTACTGTTTTGTGATAATCTCCATCTATTTCAGACAATTCTGATCTACTTTTAATCCTTCCACATGTTTTTCTTGCTCTTTTAGTTTTTGTAGCCTATTCTATGTCAAAGTCAAAAAATCACCTTCTTTTTTACCTACAATGATACATGATATATAATAGGAAGGCTTCAGGTGAGACTGTGCTGGGGTATGTGAAACTATAATCTAATGTCTTTTGATGTTAAAAAAAGCCTTCATATTTGAATTTAAATAATAATACCAATAGTTCAAAGCACTGATCATTATCAGCTGATCTTGTGATATATTACCAAATGGGAAAATATCATCTATGATAATATCATACACCCCCTTCTCTGCAAAAACATCTATATAAGACCCAGTTCAAGCATTTTAATTTCTTTCTATTTTCCAATATTTCCAATATTTCAATTTTCTATAAATAACTGAATTGATCATTCAGTCAATCTAAGAGTACATTTACAGTGCATTCAGAAAGTATTCAGACCCTCTTCACTTTTGTCAATTTTGTTCTGCAGCTTGATTTCTAGTTGTTGAAATTCATTTTTCTCATTAATCTACATTCAGTAGTCCATAATAACAAAGTGAAAACAGAATTTTAGAAATGTCTGTAAATTAAAAAGAAGAACCTGAAATATCACATTGGCATAAGTATTCAGACCAGAGGTGGTATTCAGCAGGTTCTGACCACTTCTGGAGAACCGGTAGCAGAAATTTTGAGTAGTTCGGAGAATTGGTAAATACCACCTCTGGCTGGCCCTGCCCCCTTCTATTCTCTGCCTTCTGAGTCCCAGCTGATCGGGAGGAAATGGGGATTTTGCAGTAACCTTTCCCTGGAGTGAGGTGGGAATGGAGATTTTACTGTATTCTTCCCCTGGAGTGAGGTGGGAATGGAGATTTTACAGTATCCTTCACTTGCCATGCCTGCCAAGTCAAGGCAAGCCACGCCCACCAAGCCATGCCACACCCACCAAGCCACGCCCACAGAACAGGTAATAATTTTTTTGGAATCCCACCACTGATTCAGACCCTTTGTAGCAACACTTGAAATTTAACTCTAGTCTCTCCCATTTCTCTTGATCACTACTGACATGTTTCTACACCTTGGACAGAGTCGACCTGTAGTAAATTAAATTGATTGGACATGATTTGGAAAGGCACACAGCTCTGTAAAGAAGGCATCACAGTTGACAATGCATACTGTAACAGAGCAAAAGCCATGAGGTCAAAGGAACTGCCTGCAGAGCTCAGAGATAGGATTATTGCAAGGCACAGATCTGGGGAACAATACAATAAAATTTATGCTGCATTGAAGGTTACTAAGAGCACAGTGGCCTCCATAATTCTCAAATGGAAGACATTTGGTGCAACCAGGACTCTTCCAAGAGCTGGTCACCCAGTCAAACTGAGCAATCGGGGGAGAAGGGCCTTAGTAAGAGAAGTGACCAAGAACCTGATGGTCGCTCTGACTGAGCTGTAGAGATCCTGTGTGGAGATGGGACAGAGTTCCAGAAGGACACTGCAGCCATCCACTGATCTGAGCTTTATGTAGAAAGGCTAGATGGAAGCCTCTCTTCACTGCAAAACACATGAAAGCCCACTTCTGAGTTTTCAAAAAAGCATCTGTAGGTCTCTCAGACTGTGAGGAATCAAGCTGTCTTTCCAAATCATGTCCAATCAATTTAATTTACCACAGATCGACTCCATTCAAGTGTTCTGAATCGGTTTCCAAACACGACAAGCCCTTTGTAGTTAATGAAATGTTCCCTTTATTAGGAGCACCAGCAGCTGCTCTCTCACAGCAGGCTACAAAGTCTCTAAGTCCTATGGAATGTGATGCTTGTTCCCTTTCCCCCTAAAGTGGCCCAACACACCAGGAATCTCTCACTCACTCTCTTCCCACACTTACAAAAGAAGTCCTGGAAGGCGTGCTCGCTTTTTTCCACTAGCAGAGGCACACACACACACGCTCAGAAGGCTCTGCAGATTTCAAGAAGAATTCTGATAATTTCCAGGATTCAGAAGTGCAGGCTATCAGTGGCAGACCAGCAGGGAGATGAATAGTTGTCTGCCACACCTAATCATCTCCGCCCCCCGCCTTTTATCATCAAAGCTAGGGTGAGGCTTTGCTAACAGCGGGGTCATTCCATGTCAATTGGTCTGGAGCTCCCAGGTTGATCATCACAGATTTTGATGAAATTTGGTATGAACATGCACACACATCCCCAATGAACATTGGTAAAGTGTTATGTCTGCCCATGCAATACTTGCGGAGATATTGTCATTTGTATGACCCCATACCACAGCCTTCAACAGTATGACTCTGAGATGTCAGCAACTTTGAGACATAATATCTCTGGCAATATTTTGTTGAGAGAAACAAAACTTGGCCATCTTGTACAACTTGTTGTGCTCTATTAAACAAAATAATAAAAACATTCCCATGACCAATCTCCATCTAGATAATTGGGAGCAAAGTTGGCCGAAAATGACTGTGGTGCGAAAAAAGGATAGTCTGGCTTCTTGTATATCTAGAAGGAAAGGTATGAAAAACATGAAACTTTGTGCAGAATAACTTAGCAACACAAGGTTTTTGAATATTCGGTCAGTTGATGGTCGCTGGAGGCTGACTTGAGCAGCCAAACTTTTAGTTGTGCCACCAACTCCATTGCGTGGTAATTTGGTGAAACAAAATCAAATGGTGAAACATTGCCATAGCAACATCCTCAACTTTGTCCTTATTTTTAGGGCTTTATAGTCCTAGAGATTAAATACCAACTCTACTTTTTTAGGGGGTTTGAAACATGCTCTTTCTAATGAGAATGATTTAACAGAGTTTCCAGAAGGTCTTTTTTTGTAAAAGCAGGCTGAAAATACCCTACTTTTGGCATTTTTACAAAAACCATCAACTTTACACTCAGTGTGTGAACTATTGGAAAGCAGTAGGAGAATGAAATTTTATATTCAAAAACCTTGTGTTGCTAAGTTATTCCACACAAAGTTTCACATTTCTCATATCTTTCCTTCCAGAGGTATAAGAGGCCAAATTTTACCCTTTTTTCGTGCCACAGTCATTTTTGGCCAACTTTGCTCCAAATTATCTAGATTGAGATCGCTCATGAAAATGTTTTTATTGTTTTGTTTAATAGAGCACAAGACGTTATATAAGATGGCCAAGTTTTGTTTCTCTCAACAAAATATTGCCAGAGATATTATGTCTCAAAGTTGCTAAAATCTCAGAGTCATACTGTTGAAGGCTGTGGTATGGGGTCATACAAATGACAATATCTCCGCAAGTATTGCATCGGCAAACATAACACTTTACCAATGTTCATTGGGGACGTGTGTGCATGTTCATACCAGTGGTGGGTTGCTATCAGTTTGGACCGGTTCATGAGAACCGTTGGCAAAAATCTGGCCAAGTTCGCAGAACTGGTAACGATGCCCAGCTGGCCACACTCCCCAAATGGTTCCCTTGGCCGAAGAGGTTGTTAAAAAAAAGGTTTTAAAAGGCTCCTCTGGCGATCTCATCTGAGTTGCCTGATCACCAGAACCTTTAAAAAACAAGTTTTCTACAAGCTCTTTGGCCGAAGAGGTTGTTAAAACAATCCTTTTAAGAGGTTCTGGACTGCTATCAGGCAACTTCAGCTGGGATCGTCAGAGGAGCCTTTTAAAATCTTTTTTTCCCTTGGCGATCCCAGCTGAGTTTCCTGATCATCACAGGCTTTTAAAATCATTTTTTACAACCTCTTACAACAGCCCCTGCCCATGCCACCCAATCGCCCCGTCCCCACTTACTTAATTGCTGCTTATTTCGGGCTTGCTAATCCTTGCTTTGCTTCGCTGCTGCAATCAGTTGCATCAGCTAGCAACTCAATCTGCCTGCCTCCAATTGGGTATGTAAATGGGGGAGCTTTAAAAAATAGTTAATTGGGTTCTTTTAAAGAGTTTTTTTTAGACAGCAATTTAAAGTTAAGGAAATTTTAAATTTAGCTGCTTTTATCTAAAACAGGGGTCTCCAACCTTACTTAGTAACTTTAAGGCTTGTGGACTTAAACTCCCAGAGTTCCTCAGCCAGCTTTCCTGGCTGAGGAACTCTGGGAGTTGAAGTCCACAAACCTTAAAATTACTAAGATTGGAGACCACTGATCTAAAAAGTATAAAATATTTGTGCAGCTTTCTGAGATTTGGTGTGTTTCTGTAGTGTTTCACTTTAACTACACAAACACACAAAATCTCACAAAGCTGTATGTGGCATTTTGTGTGTGTGTGTGTCAGTTGTGTTGTGGTGTGTGTGTGTAAAGTGTGAAAGTTGGTTTTTGAGCTTTTTGTGGCTGTGTGAGGTTCCTGCTTGTTGCAGGGGCCATTTTGAGTGAGGTGCAGCTGCTTTTACATTGTGTGTGAGTCAGTTGTATTGTGTTGTGGGGTGTGTGTGTAAAGTGTGAAAGTTGGTTTTTGGTACCTCTTATTGTTTTGTATACTTTATTATTTTTATTATTTATTGTTATTGGCCATGCCCACACAGTCACATCACTGCCAAGCCACTCTCACCCAGTCACATGACCGCCAAGCCATGCCCAGTGTCATATGATCATCAAACCATGCCCACAAAATAAGCCATGCCCACAGAACCAGTAGTAAAAAAATTTAGAACCCACCCCTGGTTCACACCAAATTTCATCAAAATCCAGGATGGTCGACCAGGGCATTTTCCTGAAATCAGACCAATTGACATGGAATGACCCAGCGGTGCCTATTCTATCCCAAGGACTGGCCCACAAATTTCTACTGCTCTTCTTTTCTCTGCCTTCTGCACATCAGGAACTGGACCCAGCTGTTCCTCCTCTTCCTCATCTGCCACCTCCAGACCTGGGAGCTGTTGACTCTCCATCTGAGGACTGATGGATGGCCCAGGCTCCGCCTCTGTTTCTATCTCTGACAGCTCCATTCCCTCTTCCCCCTCAGATTGCCTTGATGCTGGCCCTGACTCCCACGCTGCCTCATCTGATTTGGCTACTGAATGAGCTGGCGGTCGACAGGCCATAATATCAAGTGTAGAAACATGTCAGCAATGATCAAAAGAAATGGGAGGAACTAGAGCTAAATTTCAAGTGTTGCTGCAAACGGTCTGAATACTTATGCCAATGTAATATTTCAGTTTTTTCTTTTTAATAAATTTACAGCCATTTCTAAAATTCTGTTTTCACTTTGTCATTATGGAGTGTACTGAATGTAGATTAATGAGAAAAAAATGAATTTCAACAACTGTACCATCAAGCTGCAGCACAACAAAATTCACAAAAGTGAAGGGGGTCCACAATATATTTTGAGTGGCCATGTATTGTGACTTCATTAGGATAAACATCATTGCCAACTACAGAACTATCTGAATTAAATCATCAACTTCTTTGCTTACTTGACCTAGCCTTCAACCACCTTTATATTTATTGATAGGGCTGATCTACATGTATCAAAGGAGTACTATCTTTTTGCTTATCACTTATGAATCCCTGCCTCCTTATTGAGGTGATTTAAAATAGAAGGTAACTATGCTCCCTCAAGGATTTTCCTTGAGTCGCTAATTAACCCCCTTGCTTGTTGGTTAGATGGAATGGCAATTAAAATGCCCAGTTCAGTCCAATCCAAAATATTATTAATGTTAGCATAAACCAGAAATAACTCTGGATAGCATCTGTTTTATAAAGATAAGTATACTCTGTCTTTTGAGAAGACAGAGTATACTAATCTCCCATCTAAGAGAAGATGAAGGAAATATCAGTTATAAAGGCTGAGGTTTTATATTACAATTTAAGTATTTTAAATAGAATAGGTTCACAACATACATCCAGCAGCTTAAATAGCATCTTTACATTATCATTATTGGATGCATCTAGTTTGTAAAAACCTCATATGATCAAGGAAATGTATGCAGTAAATTTAGTTGTTATCAATGGAAACCATCGCAAAGTGTGTGCATGATGATCATAATGGCAGTATTGACTCTTTAGGAAAGTAGTAATTAGGCTGCAAGGGATGCGGTGGCTCAGTGGCTAAGACGCTGAGCTTGTCGATCAAAAGTTCAGCAGTTCAGCAATTCAAATCCCTAGTGCCGTGGAATGGGGTGAGCTCCTGTTACTTGTACTAGCTTCTGCCAACCTAGCAGTTTGAAAGCACGTAAAAAATGCAAGTAGAAAAATAGGGACCACCTTTGATGGGAAGGTAACAGCGTTCCGTGTGCCTTTGGCATTGAGTCATGCTGGCCACATGATCACGGAGACATCTTCGGACAGCGCTGGCTCTTCGGCTTTGAAATGGAGATCAGCATAATTGAAATAATAATTAATAATAATTATATTAATATTAATAATTAATAAATAATTGAAATAATAATTTCTTTGAGGAAATAACTGAGGTTTTGTTTTAGTCCTGGAATTATTTTCCAATGAAATGTCATATTCTTTTCTGAAATAACAACTCTAATTTTTAGAGTTACAGAGAATATCACATATACTGTACTTCTCATTCCATTAGTTTTAGAATCATATTCATTTTTCTTATGGAAATCTGTAAGGTGAGATTTTGGCTGCCATGATTATCTGCTCTTCTTTGAAAAAAATGCATTAAACTGTTTCAAAAGTATAGAAACGTTTGGAATGTATTTTATTTTAATGCAAATCTACTTGCAGTTGCAGACTAGCACTTTTTCTTATGTTATTCTCACTTCTGACTGAGGTGAAATTTAGAGTAGTACTCACATGTGGTTATAATAGGAATTTGCTATACCAGTTGCTTATATTGTTTAACCAGATTCAATAAAGAAATTTCTCCTTTTTTAGAAAATGAAATAATAAGGAAAAAGAACAGAGAAAAATGAAATAAAGTTTTAAATTGTTCTTTTCAGGAATATAGGAACAGCAACAGAAAACATTTCACAATTTAAGATCAGATCTGCATTCACTTCCAATCTGAGAATTGTTGGCTTCTATTGCTTTCATTAATTTTGTATCCATTACATCATTTCTCCCTGCTTAATCTGATTATTTTGAAATAAGAAGTGCTTTAATGTAGGAATGACAAAACTGAACTATGACTATGAAAGGCTTGGGTTCAGATCTCAGTTTAACGATTAATCTATTGGTTGGAGTCAATAAAGAAACAGTATCACATTTAAGTTTTCTGTTTGCAATATGAAGCAGTATAATACTACTTTTCAAGGCTGCATGAATTATATCATTAGAATTATGCAAATGAAAAAAGAAGAAGAAATCAAAATAATATCAATGAATATAAATGGACTAAATTTGACAATAAAAAGAAGAACATTTAATAAATTAGAGAAGTTAAAATTAGAAATTATATGTTTACAAGAAGTGCACATTAGAAAACAACACAAAGATTATTGGAGGAAACAAAATTGAGAACATTATATACAACGTTGGCTTGTCAAAGCAAAAGAGGAGTAGCATTTTATAATAAAAAAACAATTCAGTCTAAACAAATATTTGAAGATGAGGAAGGAAGAGTATTAATGGTAGAAATAGTAATGAACTATAAAAAAAATGTTATTAGTGGGGATACATGCTCCAAATAAAAACCAAGAAGAATTTTATGTAAAGCTACACAGGAAAACACTAGAATATGAATATGAAGGTATTTGTATAACAGGAGATTTCAATGCGATTGTTAATAATGAGTTAGACTATAAATCTACAAGTGAATAAAAAATTAAGAAAGACGCTTCCCAAAGCATTTCATACAATGACAGAGGAATTAAGTTTACAAGATGCATGGAGAATAAGAAATTTAAAGGAGAAGCAGTATACATTCTATTCAAATAGGCATATGTCATGGTCAAGAATAGATATGATGTGGATGTCAACAGATTTAATATCTAAGATACATAAGATTGATATAGAAGCAAATATATGGGCAGACCACGATCCAATAATGATGACATGGAAAGGGCAGAGAAAAAGAATGAGATGGACATTAAACCAAAATTTATTAAATGAAAAAGACTTTTTACAATACATGGAAAAAGAACTGACCTTTTTATTCAAAGAAAATAGAAAAGAAGATACATCATTGCAAAATGTATGGGATACTAGTAAAGCATATGTAAGAGGACTGGTAATGACTTACATAGGAAAAAG
This sequence comes from Ahaetulla prasina, assembly GCF_028640845.1. NCBI lineage: Eukaryota > Metazoa > Chordata > Lepidosauria > Squamata > Colubridae > Ahaetulla > Ahaetulla prasina. The sequence continues at coordinate 46,198,082 of NC_080545.1, read as the reverse complement.
GAATAAACTGAATGGACAAATTCAAAAGAAGTTGGAGGAGGAATACAAGAAATTAGAGAAAGTTTTGCAAAAAAATCCACAAGCCAAAAAAATTAAAAATTTATTGGACTTGCAAAAACATAAATTGAACTTAATAGAAAATGAGGACCTGGCAAATAAAATAAAATCAATAAAGCAAAATTTCTTTGAGAATGCAAATAAGCCAGGAAGATGGCTGGCATATAAAAAGAAGAAGGAAAGAGAAAGGAAACTGATAAATCAATTATTAGATCAAGATGGAAAGATATGTTATCAAAATGAGGAAAAGAAAAATAATAATTGAGAAATATTATAGGAAGTTATATCAACAAGAGACGATACCAGAGGGGAAAATGGAACAATATTTGGAAAAGGCAATGATTCCTAAAATTCCAGAAAAATGTAAAAAGATATTAGAAGAAAGAATATCAATGATGGAATTGATGGAGAGAATTAAAAAACAGAAGAATGGAAACACCCCAGGACCAGATGGATCATCAGCAGAACTATACAAAAAGCTGCAAGATGTACTAAGCAATGTTACAAGTATTTAATGGTTTAATAATAGAAGCCAAGGTTCTGAACTCATGGATGGAGACATACATAACTCTTTTACCAAAAGAAGAAACAGATCTACAACAAATAAATAATTATAGACCAATTTCACTATTAAATGCAGACTATAAAATGTTTGCATCAATTATGGCGGGAAGATTGAAGAGGTTTTAAATGAATTCATACATCCAGATCAGAATGGTTTTTTACCTAAAAGACAGATTAGAGATAATATACGAATTATATGAGATACATTGGAATACTATGAAACACATTCAGAAAAACAAATGACTGTTATTTTAGATGCACAGAAAGCATTTGATAATGTGAATTGGCAATTTATGACTATACAACTACAAAGGATGGACTTTGGGGATAGGTTTATTAATATGGTCAAAACTATATATAAAGATCAATCGGCAAAGGTAATAGTAAATGGTGAAATGACAGAAAAAGTGGATATTAAAAAAGGAACCAGACAAGGATGTCCGCTATCTCCATTATTATTTATTTTAACCCTAGAAATTTTAAACAGAAAAATAAGAAAAGATAAAAAAAATAAAAGGAATGAAAATCAAAAGAGAAGATTATAAACCACAAGCATTTGCGGATGATTTAGTATTTATTATGGAAGAACCAACAAATGGGCCCGAAGTTAATTGAGCAAATAGAGGAATATGGAGAAGTAGTAGATTGAAAATTAATAAAGATTAGACAAAAATTATAGTTAAAAATATGAGAGAAAAGCAAAAGAAGCAACTAATGCAGAAGCTAGATATTCAAATAGTGAAGAAAGTGAAATACCTGGGCATTCAATTAACTTCAAGGTGTATTACTGTGAAGGAAGATAATTACTACAAATTGATAAATTTGAAATAGATTTGGAAAAATGGAAAAATTTGCAATTATCACTAATGAGAAGAATAGTGTTAATTAAAATGAATATACTACCAATAATTTTGTTTTTCTTTCAAACGATTCTGA